>NC_047525.1:4405002-4730942 GCF_902827115.2 Pseudochaenichthys georgianus
ACAACTTCACTAAGTATCTCCACCCATGATAAAATAACTTTGAAAAATAAGAAATTAATTAAAATGAACATAGTATATATGTTCATTTTAATTAATTTCTTATTTTTCAAAGTTAATTTCTAAAAATAAGAAATTAATTAAAATGAACAGTTCATTTTAATTAATTAATAAAATGAACAGTTCATTTTAATTAATTTCTTATTTTTCAGTTATTTGACCCCATCATGACATATTTGTGTCTCGTGCGGACTCAGAGCCGTAACATATAGCAGCAGATCCACAGCAGACTCGTCGCCATCTTTATATACAGTCTATGGTGGTCGCCATGCACGAATCTACAGCAGACTCAGCCCCTCCTCCGGCTCCCGCGAGAGTCCCGTGAGCCGTGAGTGAGCCGTGAGCCGTGAGTGAGCCGTGAGCCGTGAGTCCGCAAATCTCTGAGTCTGCTGCGACTCGTCGCGGGAGCCGTGGGACTCGCGGGAGCCGTGGGACTCGGAGGAGGGGCTGAGTCTGCTGTAGATTCGTGCATGGGGACGAGTCTGCTGGATCTCTGGATCTGCTGCCTGCTATATGTTACGGCTCTGAGTCCTCGTAGGCTACTGGTCTCTCTCGATCATTGACCTGGATTCACGGATCCCGCGATTTTTCCGGCTCTAAATTAAGTTTCAGTGTAGACTTCTAACAAAATGGTCATGTTGTGCAACAGTCTCCTGTAATAATATCTGCATTTCCAATAAGGATCTTACTTGGAAACTCGTTTATTTTGAACATGGCACACAAAAAGAAACAAATGATAGAAAATTGCAAAACAGTTAGAATATATAAAATGTAATTATACAATTATTATTATTATTATTATTATTATTATTATTATTATTATTAAATGAAAACACAATTGTGCAAAATTAGCTTAAGTACAGGAACATATTAAAATAACTATATACATATAATGCAAAACACTTATTTTTTAAAATGCACACACACACACATGTTTTATTAAAGCAAAAGACACTGTGTAGCGGAGGTTAATGTAACGTTAGTTTAATATGCTGGTTAAATGCAACAACTTTTCGGTTTCACCTGTAGGATTTCTACGGTCTTGGTCATGCTGACTCATATGACTCAAATGACTCAAATGACTCGTATGATCCGGATCTCTTCAATGATTGACTCAGAAGACTCCGAGTCCATAAAATGATCCGGATTTGCCATCTCTACCTGCTCAACAGGATGTATATGTGTATTTCTGTCGAAAGTACTGGCTTGAAACTATATGCCAGTCTTTGTTTCATGCAAAAATACCCAATAAACACGGACATATGATGATATAAAGTTAATACAGATATATTTCAGAAGTATGAATAATGGAAGCACATATTTTAATATCTTCGCCGTATTTTATCATTTTACGAAACGGAAAAAACTGAAACTGTAGATTCTGCTCAACAGGATGTATTTACCAGGGAGGGGGTGAGGTAATCAGTTAAACGGAGTGATACGAAACGAGACGAAAAGAGACGAAGAGGGACGGCGGGAAATGGAGAGAGACGAAGATATACGAAGACAGGCGGCGGGAGACGAAGAGAGGCTGCGGGAGACTGCGATTGAAGTAAAGTGACAGACAAACATTTAGAATTTAGATATAGTTAGATAGATTTTGAGTTTTGAAGACTCAACTATGATGAAGAGAACTCTGAACGTGAGTCAAGCTTTAAGCTTGTTTTTTGACATGGAGGAGGAGAAATCTGTGATGTTGCCCTCTGTGTCGTAGTTGACAGAAACCGCTTTGAAGCGTGGCACAGATAAAGACAGAAAAAACAGATTGTTGTACATAATGTGTATATATATATATATATATATATATATTTGTATTATATTTATAATAACACTTTTGCCTTATCAGAATGAAATCCAATGCTACCTCAATCAAACTTTCACATTATCATAGTCACATCCCATGTATATATTTCCAGCTTTTAAATGGTTTCGTTGTGTATGTTTGTGTTATGAAAAATAAAATCATTTTCAAAATCTGTTTTTACGTTTTTTTTGTTGTGATTTTGGGTCCAACATGTTCATATAGTAGAAGATCACTGCTCTAAACAAAGTCAAAAATCCTACATCCAAACGAAATAAATATAATTAATTATGATGAATACGTTAAGTCTTGTTCATTGTTTTTCACTTTTATTAAATGTTTGATATTTCCGGTGGAAATGGTGGACTATCAGACATTCAAAATGCAGCATATTTTCACTCTTACACACATATATTCTCATTTTACATACATTCATTTTCACTCTTACACACGGATATTCTTCTTTTGCTCTCATGCGAAATCTACTAAAACAGAGTATGTCATGTATATTTAGTTTTCGTTGATGAGACGAGACAGACTAAGGTGTTAATGGTGGACTATCGGACATTCAAAATGCAGCATATTTCCCCCAAGTGTCTGTCAAAATGCATTTTACGTTTCTAACTTGCAATATCATTATTTCCGCTCTCTTCACTCCAGAAGAGCGATCTCCCTCTCTCTCTCTGTGTGCGGGGGATCACAGGAGGGGGGAGAGCTGTGGAATGTGACTCCACACATTCCGATGGCCAATTAGTTTTAAACAAAGGGTCCCCAACATACATAGGACACATGGGGGGTTGGTTGACTCGGTTTGCATTCATAAAGAATGCACAAACGTGTTTAATCGTTAATGTCAGATATGTACTAAATAAATAGCCTACATTAGTTCCTGCTCAAGATTAGATTCAACTTTATTGTTATTGCACAGATTACAGGTAGGCCTACTGAGACAACAAAATGCAGTTTAGCTTCTAACCAGGAGCAACAAGCAGTAAAGTGAAAAGTAATGTTCACAATCTACAGAATAAAATATATAATGAATTGAATGATGAATAAACAGTGAGGGGTATGAATACACTATATATCAGCCTGTGAGCAGTATGAACAGTGTGTTAATCGTTTATGTCAGATATGTACTAAGTAAATAGCCTACATTAATTTCATGATGGATTAAAGCACATTTATTTCGTTAAAAATAAACAAAATGATTAAATGTAGGGTGAATTGCCCTAATGTGGATTTTTTTTGCATTTCAGACTTCGGGAATATATTGCGACATGAAGCCGATACAATAAATCAAAATCCAGTAACATTCTGAAATCCCCAGGATGTGTCCTAATCAAACCAAAAGAGAACATGCAGATATTAAACTCATAAAATAAATGGTAGACATATTAGTACTCTTAGTGCCAAGTTGTCTCAGACAATCTGTTTTCCTAATGTGGGACAGTTCTGTGCAAAATGTGGGACACTGAAAAGTCTATATTAAAAAGCCTCAGTCACCTTCATTCATGTAATAAAAAAATCTTAGGCCAGTAACACTCAAAGCTACAGTAAATGTGCAATACCATGCTATGTTACTATTTATAATGTTATTGTTGTTACAACAGAATATGTTTTTATTTAAATTGAAGTTAAATGCATCAATCTGGTGCACTGAGGGCAAAATTAGTAGATTTGTGGATACAGCTCTCAACACTCATATGAAACAGAACTGTTCTTACAATGTGTGTTGGAAGGTATTAAATTACTATGCATATTTTATATATATGATCACCTGAGAGCTGCCGTTTCATTCAGAGCGTTTAAAAAAAACGACGGTCTGATTTCAACAACTCAATGTGTGATTATTATAGCAGTAATATTAGACACTAATAATACAGTACACTATTAACACTGTACATATTATTGTTTGCCCGTGGGATTAGGGTGATCGGTAGTGAGAGCCGCTGCATTTTCCTCCGGTCGGATGTGATATAAAAACAAAGCGATTATTGTTGTTGTTGTAAACTCACCTGGATTAAATGTAGTGCATTCATTTCAACTCGCGAACATATGATACATTAAATGAATGCGAGGATGACGATCGAACATCGTTTGTTTGACCCTGGATGCATTTCCTGATCTAAAAACATAGCGATGGTTTTGTACTTACGCGGCGTATATTACGCCAACGTGAATTAAACATTATTTTGTTAAATAAAAACATGGTGATGTTTAGTAAATGATTACATGTCTCTTACTTAGCACAGAATATGATCTTATCCGTGACATATATGGATCTTAACAAATATCCGCTATATCAGATACCTGTAGATCAGCTGTTTATTTCACATGAGTTTCAGTGTGGCAGCTTTTCACGGCTCCCCCTGGTGGATCCATAATCCATTGCAGCTGGTTTCATTATAATTAAATGTATTTATCAAGGGGGCGTTTCAAGTCCTGCGGGGGTTTTTTCCTTTTGAGCAGGGGCCCACCCCGTGCCGATCACGGACCCGCACACTGTATTGTATTATTGTCTTCGTATGCTTTTAATACACTATCGTAGCGATGGCGATGTTTCAGGTGACTGATCAGGTTCTAAGTATTAGGGAGCGCTGGATTTGTGAAGAACTCCCCTCTTCCTAAACCACTAATACCACAGTACTGGCAAAACGGGAGGAGCCGAGTGAAAAACAAGCGCCCCTCATCCCAATCCACCCACACCGCAGTATTTTTTTCTTTTTTGTTACCCAAAAAATATATTGTATATTATCGGGGCTATTAATACTGGTATCGGGTTTATCGGGATTACGTCATAATTCCTAATATCGGACCGATAATTATCGGGCCGATAATTATCGTGCATCCCTAGTTTAAACAGATGTGTGTGTTAAAGATGCTTTAGGGGGAATGTGTGTGCGTTCTGTTAAAGACTCCCCTGTCTGTGAAATTACTCCAAAGCATGACTGTGGGACTGCCTAAGGGTAGACACACACACACACACACACACACACACACACACACACACACGCACGCACGCACGCACGCATGCACGCACGCACGCACACACACACACACACACATACACACACACACACACACACACACACACACACACACACACACACACACTGTAAGGAGATGGAATCAACAAACTGCTGACTCATTGCTTAGGGTTCGCCCAGAAGTAAAACCAGCCAAACTCCTCCGCGCTTATGTGTATAAATACTGTAACATTCTTATGCTCTGTGCTCTCTTCCTGAATGGCTGTCGTGGTACGTATATTACAAGATGCTCCCCAAACGAACACGCGGAGCCGAGGTGGGTTTTAAAACCACTCTGACTCCAACAGCACCGAGCCTCAGTCCGCGTGCCGGTGGCAGCCATGGACAATTCCAAAAAATCCCCGGCATTTCGAGAAAGAAACTTGAGTTCCTTTTGCCGTGTTCGGGTCCGTCCCGGAAACTTCTCGAGACTTGTCAGGGTCACCAGTGTAGTGCCGAAAGATAGGGAGTCAGAGGCGGTGCAAGGAAGGTGCAAAAGGGTACTTTATTTGGGAACAGCAAAGGTCATGTTGTCCGGTTGCAGTCCGGGAAGAAGAAAGTGAAGTCAGGAGGGCACACAACATATATAGAAAACACATAACATGTCCGTGTGGGAACAATACCCCCAACTGTAGTTCCATGTATGAATTATGTACCCAGTGTATAAATAGGTGGTCACCACAATATATACATATATATACATATATACAGTGCAATAATTCTTTCATTAATGTAACAGAGTTAAACATGTGTAGACATAATTATTAGTTATAAATTACGATGTATAATAGGTTGTGAATTTTATATTTATGAGATTGTTTCCTTTTGATGTTTTTGAGTTATGTTTCTGGTGGGAACACTTTCCCGTTGCACATCATTTCCCATTTCCTGTATGTCATTTTCGCTTTCCCCTCACATTGAAGTGATCACTGCTGAGGGTAAGCTGTGCTAGGAATTGTGTTATAGTTCATTACCATTTTGTGTGGTAAACCGGCTATTTAAGTTTATGAAAGTGACGTATGTTGTTAAGTGTCAATTTGGGTATATTATTAACCCGTTTTTGTTAAGTTTCCACCGTAAGAAATTGTATTTTTGAGTGATATCTACGGTGTGGTTTTGGCGGGAAATAGACGCGATCTGCCTTGGCAGACCTTTTGATTAGCTTCAGAGAGCTAATCAGCATATTGGGGGAGGCGTAAACATCTGTGGAGCTAGAGGAGATTATCCCCAAACTAGAAATACTCAATCACTTGTCAGTGGTGTTTAGAAACCAGCGTTCCCACAGCGATAAACCATTTTGTGACCGAGAGTTGAACTGGTTTATCAAGATAGCTGACACTTCCCATTCCTTAAGACAGATAACAGACTTCGGCTCGGTCGTAAAACGTCAACAGGCCGAAAGGTCAAATATCTTAGTAAAGCTACAATTATTCTCTCACACTGGTTAGTTTTCTCCCTGCTGGAGACGGATCAGACGTTAGTGAAACATCTGAACTTGCTTCATCCAAGCCTGTTACAGATTCGTCGACTTCAGAGGCTGTCCTCGTGAGGGTGAATGAAGAGTCCGAATCTCAGGGTGGTGGAGTGTCTCCTAGTACAGCCGGTGGGAGTCTTGATGTTGAATGTGACATGAACTCATCTGTGCATGGTGGCGAAAGTCAGAGCCCGTTGACTGGTCCGAACTCTGTGGATGTTTCTGACCTGCAGAGTACGTCCTCTAACCCCAGAGGCATCTCGGTTTTGCCGGATGACACTGTATCCTGTGCTTGTGACTGCTGTGGACTCTCGATCGCAAGTGGGACTGTCGGACTCTGACACCGTAACTTGGGGTACTGACTCAGAGGTGTTAAATTCCGTTGACCAGATTTCACGAGCACAGTCTCTCTTTTCCACTGTGCAGACTCAGTTTAGAACACGACTTGGCCGGCTGGTCAAACCCATGGACAGACTGATACAGACCATGTCCCGACAGGGCGTTATACCGTTCAGGTTTAATGTTAAGTCTGTTTGAAGGTCTGCATTTCAAGCTTTTACTGTTTAAGGGTCTTGGACAGTAATATGTGTTTATTTCTATTTTTGTTTGTTTTCCGAGATATTGACTTTGATGTTACACTCTGCTGATTTTCTTTTCTTTTGTGATGAGCTGTACTACACTGTGTGTAGGGGTTTTAGTGGGGGTGTATAAGGCACCCTGTTACCAGTTGCTGGGTTGAGAGATAAGCGCTGCTCTCATACAACTTCATACTAAAGGGATACATTTCATGTTGGTTTGTTTTATGTAAAACCCCACAGTGTTGTTTATGTTCTGATGTGGTGTAATGTCAGGTGACTATTATATAGTTTATGCTCATATTGAGTACAATTCAGTGGGGGTGTGTGTAACGGAGTTACAAATATGTAGACATAATTATTAGTTATAAATTACGATTTATAACAGGTTGTGAATTTTATTTGTATGAGACGTATGGTGTTAAGTGTCAATTTGGGTATATTATTAACCCGTTTTTGTTAAGTTTCCACCGTAAGAAATTGTATTTTTGAGTAATATCTACGGTGTGGTTTTGGCGGGAAATACACGTGATCTGCGTTATTTTCTTTGTTTACATGTCAACACTTTCTCAGTTTTCTTTCTTTTCTTTTGTAAAGATGTGCAACGCGGATGCAAAGGGAATATTATATTTGTTCTCAGGTATGTTTGTATTTTGCATTATTACTTAAAAATAAGATTTTCTTGGTAATTTAATAATTTCTCAATGTATAAATAAATACTAGATGACATTGAAGTGACCACTGCTGAGGATGTGCAACGCGGATGCAAAGAGAATATTATTTTTGTTCTCAGAATAAATGCCAGAAAAGACACCCAGATGCTTCGCTGTCGTTTCCTGATCGATAACAGGTCGCTTACGGTTGTGACCCGTTACACTAAGCTCTGTTGCTTGGATATCACTAGATCCTGTTACAGCGTAATATAAAAGTACATAACGATTGATGTGTAAATTAGCATAATTACTATCTAGCCGCTAGCTGCTAACTGCCGCTGCCGCCTCGTTAATATCAAAATCCATCATATAACAATCCAGTACCATGCTGTCATGAACGCACGGTGCTGTTACGTATACAAATTGACGTGCTTAATGTGAATGAGCCTTTTGGGGGCCGTGGTTAAAGCTGCGCATGCTCTATGAGCGCACACACGGGTACTTCTCAGGCATGACGGGTAATCTGTGACGTTTCGCTCTCTCAAAAATCGGGCCATTTTGGCCCATTCCCAAACCGCCCCCCTACACCCCACCCCACACGTTCACGCGGAGGGTCCGCCATATTGAGGGCTGTTCCAAAGCAACGAGTGTGGAGCGGTGTGGAGGGGGAGTGGGCTATCAAGCCCTCAAACAGCGAGTCTGCATCGGTGCTGACTTGAGACCGGTCTCTACCTGACCGGAGTCACGCTGTGTGTGTCCGTCAGGAAACAAGCTGTTAACAAGTAGTTCCAGCAAACATCCACTGATAAACGGTAATGTTAACAACCTCATGATAACCTCATATGTTTTAACTTAGGATCATACCTGTGTTTAGTCTAGAAAAAGGTAAATGTCTGCATTTTATTATAAAGTTGTGTATATTTACAGACTGTTGCAAAAATTAAGAAGCTTATAAACATCATGTTTAAAACTAAAAGAGCTTTCATCATCATCATCATCTTTATTTAAAGAGACTCTTGGTCCATTATTACAAAACATACAACACTCAAATACAAACTAAAAAAAGGCAGCCATACCAATGTTTCCACAGAGGTGACTGGTATCGTACAGCACTGAGACACGGATTTGAAAGCAGCATAATGACAGAGTTATGAGAAACATTCAATCGACAGATGAATTTGTACATCAGACCTCTCAAAAGAGCATGGAACGTGTTGACTCGTGCATTACAGAACATTTCACTTGCACTGCACCACCTTGGTTTTCTAAGCAGTATACGCAAACAGTCATTATATGCAACCTGGAGCTTCCGGAGGCTCGCCTTCTTATACTTGACCCACAAGGGGGCAGTATAGAGAGGAGTGCAATACGCTCTAAAGAGGTTCACCTTAACCTTATCTGAACACCAAGAGAATTTTCTAGCCAACATGTTGGCTTGTATATATAAGACACGCCGCTGTCTATACATGTCATCATCATCAGCCATTTCATCTGTGATGATGTGTCCCAGATACTTCGTGTTACAGCAAACAGACAGCACCTGTCCTGACAGATAGAATGTTGGAAAACAAAGGTTCTTATCCCCTGTTGCTCTACAGATCATTACAGCGCTCTTCTTAGCATTGTATTTAACGTCAAATTTGACTCCGTAATCAGAACAAACATTTAGCAACTGTTGAAAACCAGCACTGCTAGGAGAAACAATTGCCAGATCATCGGCATACATAAGATGGTTTACAATCACATTACCAATCACACACCCTGTTTTACAGACACTTAAATCATCCGATAGATCATTCATATAGATATTAAAAAGGCTCGGTGAGAGGAGCCCCCCCTGGCGGACTCCATTACCAACACCAAATGGCGCCGAGACTGCATTCCCCCATTTGATCCGCATGCTCTGGTTGGCATACCAATAAGCCAGGATCCTAATTATACTGTTAGGCACACCTCTTTGTCTCAATTTTAAAAACAGTTTATGATGGTTAACTCGGTCAAAAGCCTTCGAGGCATCAATGAAACCAATCAGAACAGTGGAATTCTGTCTTCTATATGTTTCTACCATTTCCTTCAAAGCATAGATGCATAGCTCAGTACCATGCTTAGCCTTGAAGCCAAACTGGTTATCTGAGGTACATAAATAAGAACATAGTCTATCCAACAAAATTCTTTCCAGGACTTTGGATAACACACTGGCCAGAGCAATTGGTCTATAGTTATCCAAGCTCCCTACCTTGCCCGCTTTGTCCTTAATGACAGGGACCAAGGTAACCGTCAACATGGAGTCTGGCAACATACCATGAGTCATGAGGCCGGTAAAACAAATGGCAAGAAGAACTGCAACCTTCGGGCTTGCCAGTTTAAGGTGCTCTGCAGTGATTCGGTCAGAGCCGCATGCTTTGTTATCAGCTAGCTGTTCAATTGCTCGATAAACCTCTTTAGCTGTGATTCCCACTGTGTCACTTTTCACAACACTACCAACTTTGTAGGGGTCACTTTTAACACAATTAAGTATAGTAGAGTAATGTTGCCTCCACATCTCAGCTATGTTATCGGCTCCAGATACTCCCTCTATGGTACACGGTAATGACGTACTGGCCCTGTTCAGAGCTCTCACCTCCTTCCAGAAGCCAGTCACATCATTATGAAGGAGCTTTTCAGCCATCGAGTCCGCTCTCAATGTTTCTGTGTGTTTGTTGACATAACGAACTGCATATTTATATCTAGCATGTGTACGCTTTTTGAGATCCAGGACAGGCCCCTCTCTGGGCCTTCCTGCCTGGACCCAGGCCCCAAAAGCATTCTTGGCTTCAGCGTATTGATCAGCCACATGTGTATTCCACCCTGGCTTGACGTTGTGTCTCTTCCTAGAGTAGGTACAGCACGGTATACTGGCCTCCCATACAGCTCCCACAATACAATCATACATGTTACAGAGGTCTTCACGGTGAGAGCTTTCATTACAACCCACATCAACACACAGAGTTGCCACTTTGGGTAGATATACATCACTTAATAGGACATCAGTTCTCCCATAGTACAATAGCCTATCCTCATTTGTGAGCTTGGACCAGTCCACTTTAGTGGTACAGGCATGTTTAGCCTCCTGAGACATCTCAGGGAGACTATCACAATCTAGTGACATTATAAAAGGAATGTGATCTGACATTGATGCCTCATACACAATCTCAATTGATCTTACAATGTCATGGGCATTAGCGGTGCTTATGCAATGGTCAAGCCATGAAGTTGTATGCCAGGCCTCGCTTATATATGAATAGCTATCTGTAGGCAGAAGTATTTGGCTTGATAATATAAGATTGTTATCATCACAAAACTGTAGCATATGCTTAGCAAACAAGGACCTTTTGTCTGATATGTCAGCATTCATATCACCCACTACATAAACACTGGAGGAATGATTATCAACAATAAAAGAATGTATAAAAGCAAGTCTGTTCAGGTATTCATCTTCATTATGCTGTGACTCATATGGTGTATATACATTGAGAATGCTAAACTCCTTGTTATTCATTTTGATCTGTACAGCAATACACCAGTCAACTTCAAGCCTGATGACATTAATGACAGCAACACAATGAAAGATGTTTGGAGTTTTATTTGAGTTATTAATTTACATTTTTTGTCTAAGAGATGCTGATTTGAAACCGTTGTTACATACAGTTACGGCATTTCCTGTTTCTGCCCGAGAGAGGGGAGGCCGTCCCAAAGCTTGCTGCTGTATTTACTTCCTGACAGGGAGTAAACCAGGGAGCTGACCAGCTCGAGTGCACTAGAATTTGAAAATACACAACCGGAAAAAATGTGCCACTTCTCCAACACGCACGAACGCGCACATGACCAATGAGGGCACGAGATAAGTTTGTGCACAGATGGAAGGCTGATAGGCAGGTAGGACATCCAGTTATTTTAGCCGGCCCGGCTAAAATGATTGGTCGTGCTTTTTACAGTACTACGGCTTCCACTGATAAAAAATGTGTATGGATTTTTTGTCAAAGCACTTAAGATATTCATTGGTATCGGGATGTTAAGAGCATTCCATGGATTATAACAAAAGGTGTATCTCGAGCCGGTTTCTCAAACTGACCTACCCCACCTTTAATGTGTTATCTTCACTCCGCTGTTAAATAATAATAATAATAAATTCAATTTATATAGCGCTTCTCATCTGCCAAGACAAATCCCGAAGCGCTTCACAACAAAAGACACTGATAACATTTAAGAGATAAAAAGTGAAAAAAAAAAAAAATTCAGAGATAGCGATAAAAATGGCAATACTCCAGGTGTACCATGATAAAAGTTTATTGGAAGAGGGGTCTTATTGGAAGAGGGTCTTACCCCATAGCTCCTCTTCTAATAAGACCCTCTTCCTCTTTTAGGAACATCCCCTCGATTATATTGGCTCTAACGGTTCAAAAAAGGTGTCAATCATCAAAATCAACCGAGGTGGGCCAGAGATATCCACCCAAAGAGCAAATCCACCCAAATGACCCCAGAAGTGGTTTTTATTTTGCTAAACCTCTCTACCAAGATCAAATGTCACTTGTTTTGCATCAATGCAAAGTTCTGGAGAGGCAGCTGGGGGGCCTGTGTTGGTGGGGTTGATGGTGGAGAATAAGGTTCTGGGACTTTTCATGTCATTCGTGTGTTTTTCTTATCAGAAAGTGAAGTTATTTATTTGTAAGCTCCAAATCCTAATTGTTCCCTCAATGGCCTTTGTGCCCTGGCATGTGGCCTTTCCGCCTTGAAAAAATGTGTGACACCAAAGGCCAAATGGCCTTGCCCCTAAAATGACGAAAATCGAAGCCTGCATGTGACGCTCCTCAAGATGGTGCAGAAAAATCAACTTCTGGTGAGACCGAGGACCGAGGAGTGAGGAAATGAAGAATAAGTAACTTGAGATCGACCCCTCGACTTCTCGGTCCTCCGGTAGTGATCCGGAAATCGATGTCAGTGCGCCATGTTGAAGAACATTTAATTTCTCTAAATGCACATCGAGGACCGAGGATGGAGCATGGAGCATCAGAGAGGAGCAACAGAGAGGAGCATCCTCTCTGGAGGAGCTATATCGAGGATCCTCCGCGGAGGCAACAGTGATGTTTAAAAGAGGTGTGACGCACGGCCGGACTGATCTCAACCAATGACAGCGCTGCAAACTACATCTGGAAATAGAGTGGTGCAGGGATGATGTATTTACCCGGAAGTAAGCTGCGCATGGGTTCCTTCGACAAAAAAGCAATGAGATTTCTCCATAGGATTTTGGAAAATACACTGAACAAAAATATAAATGCAACACTTTTGTTTTTGCTCCCATTTTTCATGAGATGAACTCAAAGATCTAAAACATTTTCTATATACACAAAATAACCATTTCTTTCAAATTTCTCTTGCCGAGATAATCCATCCCACCTCACAGGTGTGGCTTATCAAGATGCTGATTAGACAGCGTGATTATTGCACAGGTGTGCCTTAGGCTGGCCACAATAAAAGGCCACTCTAAAATGTTCAGTTTTATCACACAGCACAATGCCACAGATGTCGCAAGTTTTGAGGGAGCGTGCAATTGGCATGCTGACAGCAGGAATGTCCACCAGAGCTGTTGCCCGTGAATTGAATGTTCATTTCTCTACCATAAGCCGTCTCCAAAGGCGTTTCAGAGAATTTGGCAGTACATCCAACCGGCCACACAACCGCAGACCATGTGTAACCACACCAGCCCAGGACCTCCACATCCAGCATGTTCACCTCCAAGATCGTCTGAGACCAGCCACTCGGACAGCTGCTGCAACAATCGGTTTGCATAACCAAATAATTTCTGCACAAACTGTCAGAAACCGTCTCAGGGAAGCTCATCTGCATGCTCGTCGTCCTCATCGGGGTCTCAACCTGACTCCGGTTCGTCGTCGTAACCGACTTGAGTGGGCAAATGCTCACATTCGATGGCGTCTGGCACGTTGGAGAGGTGTTCTCTTCACGGATGAATCCCGGTTTTCACTGTTCAGGGCAGATGGCAGACAGCGTGTGTGGCGTCGTGTGGGTGAGCGGTTTTCTGATGTCAATGTTATGAATCGAGTGGCCCATGGTGGTGGTGGTGGGGTTATGGTATGGGCAGGCGTATGTTATGGACGACGAACACAGGTGCATTTTATTGATGGCATTGTGAATGCACAGAGATACCGTGACGAGATCCTGAGGCCCATTGTTGAGCCATTTATCCACGACCATCACCTCATGTTGCAGCATGATATTTCACGGCCCCATGTTGCAAGGATCTGTACACAATTCCTGGAGGCTGAAAACATCCCAGTTCTTGCATGGCCAGCATACTCACCGGACATGTCACCCATTGAGCATGTTTGGGATGGTCTGGATCGGCGTATACGACAGCGTGTTCCAGTTCCTGCCAATATCCAGCAACTTCGCACAGCCATTGAAGAGGAGTGGACCAACATTCTACAGGCCACAATCAACAACCTGATCAACTCTATGCAAAGGAGATGTGTTGCACTGCGTGAGGCAAATGGTGGTCACACCAGATACTGACTGGTTTTTGGACCGCCCCAGACCCCCCCAATAAAGAAAAATGCACGTTTCAGAGTGGCCTTTTATTGTGGCCAGCCTAAGGCACACCTGTGCAATAATCATGCTGTCGAATCAGCATCTTGATATGCCACACCTGGGAGGAGGGATGGATTATCTCGGCAAAGGAGAAGTGCTTACTATCACAGATTCTTTCAGATTTGTGAACAATATTTGAGATAAATGGTTATTTTGTGTATATAGAAATTGTTTTAGATCTTTAAGTTCATCTCAGGAAAAATGGGAGCAAAAACAAAAGTGTTGCATTTATATTTTTGTTCAGTGTAGCTTGAAATAAGGTCTGTGGAAAACAAACCTGTTTTATAAATGCACGTTTTGTTCAGCCGGATAATATCCACATGTCTACCAACATCTTATAATCATAAATCTAATCGCCAGAAGCAACATGCTAACGTTATGCTATAAACGAACTACAGCTGAGGACAGCAGGGTCGCACGACTTCAAGCCAAGTTAAGACCGATATTCAAAAATACAGATTCAAAATTGTACAGGTTGAAGCGTTTGTTGAACCCCTATCCAGAGATGGGGTCGTTACTAAAAAAATGTAATATATTACATATTACATATTACTTTAAAAAAAGTAATATATTACACTACTTCGTTACTCTCTACATAAAGTAATTAGTTACTTTACTCATTACTTTACTCGTTACTTTACTCGCAGGGCCGGCCCTCCCCTCCCTACAGGCAGATTACGTAGACTGCTAAAGTTTCAAATGTTCTCTTTAGTTGAGTTTCCATTGTCGCATAAGACTGATCCAGATCCTGAATGTTTTCCTATCTGACCAACACACTCTCACTCCATAATCGTCCAGGAGCGACGTTTGGTCAGTGTCCGTGGCGTGCAGTTGTGACGCTCCTAGGCTCCTTCAGCGTCATAAAGGGACGCAAATAGCTTTCAACTGATTGCAATGTATTCCCATCTGCGTCGGGATTTGACGCTCATGGAAGCACGGCATTCGTTTGTGTCGGCTGCCCTTAAAGGCAATGTGAGCGTCCACTCCCATTGGATAACGGAGAATTGTACACCCTGAAGTAAGTATTCCCCTTACTGTAGATTGATTTTACAGTGATATCTGCACTACTCATCGACTCAAAAACACCAGATTATCCTTGTTAATTACACAACATTGATTGGTTTAAATTGTGTGCAATGCTGTTACGTTCCCTTGTAGATCTAGGGGTACCAAGGGAAGTAGCGACACACAAGATAGCCGGACGAGAGAAAAAGGAGAGGAAACTGAATGCTGAAGGAGTTTAAGTGAGGTTTTAATCAGTCAATAAGTAAGGCGGCTCACCAGCCAAATTACAAAACAAACTTACAATAAACAACACACAACTATGCTGGGTCTCACACAGAGACATGTTGCACACATGCAGCCAGACGAGAAGGAGAGAAAGAAGGCCTCACTGCCGTCCTCCTCCGGTCCTATATGGAAGCCCTGATTGTCAATTAGGAGCACCTGGGGAAAGGCTGCACCTGGGGACAATCAGAGGGAGAGAGAGGAAAACACACACACACGACCACACACACACTACGGCACGTAACACTTCCCCCCATAAAACACACCTTATACTGCTCACCAGCAGCCAACACCGGAGCAACACATGGAACACACACAACACACACACACCACTCACTGAACACAGATCCACATCGCTCTGAGCTAGGTCCACACCCACCGCTTCGGAGACGGAAACACCCACACCCACAGCACTGTCACAGATGGATGCAGAACTTAACTGCAACTCACCACTCTGTCGCATCGCAACCGGGTGCCGGTCTTTTGGCTTTTCCAGAGCAGCTGCCACCTGCTCCTTCCGAGCTACACACTCTGCCTCTAGATGACCAGGATCAAGACAAAAGAAACACAATCTCTTTTTCTTGGGTCCTGGAAGAGAAGCAGAATGAGCATGTGTGGCACGCCTGTTACGAGCTTTCCGGAAACCAAAACGATGAGGAGAATCGCTCTGAGCCAAAACACCACTGTGTGATAGCTCAAGCCCTTCCTCATCCGCCATAGTGGTGGCCTGCTTTCGCTTCCGAGCTGCACAGTCTGCTATCATATGACCTGGGTCAAGACAAAAATAACAAGCTCTGTCTATCCTGGGACCTAACAATGGAACACTGGCACAGGGAACATAATTATCAGGAGCTCTCCGATAAGTGTCCCGCTGAGGAGGATCCCGCTGAAAAAAAACGCTCTTGTGTATCAGCGCAGACTCGTCTGCCAGAGTGGCAGCCTGCTGAAGGGTAGTCACTTTCTGCTCATTCAGGTAGACTACCGTACGCTCCGGTACACAGTTTTTAAACTCCTCTACCATCATCAGCTCACATACTGAAGCGATGTCATCCGCTTTACATGCTCTACACCACCTGTCAAAGAGGACTTTCTTCTCCCTCGCGAAGTCCACGTATGTTTGGCCAGCAGCTTTCTTCATGCCGCGAAAACGCTGCCTGTAGGCCTCAGGCACAAGCTCATATGCCCTGAGAATAGCACCTTTCACCTTGTCATACACCAAACAATCCTCAACGGAAAGAGAAGAGCAAGCCTCCTGAGCCTTGCCGACTAGCTTGCACTGTACAAGTATGGCCCACACGTCTTCGGACCAGCGCAGAGCAGCAGCAATGCGCTCAAATGCACCAAATAAAATCTCCACTTCCGACTCAAGAAAGACAGGGACCAGCTGAATGTTGCTACCAACATCAAAAACAGCAGCAGAACCTGAAGGTGTAACGGCAGAATCACCCACCACAGCTGCTTGGAGCTCTAGCTGACGCATCCGGACAGCAGTGTCTGCCTCCAACTTCCTGATCTCCAGCTCCCTCCTGAGCTGAAACTCTCGCTCACGGTCACCCCTCTCACACTGGAGACGAGCCATACGCACTTTTACCCTGGCATCTAATTTAGACCCCGTAGGTGAGGATCCTGCCGAAAACGAGTCAAACTGAGGTGTGGTGAAAATGTTTGCCTGTTCCGTAGCACTCTGAACCACCGTGCCAGGAGATTCCACTAAAGCAGGCCGCCTCAAAACCCCCTGTTCAACTAGTCCAGTTATCAAAGTAGCCTTGAGTTCACTTTTTACCAGAGCCGAGGAGACAGAAACATGATAATGGTCAGCAACTAATCGCAAATCAACCTTCCTGCACCCGTCTAGCTGACCCACAGTAGGACTGGCCAGAAACTGCTCCAACACATAAGCCATCCTTAGCAACGGCTACTTACAAATATTATTATTTATTTATTTACAAACTTCCCCAGATCCTGCCTACCAAACTTTACCCAACTATCTTCTGGAGCGTGCCGGGCTCGAGGCGACTTTAAAGGCAAACATCAGTGGCCGAAACCCTGAATCGCCTGCCCCCAACAGGGAATAAATCCCCACCCAGGATTACCCCGAAAATAAAAAAGGCAAAATAAAAAATGAGTGCCTGAAGGAAGGACTGATTCAGTCCAGCTAGACACTCCCCTGTCTAAACTGAGGAAGCTGTTCAACAGTAAATAATTTCACAGCCAATTCTACACTTATATACACTACTGCTCACCACCAAATACAATATCAACACTAACCAACAACCAAATACTCACTCTTTGTCTCAAAGATTGGACGAGCCCCCATGTTACGTTCCCTTGTAGATCTAGGGGTACCAAGGGAAGTAGCGACACACAAGATAGCCGGACGAGAGAAAAAGGAGAGGAAACTGAATGCTGAAGGAGTTTAAGTGAGGTTTTAATTAGAAAATAAGTAAGGCGGCTCACCAGCCAAATTACAAAACAAGCTTACAATAAACAGCACACAACTATGCTGGGTCTCACACAGAGACATGCTGCACACATGCAGCCAGACGAGAAGGAGAGAAAGAAGGCCTCACTGCCGTCCTCCTCCGGTCCTATATGGAAGCCCTGATTGTCAATTAGGAGCACCTGGGGACAATCAGTGGGAGAGAGAGGAAAACACACACACACGACCACACACACACTACGGCACGTAACAAATGCTTTTGTATTTTTCGCCTCCGAGTAAAGGATGGCAGAAGACACTACACTACCCAGAATCCCCAGCTATCGTTTAGGACTACACCATGTGCTCTGTTTGAGAAACCCCGTTTTTTTCATCATTCATTCCAATGGCTGTCACGTGATCTTCAAATTTCTCCATGCAGAAAAAAAAAACATGGCTGAACTTCGTTTTATTCTCGGTGGAAAATGCCTATTTTAAAGTTAGTTTGGCCATTAAAATGCGTTTTGATGTCATTTGATGAGAGAAATATGAGTTGTTATTTCAGATTATGTGTGCAGTGGATGTACATGATCTTTAGTTTGCTAGTTATTACGAAGATTACTTCAGGAAATTGCGTCCATAGAACGTTTTCATTGTTACCAAGGTGGTTGCTAGGGACGCCGCTATCGATATTATTTCTGTTATGTGGTGTAACTGTTTAATGGTTTTATCTTTATTGCTACCCCCTTCCCCGTCAAAGTATAGTATTGGTCCACAGCGCAAACGTATTAGTTTAACAAAATCCGCATCTAAAGATACGTTATTTTCCCCTGTGCAATTCCAGTCTCACATCTCAGAGCACATCGTCATTAACAAATACCGGAAACAGACCGAAAACATTTAAAAAAAAAAAAATACTTTATTCCGAGTGTGCTTGCTTTTCTCTTTGAAAGTCATCACATACCGGCATTGTAATACACGGTTCGGCTGCATTACAAATTACATATCTGCCGTATTTCTCTATTTATAGAGCCCTGATGAGAAGACTTCTAGACAAACATGAGGAACTGAAAACGTGACGTGGATCATAAATATATCAGCCATTAAACATCTTACATTTCTTTTCACACAATACGTCTCCTTGCAGTATCAACACTAATTCGGCTGACTTATATATTTGATCCAATTGGTAGATAGGCTGTATTTACACCATAAAGGTGCACAGCTGATATAAAGGGACACCTAGTGGTTAAAGCATGTTATTGAAATGTATTATTTTTATTATTAGATATTAATAGGATCCCTATAAAGTATTCATTACTCGTTATTCTCTACTAATAGATAATTAAAGACTGTATATAATGACTATTTCACAACACTAGGGACACCAGGGTGGGTGGAGGGGGTCTGGAGGACGGGTTTTCGGCTGACAGCCCAGGAGCACAGCGGAGGGCCCGGAAGGGATCTCGGGCGGACGGCCCGGGGGCAAGGCAAAGTCCAAGGTGGGGGTCTCGGGCGGACGGCCCGGGGGCAAGGTAGAGTCCATGGAGGGTCGAAGACCACAGCGGGCAAACTCAGGGAGCCGAGCATGAGAGCGAAGGCGGCAACAGGAAGAGTCAGGGGGCCGAGCATGAGGGCGAAGACCGTGGCACTCAGGGGGCCAGGCTCGAGGGCGAAGACCGCGGCTCTCAGGGGGCCGGGCTCGGGGCCCAAGACCGCGGCTCTCAGGGGGCCGGGTTCGAGGCCGAAGACCGCGGCACTCAGGGGGCCGGGCTCGAAGGCGAAGACCGCGGCTCTCAGGGGGCCGGGCTCGAAGGCGAAGACCGCGGCTCTCAGGGGGCCGGGCTCGAAGGCGAAGACCGCGGCTCTCAGAGGGCTGGGCTCTCAGAGGGCCGGGCTCGAGGGCGAAGACCAGACAGCTCCGGAGGCCGGGCAGGAAGACGCTGACGGGACAGCTCCGGAGGCCGGGCAGGACCCGGTGTCGGCCGGACAGGAACCAGAGCTGGTGGGACAGGCTTCGGCAGGATCCCCCACGGAAGAGGACCAGGAGTTGGCAGGACCCCCGGCAGGAGAGTAGCCGGCGGGACCTCCAACGGCACAGGACATAGGGTTGGCAGGACCCCCGGCAGAAGAGTAGTCGGCGGGACCTCCAACAGCACAGGACATAGGGTTGGCAGGACCCCCGGCAGGAGAGCAGTCACCGGGATCTCCAACGGCACAGGACATAGGGTTAGCAGAACCCCCGGCAGAAGAGTAGTCGGTGGGACCTCGAACGGCATAGGACATAGGGCTGGCAGGACCCCCGGCAGAAGAGTAGTCGACGGGACCTCCAACGGCACAGGATATAGGGCTGGCAGGACCCCTGGCAGAAGAGTAGTCGGTGGGGCCTCCAACGGCACAGGACATAGGGCTGGCAGGACCCCCGGCAGAAGAGTAGTCGGCGGGGCCTCCAACGGCACAGGACATAGGGTTGGCAGGACCCCCAGCGGAACCTCCCACGGCACACGAGTAGGGACTTGAGTGGAGACTCGAGAGGAAACTTGAGAGTCGACTTGAGAGATGACTTGAGAGGGATCTTGAGCGGGAACTTGAACGGAGACTTGAGAGGGGAGTCGAGAGGTGATTCGAGAGGGGACTTGAGAGAGAACTCGAGAGGTGACTCGAGAGGGGACTTGAGAAGAGACTTGAGAGGTGACTCGAGAGGGAACTCGGGAGGTGACTCGGGAGGTGACTTGAGAGGTGACTTGAGAATTGTCTTGAAAGGGGACTCGAGAGGGGACTCGGGTAGGAACTCGAGAGGAGACTCGAGAGGAGACTTGAGAGGGGACTCGAGAAGAGACTTGAGAGGGGACTGGAGAAGAGACTTGAGAGGGGACTGGAGAAGAGACTTTAGAGGGGACTGGAGAAGAGACTTTAGAGGGGACTCGAGAGGGAACTCGGGAGGTGACTCGAGAGGGAACTCGGGAGGTGACTCGAGAGGGAACTCGGGAGGTGACTTGAGAGGTGACTTGAGAGGAGACTTGAGAGGGGACTGGAGAAGAGACTTGAGAGGGGACTCGAGAGGGAACTCGGGAGGTGACTCGAGAGGGAACTTGGGAGGTGACTTGAGAGGGAACTCGAGAGGAGACTCGAGAGGGGACTTGAGAGGGAAGTGGAGAGGGGACTTGAGAGGGAACTACTGTCGGTCGGTACGCCGACAGGACACAGGGAGCTGGCGTCGGCTGGAGAGCCAGCCCTGTAGCCGAAACTGGAGTCGGACCCATGGCTTCTGGGGCCGGTACTGAAGCCGGAAACATGGCTGCTGGGGCCGGAACTGAGGCCGAAACCATGGCTGTGTCGGCCGGTTCTGTTGCCGGAACCATGGCTTCTGGGGCCTGTACTGGAGCCCAAACCATGGCTGCTGGGGCTGGAACCAGGGCTGGAACCATGGTTGCTTGGGCCAGGACTGGGGCTGGAACCATGGCTCTTGGGGCTCGGGCTGCTAGCTTGGCCTTGCGACTCCTTCTCTTAGCAGCCGCCTGAATACTCCGTGGACCTCCATAAGCCAGACGGGTTCCAGAATACGACTCCTGGACAGGAGCAGGAACTGGGGCAGAACCATGGGTTGACTCCAGACGGAACACACTGAGACGTTTGTAGTCAGCAGGCTGGAAATTACACACCCAGAGGAAGTTCAAAATCCAGCCAGGTAAGAATTTCACCAAGTCTGGTTTCTCCATAGCCAACCGGTGCGCCACTACCAGAGCGGCCTCCTTCTGCAGAACACTGGATGCTCCCTTCCACCAATCATAGCAGTAGGCCAAATAAAAGGAAAAATGTTGTAGTTCCACCTCAAAAGGATCATCTGCTGGGTCCATTTCTGGTTGGTTCGTACTGTCACGGTTGAGTGAAGGAAGCAGGACCCAAATAAACTCTGATAAACCTTTATTTCAAGGATAATGAAACTAACATAGACAAAACAGAACACTCACCGGTGAACTCAGTCACCAACAAAAGACGAACCAACACTGAACACAGGAAGAGACAAGACTAAATACAGGGAGGGGTAATCACGAGACGAGAAACAGCCGGGCAGGGGAGGAGAAACACAAGGACAACAGGTGAAAACAATCAGACAACTAGACACACCAGGGAAACTAACGACAGGGGAAAAACACAGGGAAAAGGACCAGACAATAACCCAGAAGGAAAACATGACAGCAAACACCCAAACATACAAAACTACAAACGTGACATAACATGAGAATCGTGACAGTATGTAGATATTTCATCTCCGGCCTTGTCAGGTATTGAACAATCAATAAATAAAGAACACAGAATTGTTAAATATAAAACACAGAATGTGTGTGATTATACTAAATTATTTACAAATAAACACCTCTGCATATTTAAAAGTTACAGATGCTGATGTAACGCAAATGTTTCCAACTTGGGATCAATAAAGTATATCTTATGGCTGATCGATGCTACTGCCATATTTGCAAAATTTGCCTCTGAACCTTGACAAGTGCATGTTTCAGGCTTATCAATTAATGTAATGTAATGTTATCAATGAACAACAGGAGGGGTCACAAACATAAGACCAGCTGTTAAATAAAGCTCTTCTGACCTTAGCTGGCATGTGGGTATATATATTAATGCTGCCCATTATGGGCACAAGCAAATTTCACCCATTTATTAATTATATCGTGACAGTATGTAGATATTTCATCTCCGGCCTTGTCAGGTATTGAACAATCAATAAATAAAGAACACAGAATTGTTAAATATAAAACACAGAATGTGTGTGATTATACTAAATTATTTACAAATAAACACCTCTGCATATTTAAAAGTTACAGATGCTGATGTAACGCAAATGTTTCCAACTTGGGATCAATAAAGTATATCTTATGGCTGATCGATGGCTACTGCCATATTTGCAAAATTTGCCTCTGAACCTTGACAAGTGCATGTTTCAGGCTTATCAATTAATGTAATGTAATGTTATCAATGAACAACAGGAGGGGTCACAAACATAAGACCAGCTGTTAAATAAAGCTCTTCTGACCTTAGCTGGCATGTGGGTATATATATTAATGCTGCCCATTATGGGCACAAGCAAATTTCACCCATTTATTAATTATATGTTTTAAATTTGAGTGTTTCCTATCCCCAAAACCTCCAGGAATGTACACAGTTTAATACTGGCAATTTCTTATTATGGGAAATACGAAAACGTCTTTTAAAACTACAACTCCCAGTAGAGACGTGCCAAAGAGAACATGTTGCGAAACAGAATAGCCAGCATGTGTAGGGGTGGGGGTTGGGGGGCACGCGGTGGACCCGTTCAAATCCAGTTTTGGACAGTCTGCCGTGGTTCCATCCCATTTCAAGTGCTGTTCGACGCTCGGCGTAACCCTCGGGGCACACTCTCCAATCACAGAGCTTGAGGACTATCACGGGTTTGTCAAGCGAAGAGGAGATAATACTTACTTCCGGGTGTAATATTCTCTAAAGCAAATGAGCTGCTCCGACCCTCGGTCCTGACGGACTCCAACTTGTGTTTATTAATCAAACAAATAAATAAACAAAAGGATAATTCTGTGTTATTGTTGAGTAAATGGAGAATTGCACAGGGGAAAATAATGTAGGCTATCTATGCCACCATTTTAGATGCAGATTTTGTTAAACTAATACGTTTGCGCTGTGGACCAACACATTGACGGGGAAGGGGGTAGCAATAAAGATAACACCATTAAACAGTTACACAACATAACAGAAATAATATCGATAGCAGCGTCCCTAGCAACAAGTAACAAGTAGTTAATAATAATAAAAGACATTAAGAAAAAGTCATTTTAAACAGTCATTAAAAAGCAACACAATCTACCTGCATTGCATTACTCTAGACGTGTAATAATGTGCTTTAACCAGTAGGTGGTTTGGGTTAAAAAGCTGTCAAGTTTACAGTGTTACAAAATAAAATATACTGCTGTTTCTGGTTTAGTTTACGACGGATATATTTAGTTATTGTTTTGATATTTGTAACACAAAAGCGATGGAAAAAACCCACAGCAACACAGAAAAGATGGTCTTAACATGACCCAGCAGTCTAGTAATTAATCAAAAACAATAATATCAAAACAAAATATTACTACTAACTTTATTGTGAAATTCAAACTGAACGGTGAAAGAATAGTTTCCAGTCTATTCTGAGCCCGATCTCTGTATAATTGGCTCGTTGCACAAGATGGCGTCTATCAACTTCCGGCGGCTGGGTGTGCGGTTGTAAACTTCCGGTCTACAGTAGAGCCAGTGGCGGTTCTAGAACATTTTACATGGGTGGTCAAGAGGTCATGCCAGGGTGGCATGGGAGGGCGGACAGTACGTGGTATTTTATACTGTATATAACCTATTTATTGTTCATTCATGCCCTAACACAAGTGTTCTTAATGCACAAGAGAAACAAGGTGTTCAGACAAACAATCGGGTGCCCTTTGAGTCCCCCAAGCTTACTTCAATAATTTTAAATGAAAGGAAACTACAAAATGTATTTTAAAACAATGAATTAATGGAACAGGTTGTTTTGCATTACAATGTAAAACTAAATAGATATATTTTGTTTTAAAAAAATGGGTTGTCTTAGTATTAGATCACTAAGCATTATTACATATTCATTTAATATTAAACAAATCAAAATGGCCAATTATCCCAACATGTTGCTGCTAATATAATCATATGCTTGTCAACTTTAACTGATCAAAAAGAAATTCTGAAAAAATACTTGAATTATCTATGAAATTACAATATTGTCCCTCAGTTTGTTTCAACCCCGTCATGCCATAGCATTTACCCTCCTATTAAAATAATGGATCAGTCCATGTGTGATCTGCAGGGAGGGAATTACATCACAAAAGTGTCAGTTTATTCTCTTACCTATATTTCAGTTTTTGTATTTTCAGATTAAGATTTACAAGCTCAACATTTCAACTCTGTTATATGAATTAATAATAGTAAATAATTGTTTATTACAAAATAAACAATAGTTTTGCAAAATATTACAGTTTTGTAATGTCCTTGACTTCCATGTGGTGCCATATCTTAGCAAACAAGGTCTCATGCCTACTTTTTGTCAAAAACTTCAACCCTCTTCCATTTTTTCAAGGAAATTCCTAGTAATTATTTATATGTTGTGCCTGAGGTGGGAAAATGTAAGTAGTCCACTACCAGATGTTATGACCAAACATTTTGGTTTCATTTTTCAAAGATATAAAGACCAAAAAAGGCACCCGATTCAGAGAATACTCAGAATTATGCATACTGTAAGTACTTAATTATAATTAAGTACACAAATGACATCACCCATCTCTTCAGAGAGCTACAGGTGACCTGTGCAGCAACACATTTCAATCAATATTTGTCAATACTAAGAGCTGCTAGATTGTGCTGCTGTAATGGAATATGAGGAGAATAAGAACATACCATGTGGTCCAGCTGGAGTTTCATCTGCCTCCTGATCCCTGCCTCTGGCCCTCTTTCTGATACTTCATCTTTATTCCTCACATATATTTCTTCTTCTTCACTAATGTCTTCATCTCCTCCTCTTCCTCCTGCTCTGACCCTCCTGGTCTCTTCATCTCCTCTTCTTCCTCCTGCTCTGACCCTCCTGGTCTCTTCAGTGAACTCTCTTTTCCTTTTCCTCTTTCTGTTCGTCCTGATCATATGTATTTTTGTTGTTGTTGAATCACTCCTATACTCTGGCCTGCAAGAGTCTACTTGTGAAAAGCACTGGTACAAATGCTTGTATAACTTTACACGTTAGGGCCATGTAGGTAGCTAATATGTAGCATATCATAAATATAACATCAGAATGTATTTATCAAATGCACACAGGCTCTGTGTTTAGATCCAGTTTTTACGGTAAAGGACGTATCCTGGTTTCATTGATCTGGCCTCATTGCTGTGATGTGTAGTTTACGTGGATTTAACAGTAGGCTACCGCGTAGTTTAGCAAAGTGATCGATCTCCCAGCTAACGCTGTCTGCGTAGTATTTTGTAACGTAACGCCCCAAACAGCGCCCATCTGTTAAACGCTATCGATTCAAATGGCAGCGTTTTATTAATATTTAGTTTCAAGCTCTCGTCCTTAGTAAAAAACAAAACTAGTGGAAGGGGAAATGCTCCCAGGGGAAGCTGATCCATAGGTGCTGGGACAGCTCGCTCCCTCTCTGCAGCTCTGTGAGACGCGGTCTGTGTGAACGCCGCTCCGCAGTTTAATGCAGGGCCGTAGCTGCGTTTTTAACGGGCCTAAATTTATATTTAAAATGATTCACTTTTAACTAATGTAATGCTTGTTTCGTTGCTTGAGAAGCTTGTGGAAATAGTGTAGGTTTGTTTTAGTACAGTTTTAGGGAAACAAAAGTTAGGGGGGCAGCTGGGGGGGGCAAGGCTCTACAGTCGGGGGGGCAGCTGCCCCCCCCTTGCCCCCCCCCTGAGTAGAACGGTAGAGGGAAGAGCGATAGATAGCGTATAGACAGGGTTGGGAGGGTTACTTTGTAAATGTAATCAGTTACCGATTACTGATTACATGGCTCTGAAAGTAATCCGAATACAGTTACAGTTACGTGCCTTAAAAAAGGTAATCAGATTACTTTTAGATTACTTTTTGATTACTTTCTTTTTCCTGGGTATGTTTTGGTGAACAGGAGACACAAAAAGCAAAAGGAAACTGAACGTGTTTTACTGTTTTAATGGCGTATCAAGAGCACAACTGAAACATCACATCTGAAACGATGTAACATAAACGTTTTGGGGATGCAGCTTGGTGTTAGAACGGGGTACAAAAATACTGGACTCAAATGCGACGGCTCAGATTTTAATGAAAAAATAAAACAAAGTTTTAACAAAAAGATCACTCAAGCGAGGACAAAAGAAAACTTCTCGATTTCAAACAAACAAAACTCTTCTCTCTGGTTTTAATACTGGGTCTCTGGACATGGAAGCACACTGAAACAAGACGAACTGGCACAAGACAAAGGGAGACAAGGACTATTTATACATGAGGGAATAGGGACCAGGTGGAAACAATCAGGGGCGGGGCAGACACTGACGATGACGGAAAATCACCCAAAGTGAGGAATTAACAGGACCTGAAAGGAAAGACAAGAGGTAAGTACAAAATAAAACAGGAAATGGGAAAACGAGACATGACATGAAATAGACAGACAAGACATGAAGTAACAAGAAAACGTGACTCTACATAGAAACCTTACTAGACTTGGAATTACATACCTGACTAAACATGAAGTGACAGACATAAAACAAACACGACTAACACAATTGACGAGACACCACAGTACCCCCCCCTCTAGGGACTGCTCCGGAAGTCCCAGGCCCTCCTGGATGATCCTGATAAAAGTCAGTGATCAAACTCCGATCTACAATGAAGCTTGCAGGGACCCATTGTCTTTCTTCGGGACCGTAACCAACCCAGTCCACGAGGAATTGTTTCCCTCGACCACGGTTACGGACTCCAAGCAGTTTCTTAACAGTGTAGATAGGACCACCATCAACCATCCGGGGAGGCGGTGGGGGCTTAGAGGCGGGCACCAGAGGACTCTCTCTTACAGGCTTGACCTTCCCCACATGAAACGTCGGATGGACTTTGAGCGACCTGGGTAGACGTAAGTGCACAGACACTGGGTTAATCACCTTAGACACCTGGAAAGGACCCACGAACCTTGGGGCTAGCTTTCTGGACATGACATGAAGGGGTAAGTCTTTGGTAGCCAGCCAAACGCTTTGTCCAGGCCTATAGGATGGAGCAGGTCTGCGATGCCGATCCACCACCTTCTTCATCTGGCTGGCACTGCGCAGGAGAGCACGACGAGCACCTGCCCAGATCCGGCGGTGCCGACGGACCATGGCGTGTGCCGACGGGACCGTGACCTCACCTTCATTGGCAGGGAACAAGGGTGGCTGATAACCATAAACACACTGGAAAGGAGTAAGTCTAGTAGCTGCGGTGGGCAGTGTGTTGTGAGCATACTCGACCCACACCAGGTGCTTGCTCCACGATGCCTGGTTCTGGGAAACGAGACACCGCAAACAGGTCTCCAGCTCCTGGTTGATCCGCTCTGATTGGCCATTGGACTGCGGGTGGTAACCCGAAGACAAGCTGACGGTGGCACCCAGGAGATGGCAGAACTCCTTCCAAAAACCTGAGATGAACTGGGGGCCTCGGTCCGATACCCCTGGGAAAACCATGAATGCGGAAAACTTCACGTAACATGACCTCTGCCATTTCTTTGGCAGAGGGGAGCTTGGGTAATGCAATGAAATGTGCCATCTTACTGAATCTGTCCACCACCGTCAGGACGGTGGTGTTTCCCTCGGAAACGGGTAATCCAGTGACGAAGTCCATGGAGAGGTGTGACCATGGACGATGTGGAACAGGAAGAGGCTGCAGCAGACCCATCTGAGCTTGTTTGGAGGTCTTGTTTCTGGCACAAACGGTGCAGGCTGCCACATACTCTGCCACCTGTTTCTCCATAGCCGGCCACCAGAAACGTTGCTTTATCATAAAGATTGTGCGTTTAACCCCCGGATGACAGGTGAGCAAAGACGTGTGAGCCCAGTGAATTACCTGTGAGCGAACAGAAACAGGTACAAACAACCTATTTTGCAACCACTAGGAGCCGGGCTCTCACCATGTGCTTGCTTCACCACAGATTCTATTTGCCATGAAACTGCCCCAACCACACAATGAAGTGGAAGGATGCTTTCAGGTTTTTTGGCAGCAGGTTCAGGCTCGTACATGCGTGACAAAGCATCTGGTTTCACATTTTGAGAGCCTGGTCTGTATGACAAGGTGAAGTTAAAGCGACTAAAAAACAATGACCATCTAGCCTGGCGTGGGTTTAGTCTTTTGGATTTTCTAATGAATTCCAGGTTCTTGTGATCAGTCCATACTATAAATGGTTGTTCCGCCCCCCTCTAACCAATGACGCCAGTCTTCTAAGGCTATCTTTACTGCCAAAAGTTCCTTGTTCCCCACATCGTAATTCCTCTCTGCGTCTGTCAACTTCCGTGACAAGAAAGCACAAGGATGGAGCTTGTTGTCCTGAGCAGACCTTTGGGAGAGCACCGCTCCGACGCCTTCCTTCGAGGCATCCACCTCCACAATGAATTGTCTCTGCGGGTCAGGCACTGTGAGGATTGGAGCGGTTGTGAACAACGTCTTAAGTCTTTGAAAGGCTTTCTCCGCCTCAGTGTTCCACTTAAAAACAACATGAGAAGAGGTTAGTGCATGTAATGGCGCCGCAATGGTGCTAAAGTTTCTTATGAACCTTCTGTAGAAATTGGCAAAGCCTAAGAATTGTTGGATCTGTTTCCTGTTTGTGGGAGTTGGCCAATCTTACACAGCACTAACCTTTACTGGATCCATCTGAACATGGTTAGCGGTGACGACATAACCCAGGAAGGAGACCGTCTTGACATGAAACTCACATTTCTCAGCTTTGCAGTACAGTTGATTCTCCAACAGTTTCTGGAGTACTTGGCGGACATGTTGAATGTGAGTTTCCTCATCCGGTGAGAAAATTAAGATGTCGTCAAGGTAGACGAAGACAAACTTGTTGAGAAAGTTCCTCAACACATCATTGATCATACCCTGAAAAACACCTGGAGCATTGCATAAACCAAAAGGCATAACAAGATATTCGTAGTGGCCACTCGGAGTGTTGAACCCTGTTTTCCACTCATCCCCCTCCCGAATTCTGACGAGATGATAGGCGTTTCTGAGGTCCAGTTTGGTGAATACTTGGGCATCCTGCAACAGTTCAAACACTGTAGACATTAGTGGAAGGGGGTATTTATTCTTGACAGTTATTCCATTGAGTGGACTATAGTCTATGCATGGACGGAGGGAACCATCTTTCTTGCCCACAAAGAAAAAGCCTGCAGCCGCAGGTGATGACGACGGTCTAATGAGTCCAGACTTAAGGGAAGAGTCAATATACGTCTTCATGGCCCCTCTTTCTGGTGCAGAGATGGAGTAAAGCCGACCTCTAGGGATCGGAGCTCCAGGCAAAAGGTCAATAGGGCAGTCATAAGGTCGATGAGGTGGCAGCGAAGTAGCCTTAGTCTTGTCAAAAACCTCTTTTAAGTCCAGATAACATGCAGGCACTCTGGACAGGTCAGTATACTCTGACTTGATGTCAGTGGTAACTCTATTGGGGATGTCTGTCTGATTAACAGACTGTCTGGAGTTCCCAGGGGAGGCTAAGCAGGTTACTTTACAATCAGAGCCCCAGTTCATAATGTTTCCCGACCGCCAGTCAATATTTGGATTGTGCCTGAGGAGCCATGGAAGTCTATACTATAGGGTGAAGTGCAGAGTCAAATAAGTGGAATCTTAATGTTTCTGTGTGAATGTGAATGGTTACTTGAACGGGTTCAGTTATATGGGTTACTCTGAATAACAGCTTGCCATCTAAGGCACTGGCATCGACAGGAGAAGTCAAAGGAACAGTAGTAATACCCAGTCTTTTAACAAGACCCCAGTCCATCAGACTTTCGTCCGCCCCTGAATCCACTAGTACCCCCTGAGTCATGGTGTGGTCACGTAACTGTAATTTTACCTTGGTCAATGAACGTGGAGGAAAGTCAGCTGCAGAAAATCGGCTCACCAGCGCCCTCCGTCGCGCCGATGAGCCTGTCCTTTTAACGGGCAGGAAGATGCAGCATGGCCATGTTGTCCACAGTAGAAGCAGCATCCTTCACGGAAACGGCGCTGTCGCTCCTCTGCCGTGATCCTGGCTCCGCCCAGCTGCATTGGTTCCTCGGATGATGTTGTCAGAGGTGTATTGTTTATCCATGGGCGTTGTGGGGCAGATGGGCGCACGCTGGTCCTTAACCTTTCACTGTTCCTTTCATTAAGTCTAATATCAATGCGGGTAGACATTGCAATGATAGAGTTAAGATCTGTTGGTAGCTCCAGGGGTGCTAATTGATCCTTAATAGAATCCTTTAATCCATTCATAAAGGCATCAATAAGGGCTGGGGTGTTCCACCCGCTATCTGCTGCTAAAGTGCGAAATTGTATCGCATAATCTGCCACTCTTCTGGGTCCCTGTTTAATCTGCATTAACACTCGGCTGGCATCTCTGGCTGGTGAAGAGTGATCAAAAACATGCCTTAGAGTCTCTGAGAACATGTTCACTGACTGGCTCACTGGAGAATTAGAGGACCATTCGGCCGTAGCCCAGGCAGCAGCTCGCCCGGTTAAATGGGACAGCATAAAGGCTACTCTAGCTTGGTCTGAGATAAAGGCTGAGGGGTTATGGGTGAAATGCAGTTCACACTGTACCAGAAAGGGGCGACAGTCCCCAGAGTCCCCGGAAAACTTTTCTGGAGATGCAAGGCGAAGCGACGTTCCAGAAGAGGGAATGTGGTCTGCAGCAGCACCAGCGGATGCAACGGATGGGCTTGGCATAGTAGGAGACCGTGTAGATGATCCAGCCTCGAGCTGGGCAAGAGCTCTGTGCACTTGAACCGCCAGGTGATTAACTTGATTCGTTACAGCCTCCTGGAATTCTGCTTGGCAATCAGTGAGGTTACCAACTCCTCTGTTAATGGAGACCAGCTGTGCAGCATGGTGAGCAAGCTCTGCTCTCTGTTCTTCGACATCCACTTTAATTTTTTCTGAGTCGGCTGAGTCCATGTTGGCCAGTTCGTTCTGTTAGAACGGGGTACAAAAATACTGGACTCAAATGCGACGGCTCAGATTTTAATGAAAAAATAAAGCAAAGTTTTAACAAAAAAATCACTCAAGCGAGGACAAAAGAAAACTTCTCGATTTCAAACAAACAAAACTCTTCTCTCTGGTTTTAACGCTGGGTCTCTGGACATGGAAGCACACTGAAACAAGACGAACTGGCACAAGACAAAGGGAGACAAGGACTATTTATACATGAGGGAATAGGGACCAGGTGGAAACAATCAGGGGCGGGGCAGACACTGACGATGACGGAAAATCACCCAAAGTGAGGAATTAACAGGACCTGAAAGGAAAGACAAGAGGTAAGTACAAAATAAAACAGGAAATGGGAAAACGAGACATGACATGAAATAGACAGACAAGACATGAAGTAACAAGAAAACGTGACTCTACATAGAAACCTTACTAGACTTGGAATTACATACCTGACTAAACATGAAGTGACAGACATAAAACAAACACGACTAACACAATTGACGAGACACCACACTTGGGATGTGAGGAGTGAGGGACATGGCTTAGAACGGGCGTGTCGCCTTCTGTCCTGCCAGTGTTGGCAGGACATGAATTAAAATGTCGAACTCAGACTTCATTTTAAGGACATTTCGGCCAGGGGTGTAGAGCTATATTTTTTTAAGCACCGGATTGGCAAAACAGGAGAGTGTGTGCACCAGTCTGCCTTGATCTATGAATTAATGTCCGTGACACTCACAGTATCTGCTGCCCACAGCTGTTTTATAGAAGGAAAACCTCCTTCACTTCATGAAATCTCTGCAGCGCCAGGAGGCAGCGGGAGGGTTAACTCCGCCTCTGAGAAGACGATCTCGCAGTGCCTTTCACGCACCGCCTTCACTGTGTTTACCTTCAGAAATAATCATTAGTAAGGCTAAAGAGCGACCGCAGGCTGATGTGTTTTAACCACACACACCTATATACACACACGCGATGTAAACGCAGACTTTTGTTCCTCCATGTTTCGTTGTTATTGTTTCACTGAGCGAGCGGACCCGCGATTTTTTTTCAAACGCTTTTTTGGTCCTTCTGCGAGATGGGTCTGGCTGCAGACCGCAGCAAGGAGGCGTTTCCTATAGGGGCGTTTCCCATAGGGGCGTTTCCTATAGGGGCGTTTCCTAACTTTTTTTATCCAATAGAGAGGCGAAGTCCCTCCCTTTCCGGGAGCCTCCATGGGACCCCGGAAGTCAATGGAGAGAGAAAGGTTATCTTTTGATCCCGTTTGAATTGTGCCACGAATGACACATATGATGTTTGTCAATTTAAAAGAATATTTTGCAAGTCAAAAAAATAAAAATGTGTCGTAAAACTGTGAAGTTACACATTTTTTTGTGTGAAACCGCTGAGTGAACTACAGTTCTCTGGTCTCGCACAATACGCGTCACCATCACAAAGACGGCCGTCACGTTAACAAATTTCACCTGTTTCTTTCAGAATGAGAATAAAAGTATAAAACGAGGTGAACATCACTACAAGTCTGGACACGTTGAGAGCTGGACATACACGAAAGGGGAGGTAGTCGGTTCTGTAAGAGCAGCGGGACCGGCTTTACAAGGTTTCGGTGAGTAATATGAGTGCAATGTGTAACGTTAATGTCAGCTAGCTAACATTAGCTAACAAGGTACACTAACGTGTTTTGTTTCAGTAACTAGTTTTCTCCTTAAGAACTTCGTGGTCTCTGTGTATGCTGTGGATAACATTAGTGTTCACAAGAACAAGGTACACTCCCGTGTTTTGTTTTAGTTGCTCTTCAGATTGAAGCGGCCAGTTTTATATCGACTATACTGTATGTGTGATCTCCTTTTACATCTCGTTGTGTCATTTGAGTTTATTTGCTGTGTGTAGAGTCAAGGGTTTTGGTTATCTTGTCAATTTGTTTGGTTATCCAGGCACAGCTGTGTGTGACTCCCTCTGGAACACTGGTATGTGTTTTCCTAATGTAGAGAGCATTGATTAATTAATAAACTACACACTGAGTCTAGATCCTGACCACATCCTTTTTTATTGTTGATCAAATGTTTTTCAAAAATGTATTCATACACATTTAGAAAAATACAATGTACAATCACAACCAGTACAACACAAATTACAAAAAATACAGAAAAAACAAACAACAACAACAATCAGACAAGAGGACAAAACTATGGAAAAATAACCCCTCCCACCCCAGATCCGGACCATCCTTGTATTATTGCTCATTCAATCTATTATAGCATTCTAACAAACATGGTACTTACTTTATTTGTACAGATCTGCATGGGAGACGATGGCGCGATGCAGAGCGCTGTCTGTGATTGTGCACGGGGGATGTACATATGCAGCCACGCTGCAGCATTGGCAGATCAGCTCCACAGATGTTGAATGCCAGTGGAGGAAGCCTGGCACTTCCAAAGTAGTCCAGCCGGTGTCTCAACTTTACCAACAGTGAGAGGAGACATACAACCCACTGGCCAGAGACATCGCCAATCAGGATGTAGACTGGTTCAGGTCTGCACTGAGGGGTGCACAGTGTGGCATGGCATGGCTTTTGTCAGGCCATTGTCACCGTGCCGGAGCTGATGAAGGGGCATGGGGGTCGGGGGCTTGAGGCAATGCTTGCCTCAATGCGACTGAGCAGAGACCAGCAAGCTGCCATCCAGACAGTGAAGTGTCCACCATCATTATACATGATGGTGTATATAGGATATATATATATATATATATATATATTTGTATACATATCTGTAAATTGTATAATTTTATTTGATTTAAAAGTCTTTTTGATCTCTCTGTCTATAAACACAAACTGAGTAAGATTGACAATAAAGTTGACTTTGAAAAATATATATATTCTTTATGAAAATAGTTGACTGTTGGAGAAATGAATTGATTTGATTTTCTGAAGTTAATTTAACTTTGGCGACCATGTAAGGTCATTATTAAAAAGGTACAATCAATTTGTTTAGGGTTGACTAAAAATAATGATAAACATTTAATTTGGTTAATTTACTGACAGAATAAGAAACTCAATAATGCTCTACTCACCTGTTCCTTTTTATAAAGTGAAACAGTTGAAACGATAGATTTTAGTAAACTTAAAAACAACCTTCTCCAAAAGCTATCAAGGAATATACCGAATACTTGTTTTAGAACTTTATTTTTATATAAATAGTTTGAATGATCCATAATTGACAGAAGCTTGTGTTTACACACTGACCTGTTACTCATATATTAATGTCTTTGTAACTTCAGTAAAACACTACCTCACTAATTTCTTTCATTCATCACGGTTCAGTAAACTAAGTGATACATGAACCAGTTTAATAATTATAATAACGTAGGATTGCAACTCTTTGAACCTGTAGGTGGCTCTTAAAAGAGCTTTTGTGTTTGGGTGTGCTGGTCTCAGGTCAGTTTAAGCCCTCTCTCGCGGATGCAGCGGGCCAGCTGGATGTCCTTGGGCATGATGGTGACCCTCTTTGCTTGGTTCATCTTACCAATGGATGTCGGTGCAGTCCACAATCATTGTGCAGTTAAAGGCAGAATGGATGAAGGCAGAATGAATGTATTATTGACTCCGAATGAAACACAACTTCATGTCATACAATACATTGACTTTATTTGTAATTGTGTAAAAAAATATGAGCATTGATTAGCAAGCAGGACCTGCAGGAACAGAGCACGGTGATGGATGGAGCTGGGAAGAGAGAAGAATAAAGAAAACAGTTCAACTTTATTATCGGATATTAAAAATTCAATTTCAAAACAAGTTGCCGCTCCTACAGTTTTCTAGTATGTAAAGATGATTTCACATGACCTATGCAAAATATCACACTCAATACATGTGTGTCTCTGGGGGGTGCATTGTGCCTTTGATGTATATAAATAATATACCATAACCAAATACTATTACGTACAGTGGAAATCAGGTTGCCAGAGCAGGTCAGTCCAGTGTGCATGTTCCTCACCCCCTAAACGCACCAGGAGCGTCTGCGCCACGTTACGTTGCGGCTGCGCCGCGCTGCGACCTCCTCCTGCGACCTCCTCCTGCGACCTAACACACCAGGCGCGTTTCAAAACGTTGCGGAAGCGGAGCGTCGTGTGTGCAGCCTGCAGTTCTTCTTCTTCTTCTCTTTAATGGCGAATCGCTTCCACTTGGAGCATATATCGCCACCTACTGTTGAGTTATTAAATGTTCATATTAAATCCTTATCCTCAAACTAGTGCTTTTGAGGAATTTGAAGATCAGCTTGTTTGCTTCATTTCTTGATTTACTTTACATATATTGACTTGAAATCCATGTCCTTGATGTTGAGTTGTTCCAGTGCAGTTTTCAGAATGAGTCTTTGCCTTGTATATTCCGGGCAGCTAACAAATACATGATGTATTGTCTCTGGTTGTTGGCAACCATCACAATTGCCATTTGGATGTTTTCCAATCAGATGCAGTGATGAGTTTAATCCAGAGTGACCCAATGTTATCCTGCTGTTAATGCTCTGTTCTCTTCTACTACTCCCCCAAGTGCTTCCTGTTCCCACTTCCCTTTGTATCTGGTATAAATGTCTTTGATGTTAGCCTTGCAGTTGTTGTTGATTTTGGAATATGTCCTGGACATTTGTACTTCTACAAGTAAGTAGGCTACGTAGTTAAATGGTTTATGTTGTTGTGTTGTAGACTACAGACACAGTTAATAATAATTGTAATATTCCAGTTATAAACGACATGAATCAAAGATGTGTTGCTGTATTTTAGTGGTAAAAAAATATGCATTCATCATCATAATTATTCTATATATATATCATTTACAGTGCCTGTAAACCGGAGGAGAACGCTGGCATGTATTCTCCTACTTGAAAGACCGGGGGGATGGGGGGAGGAGGGGGAGCTGGTTTTGGGTGCACCCCCTCAACCAGCAAAGGAGACAACAAGGTGATTTTCATCACCTCGTGGCTGAGCTGAGGCTGGACAGCCAACGACATCACCAATATTTTCGGATGAGTGCAGAGCAGATGGATGAACTGCTGTCCCTCCTGGGCCCTGAACTGACCAGACAATCCACACATTTCAGAGCTGCCATTAGCCGCGTTCACACCGCAGGACTTTCCCTGGTACTTTAGTTCTTTAGTTCCGTTAAGGCAAGGCAAGGCAAGGCAAGGCAAGGCAAGGCAAGTTTATTTATAGAGCACTTTTCAACGCAAGGCAATTCAAAGTGCTTTACAAAAAAAAAAAAATGAAAGACATTAAGCATTAAAAAAGAAAAGCTAATCAAATAAACATTAAGAAAAAAATACATGGATAAAAGTTACAGTGCAGTCTAAAATATAAATAGTTCAATTAAACATTACAAGAAAAAGTACATGGATAAAAGTTACAGTGCAGTTTAAGATATGAATAGTTCAAATAAAAGCAGCGACAAAAAGAAAAGTCTTCAGCCTGGATTTAAAAGTAGTCAGAGTTGCAGCGGACCTGCAGGTTTCTGGGAGTTTGTTCCAGATATTTGGAGCATAATAACTGAACGCTGCTTTACCATGTTTAGTTCTGACTCTGGGGACAGAAAGCTGACCAGTCCCTGAAGACCTGAGAGATCTGGATGGTTCATAGTTTAGCAGGAGGTCAGTAATGTATTTTGGGCCTAAACCATTCAGTGCTTTATAAACCAGCAGCAGTATTTTGAAATCTATTCTTTGACACACAGGAAGCCAGTGTAAAGACTTCAGAACAGGAGTGATGTCATCCACTTTCTTAGTGTTAGTGAGGACTCGAGCAGCGGCGTTCTGAATCAGCTGCAGCTTTCTAATAGATTTTTTAGTGAGACCTGTGAAGACACCATTGCAGTAGTCGAGTCTACTGAAGATAAAGGCATGGACAAGTTTTTCCAAATCCTGCTGCGACATTAGTCTTTTAATCCTAGATATGTTCTTTAGGTGATAGTAGGCTGATTTAGCAACTGTTTTAATGTGACTGTTGAAACTCAGGTCAGAGTCCATGACTACACCTAGATTTCTGGCTTTATCTGTTGGTTTGAACATTGCACACTGAAGCTCAGCGCTAACTTTTAAACGTTCTGCCTTGGCTCCAAAAACCATTACCTCAGTTTTATCTTTGTTTAATTGGAGAAAGTTCTGACACATCCAGTCATTGATTTGTTCAATGCACTTACTCAGTGTTTGAATTGGAGCATAGTCTCCTGGTGAAATTGTTACGTAAATTTGTGTGTCATCTGCATAGCTATGGTAACTTATTTTGTTGTTCTTCATTATCTGAGCCAGTGGTAGCATGTAGATGTTAAAGAGAAGAGGCCCCAAGATGGAGCCTTGAGGAACCCCACATGTCATATTTGTCAACTCAGATGTGTATTTACCTATAGAAACAAAGTTGTTTCTGTCCTTTAAGTAGGATTTAAACCAATTTAGAACTGTTTCCGAAAGTCCCACCCAGTTTTCCAGTCGGTCCAGTAATATGCTGTGGTCAACAGTGTCAAACGCAGCACTGAGATCTAATAATACTAACACTGAAGTTCTGCCACTGTCTGTGTTTAAGTGGATGTCGTTAAAGACCTTTACAAGAGCAGTCTCAGTGCTGTGGTTTGGACGAAAGCCTGACTGGAACACATCGAAACAACCATTTAAATGCAAGAAATTACTCAACTGTTGAAAAACAACTTTTTCAATGATCTTACCTAGAAATGGCAGGTTTGATATGGGCCTGTAATTGTTCATTACTGAAGCATCTAGATTATTCTTTTTTAAGAGCGGTTTAATGACTGCAGTTTTCAGGGCCTGTGGAAAAATACCTGAGTGAAGAGATTTGTTTACTATATGAAGTAGTTCTGAGGCCATGCAAGGCAAAACATCTTTGAAAAATCCTGTTGGAATAATATCAAGGCAGCAGGAGGAGGATTTCAGAAGTTGTATAATGTCCTCCAGGTTTTTATCATTAATCTGATGGAATTGTGTCATGATGTCTGAATTGATGTTCAGTGGACACAGAGACAACACATTTGCTGTTCCTGATGCAGAGGCACTGACTGCTTGTCTGATTTTCTGAATTTTGTCAGTGAAAAAGGAGGCAAAATCATTGCACGCCCTGGTGGATAGAAATTCAGAGGCTACTGACACTGGGGGGTTAGTTAGTCTGTCGACGGTAGCAAACAAGGCACGTGCGTTGTTTTTGTTTTTGGTAATGATGTCAGAGAAGAATGATTGTCGTGCGTTTTTCAATTCCAAATTATAAAGGCCAAGTCTCTCTTTATAAATTTCAAAGTGAACCTGGAGATTTGTTTTTCGCCACCTGCGTTCAGCTTTTCGACATTCTCTTTTTTCTGTTTTAACGGTCATGGCCTTTCTCCATGGAGATATTTTCTTCCCAGTCACTTCCTTTACCTTAATTGGAGCAATGGCATCTATAACATTTTTAATTTTTGAATTAAAATGATCTACTAGCTCATTTACTGAGGTGTTAGCAGGGGAAAGTGTGGAAGAAAAATTCTGAGTAAACATTTCCCTAGTATTTTCAGTTAAACATCGCTTTGTGGTTACCTCTTTTTGAACACTTGTGTGAACAGAAATAGAGCTCTCAAAGAAAACACAGGAATGGTCAGACAGTGCAACATCAGTCACCACAACCTTAGAGATATTCAGACCCTTTGAGATAATTAAGTCCAGAGTGTGCCCCTTATTGTGCGTGGGCTCCGTCACATGCTGAGTCAGTCCATAGCTATCAAGAACACAAAACAGTTCTTTAGCCCCTCTGTCCTGGGGGTTGTCAACATGGATGTTAAAATCACCAACAATGAATAGACGGTCAAAGTCAATACACACTATAGACAGCAGTTCAGTAAGGTCATCAAAAAAGCTTGCACAGTATTTGGGTGGTCTATAGATATTTAGGAACAGAGCTCGAGAGGAGCATTTCAGCTGAAGGGCCACATATTCAAAAGAAGCAAAGTTCCCATACGATGTCTTCCTGCATTGAATGGAATCATTGAACAGAATAGTAACTCCACCCCCTTTCTTATGCATTCTTTCCTGACTCATAAAACTAAAGTTGGGAGGGGTTGATTCGATAAGAACAGCTGCACTGTTATTTTGTTCAATCCAAGTTTCTGTTAAAAACATAAAATCAAGATTGTGCTCAGTGATAAAATCATTGATTAAAAATGTTTTTCCTGCCAAAGACCTGACATTTAATATAGCTAGTTTAAGTTCGTTAAACACACTATCAGTCATGTTTTTTGTAACAAGCTGTGGCTGACATGGAATCACTGCTAAATTAGATAAACTCAAACAAACGTTTGAGTGCTTCCTGTATCTAAGATCATTCACCGCTCTTAATCTATTACCTATCAACACAGATATCGGCAAAGCTACTGGCAGGCAGGGCCCGGGCATGTCCTGGAAAGAGTTGAGAGTGCCATACGCCCTTGAGCCTGGACCCAGCAGATATCAGTTTGCAGATTGTTTTGGTTTGGATGATTGTGGTAGGCATGGTGATGAAGCCGGGGGAGATGGTGCGCGTCTCTGCTTTGGTGATTTTGGTGGGCGTCGTTGAGGAGCGGGGGTAAAGGACATGCTGCCAGCCCTGCGTTAGTACCAATAATGTCGCGTTCACACCGCCGGGACTACTCAGTGCCGGGAACTCTTTTGGAACTCTTTTGGTACTTTTTAGTCCCTGCTAGAGAGGTGGTACGAACCTGGTGACAAAGAGTGCCAATTTCTATTCTATTTCTATTGGCTGGGCGAATTGCAAACCACGCCCCGTTAGACTCTGAATTTGTTTTGTTAGGCAGCCATTTTTTTCCTCACTACAAAACCACATCCACACCTGAGCGAGTAGGTTGTTTGTAAAGCAGTTATGACAACACGTACAGCACCGGAGCGGTGGAATGATGAGGAAGTGTCGGCGCTTCTGTCCATTTACTCAGATGCAGGGATGCAGCAGCTTCTACAAAAAGCAGTTCCCAACTCAAAATGTTTTGAGCGATGTTCGCAAAAGCTACTTGAGCTGGGAATCGTGCACAGTGCACACGGATGCCGGGTAAAAATGGAAAAACTCAGGCAGGACTATAAAAAAATTAAAGACCACAATAACAAAAGTGGTAACGATAGAAAGACCAGTAAATGGTACGAGCGCCTGGATGATCTGCTCGGCCAGAGACCCTCGTTCTCCGGGACAACGGCGACCATCGACTCGGGCACGCTGCTGTGGGAGCTCGCTGAAACGGCGGATTCAGTCGGCTGTGAAGTGAGCAACGACGACAACGACGAAGGTAAAATAAACTACTTGTACTGGGGTTTTTAATATGCACATTACTGGTCTCAGATGCACTTTTATTTGCTCAGTAGATCGAGGTAGCCATGAGCAGGCTGAACTGGCTAACACTGTTAGCCGGCCCTGAGCTGGCTAATAACATAACATCTAACTAGCTATTCTCGGCCGCCATGAAAACGTGTTGTCTTGTGAATAAGTGGGCAGTGTTTTCTGTAATATGCTTCACTAACTCATGGCACTACATTTGTTTGTTTCAGGCGAGGCGGGACAACTCGCTGGATTGGAAACGAGTGGACTTTCCTTTCCCGATCGCAACAGCAGCCGTTGCTCGTCTCCCTTTTCATCAACCAAACGCAAAAGTACGTTCACACACACTGTAGCTTCACAATCACGTTTACTTCCTTCATGGTACAATTATGAATTATGAAACACCGTGGAAAACGTGTTTGCCTAGGCAGGCGTTTACACTTTTCGCGCCCATTTTACGCTCACAAAATTGTAAACATCCGGGCTAGGTCACATGACTTCCGGTAAGAAAACGTAACGTGTGTCTCTCTCGTGTGTGTGTGTGTGTGTGTGTGTGTGTGTGTGGTGTGTGTGTGTGTGTGTGTGTGTGTGTGTGTGGTGGTGTGTGTGTGTGTGTGTGTGTGTGTGTGTGTGTGTGTGTGTGTGTGTGTGTGTTTATGTCTTTGTGTGTCTGTGAGTGTGTGTGTCTGTGCCTAACCCTATCAGTCGGAATAGCCCTAACAGCCTGACCGTGTCCCTTCTGCCTGTAAAACTACATGGTGATTAAATAATGTTTCCTCTTAGGAAAGCGCGCACAGGACACACATGATGAGAACTTCTTTGCCACCATCGAGACTATGGAGGACAGGCGTGCCATGGCCAGCAAGGCGATCCACGAGGACCAGATGATGCTTTTACACAAGGCCCAGGAAACAGAGGACAGGGTGATTGCGATGATGGAGCGCCAGGATGAACGGGACGCAGTCTTGGCACAGCAAATGGAGCAACAAAAGGCTTTTCAGCAGGGGTTTCTGGGAGTGCTTTCAGAGCTAGTGAAGTCAAACAGGCCTTCCTCCCTGTAGTATTGTTTTAAATATTGACACACAGCGGTGTTTCCTGGACATGGAAACATTCAGGGCTTAGCCCACAGTTAAACTCTTACAGTGCTATTTTTATATATTTGTTTTGGGTACATTTGATTGAAGTTGATTTTCTATTGTTATTATATATATATTGCCACTGTTTTTTAATACTGACACCTAACTTGCACTAAGGTGTGTCTGTTACATTGTTTTGAACTTCATCTTGGTGAAGTTGATGCTGAATTCACTATTTAGTAGATAATCATGTGACACTTTAACTTTGCACTACGGTCTGTCTGCTGAGCCTACCTATTGTATTTGCCAGTGTTATGTTTTGATACTGACACTTATTGATCTGCTGCTGATAAATAAAAGATAACCTCCATGGCGATTTAACAGATAATGTATCTTGCTTATTTCTCCTCTGACACTATCTTTACAGTGACCTGTGTAGCATCCTATAAATCACATTTAAGTGATTATTCTGATACCATCATGTTTCATCGGTTATAAACTGGCGAAGCTTTAGTTGTGTCCCACCCACAATGTGGCTTTGAAATAGATAATTTCATTGTATTTCAAAACGGCGTCCATCAACACAAGCACTATTTATTTATTGAAAGAGAAATGGTTAAGTTTGTAATTACCAGTGTTGTGAGTTCAATATTTTTAATTAATTATAGTAAGGGAACAACTTAGGAGGATATATAATAAAGGTGTGTTAACTGCTGAGCCTATTTAATGTGCATATGACACCTGGCAGTTTGTTATTATATTGCCACACTGTTTTGATACTGACATATTGTCTTTGCACAAAGGTGTGTCTGCACTATTGTAATTGTGCCTGTCTTGAATGTGGTAAATAAAAGAGAGAACCAAATGCACTGTACAAAGCCTTCCATTGTCCTGGAAAGGTTTCATCAGCCATCTTTGCAGGGGGTAGGCTGAGTCCCCAAGGATATAGTAACCCACATCATGTCCCCCAATATTCCTTGTTACATGAGGAAGTAGACCACCCCTATCCACAAAACTAACCAGTGAGGACATGCTGAACACTCTGCTATCATGCATGCTACCTGGTAAGCCAACAAAAACACTCCAAAAGAGGCCCCTAGCATCCACAACACCCTGCAGGACGAGCGAGTGCCAGCCTTTGCGGTTGAAATACTCGTTATGGTACGCCTTCGATTCCGAACCAGCATTGCACTTACAGCATCCGACGCGTGGGTCAAATCCCTAGTTGGCTGCAATAACCCAGTTACAAAGCTGTATAACATGAGCACAAAGACAACAAGCTCATTGAACTCCATCATGTCTGAGGTCTGAAAGTAAACAAACGCCTCATACAGCGGGTTAGCTTTATACCCCCTCCCCCGTGTAGTTCTTCTTCTCTTGTTTTTTTGTTGTACTCGCCGTGAAGTGGTTTTGCGGCCTGCCAGTAAACCCAGAGAAGAAGAAGACGAAGTGACGTCAGCGTAATCGTGCCTCAGGGAAAGTACTGCGGTGTGAATGCGATTGGCACTAGCCCCCTGGCGGATTTAGTGCCGTGGTACTTTAGTGGTACTTTAGTGGTACTTTAGTGCCGGCACTAAAGTACCGCAAGTCCTGCGGTGTGAAAGCGGCTATTGAACCCAAGCAGAGACTGGCTGTTGCACTTAGGTCAAATGCCCATTTCACAGACAATACATCACTGACCACAAATTTAATAAACGTTTTATTTTTTAACAATTTCACCCCAAACAATATTTTAAACAGAAACATCAAATATAAACAATCAACACAAAAAAAGTAACTATTTACAGTAAAAAAAAAAAATGAACTCAATTGCTCAACTATTGTTCGTAAAAAGACTCCTGCCAAGCTGAGCTACTGCTGGAGGACAGCATGTCTGATGGCCCTGTAGGTGTTGATTGGGCGCGTGGGGGTTGGGGTACACTTGGCCGAAAGGCTACTGGCCTGGAGGTGTGAATGGAATGTTGAGTGGCGGGGGGATGGTCAATGGGCTGCCAATGTTGCTGGTGTTGGGTGTCTCTTTCCAAGTTGTGGAAGGTGTTTAAAATACAGACTTTTGCCTGATGTTTTCTGTCTTTGTCCAGTCTTTGCAACATGGGCACAAGACTGAGAGCAAAGTAGTATGACTCCTCTAATTCTGAGTCTGGCATGTGTGGTGCAGTTGGAGGTTCCTGCAGTAGAGATATCAGCTGCTCTCCAAGGTCTGTGCTCTGTGGCCTCCTCCTTGTGTCCCGTGTGGAACGCTGGGCCGCTGCTGGTGTGGAAATGGGATCCCTGGGGCTACGGGACCTAGAGGGCCTTTGCCTCTCTGCAGAGGTTGTGGGTACCAGAGGTGGTGGGGCTGGAGATCCACATGCTGTCCTGGCATGTTCCTCTGTTTCCAATGACAGGGGTGTAGATGCTCTCTCCATGTCTTCTACAGGGGAAGGATTGCTCAAGCTGCTTTTTGAACTATATGAAAAGAAACAACATGAAAACAATTAAAACCTTTTTTCTGGGGATTAATTTATGCAATAGGAACATATTTATGTAATTTAAAATAAAATCTTTCACACCCTTTGCAATACATCATCACAAATTACAAAATTATATAAATTAAAATATGTGCATACATACCTCCTTTGCTGTACATAGGGCAAAAGGAAGGACATTATGTCTGTATACTTCCAGCCCTTTTGCGTGCCGCCTGCAGATCCACTTGGGAGAGATTTCTTCCTGTTTTTAACAAAAGCATCCCGGAGTGACTTCCATCGTGCCTTGCAAATGTCGACTGAAACAAAGAATAGATTCAGATTAATAACATGATTTCACATATTTTTCTTTGCTTTTTTTTACCCTTCAGATACTTGGCTTCCAGGGACTCATTGGTCAGCCTAGCATTCAGGTATCGCCTAGGATGCGCTACTGTGTATGTAATACAATTTATAATAAATGGTTTTGTCTGACAAATGACTGCCAAATTATTCTTGTCTGTCCTCACAATTTATCTGACTATAAATGCAAGATTTTCCACCACAGCATACTGTATTTAAACATTATTGAGAGTATTTTGGGTAGTTGTTATAACACATGAATAAAAACAAATTAGAATACAAAAATATAATATCATTATAAAGAGTTAAACACAACTGTATTGATCCCTGGGCGAAATTCACAAGATAAAGTATAGTTAAAAAAACAATATTTATAAAAATATAAATACAAAATAATAATAATATAATAATATTATAATCTTGATATAGGAAATAAGATCTTACTTTATTGTGAAATGCAAGTTTACTGAACAGTTTTTTAACGACTTTCACAAGATGTTAAACTACTGAATGGCTCTGTACTGTACCTACAAGTATTAATTAACTTTAAAACATTAATATGTAGTTGTTACCTTCCACTCCACAAATTGCAGCGACTAAAAATCAGGCCTTGTCCTTTCTGATGTTGTCCTTGTAAAAAGCATTGGTTACATCGTATAAAATTGTGTGTTTCTCCACTTCCATTATGAACACCCCGTCGTCCATTGTGCGTATCGTAGTGGAGGTGTTGTGATGAAGGAGGGGGGTCTGCTAAATTAGTATATATGCGGGATGGGCCTGGCCCGGATGCTCACCTTTCCACTTCCTGCGAGGGGGGGGGCTGCCTGCCCGACCTTACGGCTGCGCCGCGGCAAAAATAGGATTCATCCTAATTTTAGAGAAGCGCTGCGCCGAGCCGCTTCTGGGACGCGTCTGAGCCGTAACGCGGCGCGTGTGGTGGAACAGCACCCATTGACTAGAGTGGCCGCGATCTTTACGACCGCCGCGGCGCAGCCGTAACGCGGCGCAGACGCTCCTGGTGCGTTTAGGGGGTCAGGGTCTCAGCAGTTACAGGTGAGGTAAAGAAAATAAAAGAGAAAAAGGTCAGTGAATAATTATCTCTTTTAATAATGTTCTATCAGTAATCACTCAACTACTGTCTTTCCAACAAACAGATTGACTCACTATCATCACAATGAAACACGTCCAGAAGAATGGACCACAGATGGAAATTAGCTATTAGCTATAATCTGGCATATTGCATCTCTTCTCTTTGCTGAGATTAATGTTTTTGTATGCATGGTCCTTCTATAAATAAATAAATGTCATGCAAAGCTGCCTGCCTGCCTTCCTTCCTTCGACTCTCCCTGAACTGCCTGATCTTTTAATGGTCAATGTTAACCATTTGAGCAGATAGCATTAAGTAGAAAAGATCGCAGATGCTAATGTGCCGTTAGCCTACCTCCCGCCCCCTTAGCACCTGGTGGAGGGGGCGATAGGCTCCTCTTCAAATGTTTCACAAAATACTTACCATCATGACTAATCTTACTGTTTAACATTTGTGTTTATTTCATGTTAAGGCTAATACAAATGACAAGGCTAAGTAATGTGATGCTAACTAACTTGCTCGCTACTAGCTATGTAGCTAACTTGACTATGTTCCATGCAAAACATGTGTATTACCTGATATGTTTGGTCCAACGACTCCTGGTCCTTTCATCAGACGGGAAGCAATAGAACAAGCAAGTGGTATGATCACTTATGTGATTACAACCTGGTACAAAGCACACAGGCATCTTGTAAAAGTGAATTTATTTTTAGCAATCTCTTATTTATTGGAGGGAATAAATCAGTTATGAGATCTTCTTCTTCTTCTTCGCTTTAATTACGAGTCGCAACCACTTGGAGCATTATCGCCTGTGACATCACTTACGCGAGCCAGAATGGGATTTGGGATTTGTAGTCTTTGTAGTCGCGTATTTTTCATAGTCTTATATTTCAACAGTTTTACGACAAAATGTGACTTTTTTGACATGGAACTTATTGTTTAAGATTGACAAACATCATATGTGTAGTTCGTAGCACAATTCAAACGGGATCAAAAGATACGTTTTCTCTCTCCATTGAATTCAATGTACATTTTTCGCTTCTGGTGTCCCATGGGCCGGAAGTAGATGGGCGTGACTTCGCCTCTCTATAGCAACTTAAGGGATTCCAGCTGCTTTTATAAATCCTCGCAGAGGAAGTCATTGTTCTAGTGATGGGAATTCCGGCTCTTCTTGGTGAGCCAAATGATCCGTCATTTGGCTCACCAAGAAGAGCCGGCTCTTTCGGCTCCCAAAGGGCTCTTCAGTTTACCACATATTCCATCCATCCATCCATCCATCCATCTTCTCCCGCTTATCCGTGGTCGGGTCGCGGGGGTAGCAGTTCCAGCAGAGAGCCCCAAACTTTCTTTTCCCTGGCGACATCAACCAGCTCTGACTGGGGGATCCCAAGGCGCTCCCAGGCCAGCGAAGAGATATAATCCCTCCACCTGGTCCTAGGTCTACCCCTTGGTCTCTTCCCAGCTGGACGTGCCTGGAACACCTCCCTAGGGAGGCGCCCAGGTGGCATCCTAACTAGGTGCCCGAACCACCTCAACTGGCTTCTTTCGACGCGAAGGAGGAGCGGCTCAACTCCGAGTCCCTCCCTGATGACCGAACTTCTCACCTTATCTCTAAGGGAGACACCAGCCACCCGGCGGAGGAAACCCATCTCGGCCGCTTGTATCCGCGATCTCGTTCTTTCGGTCCTGACCCATCCTTCATGACCATAGGTGAGGGTAGGAACGAAAATGGCCCGGTAGACAGAGAGCTTTGCCTTCCGGCTCAGCTCCCTTTTCGTCACAACGGTGCGGTAAAGCGACTGCAATACCGCTCCCGCTGCTCCGATTCTCCGGCCCATCTCACGCTCCATTGATCCCTCACTCGAGAACAAGACCCCGAGATACTTGAACTCCTTCACTTGGGGTAAGGACTCATTCCCTACTTGGAGTGGACAGTCCATCGGTTTCCTGCTGAGAACCATGGCCTCAGATTTGGAGGTGCTGATCCTCATCCCAGCCGCTTCACACTCGGTTGCGAACCGATCCAGTGAGTGCTGAAGGTCGCAGACCGATGAAGCCATCAGAACCACATCATCTGCAAAAAGCAGTGGTGCAATCCTTAGTCCACCGAACTGCAGACCCCCCCCCCCCACGACTACGCCTCGAAATCCGATCCATGTATATTACAAACAGGATTGGTGACAAAGCGCAGCCCTGGCGGAGGCCAACCCTCACCGGAAATGGGTCCGACTTACTGCCGAGGACCCGGACACAGCTCTCGCTTTGGGAGTACAGAGATTGGATGGCCCTGAGTAGAGACCCCCTCACCCCATACTCCCGCAGCACCTCCCACAGTAACTCCCTGGGAACCCGGTCATACGCCTTCTCCAAGTCTACAAAACACATGTAGACCGGATAAGCGTACTCCCAGGCCCCCTCCAGGATCCTTGCGAGAGTAAAAAGCTGATCCGTCGTTCCACGACCAGGACGGAATCCGCATTGTTCCTCCTCAATCTGAGGTTCGACAATCGGCCTGACCCTCCTTTCGAGTACCTTGGAGTAAACTTTCCCGGGGAGGCTGAGTAGTGTGATGCCTCTGTAATTGGCACACACCCTCTGATCCCCCTTTTTGAAAAGGGGGACCACCACCCCGGTCTGCCACTCCTTCGGTACCGTTTCCGACTTCCACGCAACGTTGATGAGACGTGTCAACCATGACAGTCCCTCAACACCCAGAGCCTTCAGCATTTCCGGGCGGATCTCATCCACCCCCGGGGCTTTGCCACTGTGGAGTTGTACCAGTGTTTACCACATATTATACCTTTTAATTAAATCAAATGTAGCCCTGTTTTGACTAATGATTTATATGTGTACACATATATCACTTAAATTATTCAAGACATCCTTTGTACTAAAGTATTCAAAAGTAAAAATTACATGTTTAATATAAATTATTTGCTGTGGCCAATTGTTTTCATTGCATTTACACACCCGTGTAACTCTCTGATACCACCCAATGAATGCATTGACTTGCTTGTAGAACCACGCTACACAAAACAAATGGCAACACCTATAAAAACTATTTTAAAAAAGGGGCTACTGTATCAACCTATATAAAGTATATAAATATAGTTTTTCTCCCTGCAGGAGAGGGGAGCGTGCTTTGAGATCAACTGCTAGGCTGCAGCGGGGAGAAGAGGGGGACAAAAAGAGATCTCCGTCCTCCGTGTTTTATTCTTATAGAAGTAAGAAGAGAAGTAATGGGTCAGAAACCCTCCTTTTTACGCAGCGGTCCAGACATAGACATCATAGCTACGGCGACATATATTCAGTTGCCAGTTACTTTTGGCATTAGGGCAGGGATATCTTTCAAGGTTTGACATAATGAATTGTGCTACTTTTAAAGCAAGCAACGATGTTTTCAAATCTGTAATCAAAAAGCTCCTCAAAAACACTATAGAAGCAGTTCCTGCCGTTGTTACGTTAGTTCAAACAGTAACAACGGACTACTTTTCTTAGCGGATGCATGTCAATTTAAATCAATACAAAATCTTTTTCTAAATCCATAAAAGCATTTCAATTATTATTGGGAGTCATGTCGTTACTTTGTTGAGAATGTGGCCATGTGTAATAAGCGGGATAATGTCCACATTGCACATTGCATAATGTGCCTTCATGCCGATCTAGATCCCTCCGCAAAAACAAAACAAAAAACGGCTCGTTCGCGGGCGAGAGCCGGCTCCCGTCGTTCACTATAGGAAACGCCCCTATAGGAAACGCCCCTATAGGAAACGCCTCCTTGCTGCGGTCTGCAGCCAGACTCTATTGCCTTCTGCGGCGGTAATAGGTTTTGTGGGCTGTGATGATTCGGCTGTACCTACTAGTAATGAATATTAAATGTTGAGAGGAAATCTTTCCACCAATAATTCCAATAGGTAATCCAAAATGTACTTCAGGTTTACGAAAGTAACTGTAATCAGATTACTCGTTTTTCAAATGTAACGCGAGCTGAATACAGTTACTTGATTTTTGTATTCTGATTACGTAACGCCGTTACATGTATTCCGTTACAACCCAACCCTGCGTATAGATAGAGAGAGAGATAGCGTATACTGTAGATATTATATTGGCACTATTTTACACTCGATGTCTCCAATACCTACCGAAGGTTAACATCAGTGATGTACATCGGCTGGTACAAGCGGCAGGCTCAGCCCCGAGGAGCAAAAGAGAAAAGGGGTTCAAGATGTAGCCGTTACGGTTATCTGAGAGAACCCAAACGCAGGACACGGCAGTGTGTTATAAAGGTTTTATTTGGAGGAGATAATCCGGCTGGAGAGTATCCACTGGAGCGTAATCCACTGAAGAGTATCCTCCGGAGTTTTAATCCACTGGAACGTAATCCACTGAAGCGTAATCCTGGAGCACAAGAAGAACAGGTAAGAATAAATTCAGGTGTAGCGAAAATAGTCACTATACTATAAGAAGGCTGAGAAGGCTAAGAGTTTTACCACTGGGGTTTAACAACGATCTGGCGCTGACAGGTTGTGGAGCCTCCGCTGATATACCATCTGTAATGGCTGATGGGAATCAGGTGTGTTGCAGTGGAGAGTGCTCAACTGTTTGCAGCTGGTGGAGATTTGAGCCGGGAGCCAGGAGTGACAGGCACCACGCCCACACAGACAGGGAAAGGGAAAACACACACACAAGGAAGGTGGCTGGAGAATGCAACCACCACAGTACCCCCCCCCTTAAGGGACGCCTCCAGGCGGTTTACCAGGTCTTCCAGGGTTATCCCGGTGGAAGTCCCGTATCAGAGATGCGCCCACGATGTCTCGCCGGGGAACCCAACACCTCTCCTCTAGACCATAGCCCTCCCAATCCACCAGATATTGGAATCCCCTTCCACGGCGACGAACGTCCAACAATCGCCTGACGGTGTACGTTGGATGATTATTGATGATGCGGGGGGGTGGGGGAACACTCACTGGAGGAGACAAAGGACTGCTGGCAACAGGTTTCAACAGAGATACATGAAATGTTGGATGAACCTTCATGTGTGAGGGAAGTTTGAGTTTGACTGCAGATGGATTAATAATGGAGTCGATGATGAAGGGACCGACATACCGTGGGGTAAATTTTTTTGACTCTGTCTTGAGTGGGAGATCTTTGGATGAAAGCCAAACACTCTGACCTGGTAAGTAGTTGGGGGCCTGGGTCCTGTGGCGGTCTGCGATGAGGCGGTTGCGGGCAGCGGAGCGGAGCAGGGCTGCTCGGGTGTCCCTCCACACCTTACGACAGCGACGAAGGTGGTTCTGAACGGAGGGAACAGCAACTTCCTCTTCCTGGGCTGGAAACAGAGGTGGTTGGAAACCCATGGCACAATGAAAAGGTGAAATACCTGTGGCTGCACTTGGCAGGGAGTTGTGGGCATACTCGATCCATGGCAGATGTGGGACCCATGACGAAGGGTTCTTGAAAGCCACACAACGAAGGGCCGACCCCAGATCCTGGTTGGCCCGTTCTGTTTGCCCGTTCGTCTGAGGATGATAGCCAGATGACAGGCTCACCGATGCTCCCAGAGCCTGACAGAAGGCCTTCCAAACGTGGGAAATGAACTGGGGGCCCGGGTCAGAGACGATGTCGGTGGGGATCCCATGAAGTCGAACTACATGGTTGACCAGAAGATCTGCAGTCTCTCGGGCAGTGGGAAGTTTGGAAAGAGCCACAAAGTGTACCATCTTTGAGAATCTGTCCACAATAGTTAGGATGATGGTATTTCCTTGTGAAAGTGGAAGTCCAGTAACAAAATCCAATGCCACATGCGACCAAGGGCGACTAGGTACTGGCAGTGGGCGAAGCAGGCCAGCGGGAGGCTGGTGGGATGACTTGGCGCGGGCACACACTGTACAGGCGGCAACAAAGGCCCTGGTGTCTTGAGCCATGGAAGGCCACCAGAAGCGTTGTTTGAGAACGAACAGTGTGCGATGGACACCAGGATGACATGAGAAACGAGAGGTGTGTGCCCACTGCAGGACCTTGGAGCGAACAGGGGTAGGCACAAAAAGACAATTAGCTGGGCAGTTACCTGGGCTAGGCTGCGCTCGCTGGGCCTCCCTGACCAATGACTCAATCTCCAAGGTAACAGCCCCTACCACGCAGGAGGCAGGCAGGATAGTGTCTGGACTGGCAGCTGGTCCATCGGAAGCGAACTGGCGAGAGAGGGCGTCAGGCTTGAGGTTCCGTGACCCTGGACGGTAGGTGAGGGTGAATGAGAAGCGGCCGAAATACAGGGCCCATCGAGCCTGACGGGAGTTAAGGCGCTTGGCAGATTGGATGTACGCCAGGTTCTTGTGGTCCGTCCATACAATAAAAGGGAGTTCAGCTCCCTCCAGCCAGTGCCTCCACTCCTCTAGGGCAAGTTTGACAGCCAGCAGCTCTCTGTTACCCACGTCATAGTTCTTCTCAGCTGGGGTGAGGCGGCGAGAGAAAAATGCACAAGGATGCAATTTTTGGTCTCGTTCCGAGCGCTGGGAAAGAACTGCTCCTACACCGGTGTTGGAGGCATCGACCTCCACAACGAACTGGCGAGAGGAATCAGGGTGGATGAGCACAGGGGCAGTGGTGAAGAGTCTCTTTAGCTCTGAAAAGGCTGCATCGCACTCTGGGGTCCAGGAAAAGCCAGTTGTGGGGGAAGTGAGTCTGGTTAAAGGACCCGCCACTCTGCTGTAGTCCCTGATGAAGCGCCGATAGAAATTGGCGAAACCAAGAAACTGTTGAAGCAGTTTGACTGAGGTTGGTTTGGCCACCCCACCACCGCTTGGATCTTCTCAGGGTCGGACCTAAGCTTTCCTTCCTCAACGATGTAGCCCAGGAATGAGACTGTGTTGACATGGAATTCGCATTTCTCCGCCTTTACAAAGAGTCTGTTCTCCCGGAGTCTCTGCAGCACCTGCCTGACATGGATAATGTGCTCCTCCTTGTTACGAGAGAATATGAGGATGTCATCCAGGTAGACAAAGACTGATCGGTTGAGGAGGTCACGGAGCACATCGTTCACCATTGACTGAAAGACTGCAGGGGCATTCATCAGTCCAAAAGGCATCACCAGATACTCGAAGTGACCGAGTGGTGTGTTAAAGGCCGTCTTCCACTCGTCCCCTTCTCGGATTCTGACGAGGTGGTAGGCATTGCGGAGGTCCAGTTTGGAAAAAATGGTGGCTTCCTGGAGGGGTTCAAAGGCGGAGTTAATGAGGGGTAGTGGGTATTTGTTTTTTACAGTAATGGCATTGAGACCCCTGTAATCAATGCAGGGCCGCAGTGAGCGGTCCTTCTTGGAGACGAAGAAAAACCCAGCACCGACCGGGGAGGAGGATGGCCGAATGACACCAGCAGCCAGGGAGTCATGGATGTAATTTTCCATGGATTTTCTCTCAGGGCGAGATAGGTTGAACAGACGTGAGGAAGGCAGAGGGGCCCCGGGAAGGAGGTCAATGGGACAGTCGTAGGGTCGATGAGGAGGAAGAGAAAGAGCTCGCTGTTTACTGAACACCTCTCCTAGGTTATGATATTCAGTGGGGACAGATGACAGGTCAGGCGGCTCGATCTTGAGTGGTGGAGAGGCGGCCTCTGCTGGTGGTAGGGCAGACTGCAGGCATGAGGATAAGCAAAAAGAACTCCAACTAATGATCTTGCCAGTTACCCAATCAATCTGGGGGTTGTGAGTTCTTAACCAGGGATGGCCCAACACTATGGGGGCCTGAGGTGAGGAAATTAGGTGAAACTGAATAAACTCACGATGGTTTCCAGACAGAATGAGGTTTACTGGCTTGGTGCGGTGAGTGACTTGGGCCAGGAATTTTCCATTTAGAGCATTAGCACTAAGAGGTGAATCTAACACTTCGTAGGAAATTCCTGCCTGAGCTGCAATGTCAATGTCCAAAAAATTCTCATCCGCCCCCGAGTCCACTAAGGCGAGCAGGGGTAGGGACTGTTGGTTGCAGCAAAGCATGGCTTCTAGCTGCGTTCTGGGTCGGGGGTTGAGAGAGGAGGAAGGGCTCGCCAGAATCCCCACAGCTACTGACGAGCCTGACCTTTTGGCAGACTAGGACAGGAGGAAACGAGATGACTGGTTTGGCTGCAATAAACACATTCCCCAGCATGGATCCTTCTAGCACGCTCAGATGGTGAGAGGCGGGCCCTTCCCACTTGCATGGGCTCATCTCCATGGGATGAGGCTGAGTAAGGAGTTGGGAAAGATCGGGGAATAGGGGTAGTGGCGGTTCCAATTTGGGGATCAAGTGAGAAGTCGCTGGGATTGGAGTGACGGCTAGTCCTATCACTACGTCTCTCTCTGAGGCGATTATCAATCTTAATGGCTGTGGCTATTAAATTATCCAAGCTACCTGGATCATCCCTAGCCGCTAGCTCGTCTTTAATTGCTTCGTTCAGCCCCTGAAGAAAAGCATCCTGTAGTGACTCGTTATTCCAGCGTGAGTCGGAAGCCACTGTTCTAAACTCCACTGAAAATTCGGCTACACTACGGGAGCCCTGCCGGAGAGAAAGAAGGCGCCTAGCAGCATCCCTCCCCCGTACCGGGTGATCAAAAACTTTTTTCATTTCGGAAATGAAAGTATCATATGACCAGCAAATGTGTGGCTGGCTCTCCCTAACAGCTGTAGCCCAATCTAAAGCTCTCCCCCTCAACAGGCTCATTACATATGCTACCCTAGCCCCATCTGTGTGATAAGTACTAGGCTGCTGCTCAAAAACGTACACTGGAACAAAAAGGCTCTACAATTACCCAAATCTCCAGCGTATCGTTCAGGTGTGGGAATGACAGCCTCTCGTAGCTGATGGAGGAGTGCGGCAGGAGGGGGGGGAGGGGCTGTCGGCTGTGCAGCGTGCTGCGGAGGAAAAGCCTGTGAAGTGAGCAGTTCTACCTGCGTGCCGATTCTTTGCACATTAACGGAGAGGTTCCGGAGAGTCTCCAATGCCTCACGGAGAACTGTATCATGATGCCCCACGAGAGCGCCTTGACTGGCCAGGGCTTGGCAGAGTTCGTCCGTAGTTTCGGCCTGGTAGCCGGTGTCCGCTGGGTCCATACTGGCCAGATCGTTCTGTTACGGTTATCTGAGAGAACCCAAACGCAGGACACGGCAGTGTGTTATAAAGGTTTTATTTGGAGGAGATAATCCGGCTGGAGAGTATCCACTGGAGCGTAATCCACTGAAGAGTATCCTCCGGAGTTTTAATCCACTGGAACGTAATCCACTGAAGCGTAATCCTGGAGCACAAGAAGAACAGGTAAGAATAAATTCAGGTGTAGCGAAAATAGTCACTATACTATAAGAAGGCTGAGAAGGCTAAGAGTTTTACCACTGGGGTTTAACAACGATCTGGCGCTGACAGGTTGTGGAGCCTCCGCTGATATACCATCTGTAATGGCTGATGGGAATCAGGTGTGTTGCAGTGGAGAGTGCTCAACTGTTTGCAGCTGGTGGAGATTTGAGCCGGGAGCCAGGAGTGACAGGCACCACGCCCACACAGACAGGGAAAGGGAAAACACACACACAAGGAAGGTGGCTGGAGAATGCAACCACCACAGTAGCTACATATCCAGCTACGTCGACAATTATGAAGGTAAGTGACAAACAAAGCTCTAGTTACTGGCTAACATTCACAAATTAACAGTCTTGATACAGTGTAAAGCGTTTTAATGATGTACTATTACGTTTTTTTGGATAACATGAATGATATCCAATTCCCCACAGTTTCAAACAAAGATCTACCTTCAGGGAGAGTGAGCGTCAGGGCTAGCAATAAATATCTCTGCGATAAATACAAATAAAGAACTACGACAGATGTGTAATATATTTAATGCAGCCGAACCATTTATTACAATGCATTCATGTGATGACTTTCAAAGAGTAAAGGAAGCACTGCTGAATAAAGTATGATTTTATCTTTTACGAAACGTTTTTTTCCATATGGAATGCAGTTGGAGGTCAACCAATCACAGAGCTTGAGAACTAATCACGGGGTTTGGGTTTGTCAAACAGAGCACATGGTGTAGTCCTAAACGATAGCTGGGGATTCTGGGTAGTGTAGTGTCTTCTGCCATCCTTTACTCCGAAAAAATATTTGTTTCTCCGAATAGAAGGGGAAAAATACAAAAGCATTGCACACAATTTAAACCAATCAATGTTGTGTAATTAACAAGGATAATCTGGTGTTTTTTAGTCGATGAGTAGTGTATCACTGTAAAATCAATCGACAGTAAGGGGAATACTTACTTCCGGGTGTACAATTCTCCGTTATCCAATGGGAATGGATGCTCACATTGCCTTTAAAGGCAGCCGACACAAACGAATGCCGTGCTTCCATGAGCGTCAAATCCCGCCGCAGATGGGAATACATTGCAATCAGTTGAAAGCTATTTGCGTCCCTTTATGAAGCTGAAGGAGCCTAGGAGCGTCACAACTGCACGCCACGGGACCCTGACCAAACGTCGCTCCTGGACGATTATGGAGTGAGAGTGTGTTGATCTGACCATGGCTGTCCTCTGTCTCCTGCTATCTGTATTTTGCACAGTATATCTCTGCTCACGCTGTTGCGTCGGTGTGTTCTCCTGCGTCTTGGCCATGTGTCACACTGGAACACACTCCGCAAAGACTACAGCCGAGCACGTACGAACTGCGCATGCGTGAGTGGCAATAACTCTCCTTACCAGCAGGCGGCGGTAGTGTGTATTCGTCATTCAAAACAGGCAACAACCGGAAGACAGAGAAGAAGAACAGACTACGCGTTTCTCAAAGTGTGGGGCGAATGGACGCGATGAACGGGAAATAATTGTTTGGACCTCAGGCCGGAATCGAACCCGGGTCCTCGCGAGCGGTAGTGAATTATTACAGCCGGAGACTCGCAACGGCGGTGGACTTTCATAGCACCGCTGCGCCGGACCTGCCGGAGCCGCCAGAGCCTCGCAACGGCGGGTGTTTGCGGTGGCGGATGCGGTACCGGTGTAGGTACCAGATGTGTTCGGGGTACCAGATGTGTTCGGGTGTATTTCCGTCACATCCGTCATATCCGTCATATACTCACCTCCCTCTGCTCCCAGCGCTCTGCTGCGACACACCGGCCGTCTGCGGAACTGCAGCCGGAGGAACTCGGGACAGCTTGTTATGTGTGGGGTGCTATGGTGGGGTCCCATGTACTTGTGCACATAAATAATGTTTCTAATTATTTACAATTAAAAAATATATATATTCTGCGTTACTTTAGCCAACACTTTTATAAGGCCACTAGATTAGATAATTATGAAATGTGTAGATAGAATACATATCTTTCAGGTTGTTATTTTGTCATTATGTTTCATGTTTTATTTACCTTTTAGTATTTTTATATAGTATCTGAACTTTGGAGAGGAGTTGGGAGACACACGACACATCAAATCACATCTACAGATCAAGACAAAGCGAATGGAAGTACTCAACAGTCGGCGTTGGCGAGTTCTCTGGTTACTGCTTGGTGTGTCAGGGCCTTTAGAACAATGACATACTACAAAGGAGCAGCGGGGGTTGCTGCGGGGGTTGCTGCGGGAGTGTCTGCGTGCGCATCTCTCCCAGATGAGCTGAACAGTTTTTTTGCTCGCTTCGAGAGCAGCCAGGCAGAGAAGGACCAGGAGCCCTGCCCTTTTGTTTTAAACAGGGCAGATGTATGCAAATCCTTTAAAAGGGTTAACCCACACAAGGCTCCTGGACCTGATTGCATCCCTGGTCGTTTTCTCAGAGTGTGTGCAGTTCAGCTGGCAGAAGTGTTCACAGACATCTTCAACAGGTCCCTGCTGCAGTCTGTAGTCCCCACATGTTTGAAACACTCCACCATCGTTCCTGTCCCCAAAAAAACAAAAATCACCAGCCTCAACGACTACCACCCAGCAACACTCACCTCCATCATTATGAAGTGCTTTGAGCAGTTAGTCAAAACCTTCATGACCTCCTCCCTCCCTGACTCTCTGGACCCTCTACAGAGCAAACAGCTCCAAAGACGACGCCATAGCCCTCACCATCCACACTGCTCTCTCACACCTGGAACATTATGTGAGAATGCTGTTCATTGATTACAGTTCAGCCTTCAATACCATTGTGCCCTCCAAGCTCAGAGACCTCGGTCTCAACAGCACCCTCTGTGACTGGATCCTGAACATCCTGACGGGCAGACCCCAGGCAGTGCGGGTGGGAAACATCACATCCTCCACCCTGATCCTCAACACCGGAGCCCCTCAAGGCTGCGCGCTAAGCCCTCTCCTCTACTCCCTGTTCACATACGACTGCGTGACCACACACAGCTCCAACACTATCGTGAAGTTTGCTGACGACACGACCGGCATCGGCCAGATCACCGACGGCGACGAGACGGCGTACAGAGAGGAGGTCGAAAACCGGACATCTTGGTGCCAGGATAACAACCTCCATCTCAACATCAGCAAAACCAAGGAGCTGATTGTGGATTACAGGAAGCAGCAGAGAGAGGGACACGCCCCCATCGCCATCAATGGGACTACGGTGGAGAGAGTCAGCAGCTTCAGGTTCCTCCGGGTCCACATCACTGAGAACCTGAGATGGACTCTTCATGCCATCACCAACAAAGCACTTCCTCCGCAGGCTGAGGAGGTTCGACATGGACTCCAGGATACTCTGCAACTTCTACATAGAGAGTATCCTGACTGGCTGCATCACGGCCTGGTACGGCAGCTGAACCGCCCTCAATCGATAGGCTTTAAACTGCACAGAACATCACCAGGACGGAGCTGCCATCCATGGAGGACCTTTACTCCCAGCGGCTCAGGAATAAAGCCCTCAGGATTATAAAAGACCCCCCATCACCCCAGCCACAAACTGTTCTGTCTGCTGCCGTCTGGCAGGCGGTACCACAGCATCAGGATTAAAACCACCAGACTCAGAGACAGTTTCATCCCACAGGCAGTAAGACTGTTAAACACCTGAACTGTTGAAACAACATATGTTGAACACCTGAACTGTTGAAACAACATCCATAATATTCATCTGGCTGCTAGTTATAAATTATTTATCTATTTACCTAATATATCATATTCCAATAACTTGCATATAGAGTCATATTGCACTATTTCACTTTTTTAAACAATTTTTTCTTTTTTTTTTCTATTTACTATTTACTTGCACTATATTTTTCAGTTTATCTGTGTTGTTTTTTTGCACTGTTGGAGAAGCCTGTAACCTAAGATTTTCATCGTCATAACTACACTGTAGCTATGTTCGTATGACCAATAAAGAACCTTGTTGTTCAGACATTAGAGTTTCTTAAAGCTGCACAAATGAATATTTTTGTATTATTAATGTAAAAGTATTTTAGCTACTTCAAGCAGGCTCATAGTTCTGTTTGATTTTCTGCCTGAAAATGTGAAATTCTGCTGACACCAGTGTAGTATTTCTGCCCAACAAGCAATGATGGACGGACAAGGAATCTGTCCAATAATGCAGCTTTAATATGTTGATGAAGACCTATATGTTAGATGTTGTATTCCAAAACTAAAGTTAACCCTCATTGTTCAACTTATTGTATTATTCCGGGGTCTCACGGTATGCGAGGTTATGGAAGTGCACATGTTAGGGAGACATGCTGGAGCTGCTTAGTCCGTCCTTTGGGGCTCTGTGAAGGGCCACAGAGAGGTGGTTTTCGCGCTCTGTGTCCTGGAAGTGTTGAAAAACCTGTTTGCTACCTTATAGTTTTTTTTTTACAAATATAAACAGTTCCATATGTTCTAGAGGTACTGCGCACACATTTGGTATATGCAACCCAGCAGCTGAGCTTTAGAGTCCTTCATCAAGCCATAAAAGCAAAATACACTAATTATATTGACTATATATATATATCACACACACACACACACACACACACACACACACACACACACACACACACACACACACACACACACACACACACACACACACACACACACACACACACACACACACACACACACACACACACACACACAGGAAGGTAAGTAATGCAAACAACATTGTTGTCTCACTCACCAACAATATATAAACACAATATGATGTACTGTACATTTATTAGGCAAAACTGGAGATCCAAGTTATGGTCCTATGCACAACCTGATCTCACCAGAATGCGTGACTCCACCACGACTCCTTAACATCACAATGCGTGGTGGAGTCACGAACTTTGTTACATTTGCGTGTCGGCACCACGCAAACAACCCCAATGTAAAGTGAATGAGGCTCCTTTGTCGTGGTGCACACACGCATTTCTACAACGTCCCGCAGTGAGCTTTTATTCTATACAACGTTTTTTAAATCTACTTTATAGCGTGTAGTAACTCACGGGAGGCTTCTTTTATTTTATTTGTATTCATAATTATTTTTATTTTTCGTCAGAATGTAAAAATTACATTAGTTACGAATTTGTGTTCTCAAAAAACAGTGCATTGTGTGTAATGCAACTGTGATTTTTATTAAATTAGTTTGTTTTTAAGGAAGGCCAGAGCTTCAGCTGTGTCAAATAGATTGTTCCCTTTAGTTAACGTTATTTAAAAGATAATTATCATCTCTTGTATTACGAGCGTCCATTCCCATTGGATAACGGATAATTTTACACCCGGAAGTAAGTAGCCTATTCTCCTTACTGTCGATTGATTTTACAGTGATATCTGCACTACTCATCGACTAAAAAACACCAAATTGTCCTTGTTAATTACACAACATTGATTGGTTTGAATTGTGTGCAATGATTTTGTATTTTCCCCCTTCGATTCGGAGAAACAAATATTTTTTCGGAGTTTTTGGACGGCAGAAGACACTACACTACCCAGAATCCTCAGCTATCGTTTGGGACTACACCATGAACCCCGTGATCAGCCCTCAAGCTCTTTGATTGGTTGACCTCCAACTGCATTCCATATGAAAAAAAACGTTTCGTAAAAGAGAAAATCATACTTTATTCAGCAGTGCTTGCTTTATCTTTGATAGTCATCACATGAATGCATTGTAATAAATGGTTTGGCTGCATTAAATATTACACATCTGTCTTAGTTCTTTATTTATCTACAGAGATCGGGCATCAGCATAGACCGGAAACTATTCTTTTATCGTTTTAATTTCACAATAAAGTTAGTAGTAATATTTTGTTTTGATATTATTGTTTTTTATTAACTTCTAGACGACTGGGTCATGTTAAGACCATCTTTTTTTGGTTGCTATGAATTTTTTCCATCGCTTTTGTGTTACAAATATCAAAACAATAACAAAATAATATTCGTCGTAAACTAAACCGGAAACAGCAGTATATTTTATTTTGTTAACACTGTAAACTTGACAGCCTTTTAACCTATGCTTTTAACCCAAACCACCTACTGGTTAAAGCACGTTATTACACGTTTAGAGTAATTGCAATGCAGGAAGATTGTGTTGCTTTTTAATGACTGTTTAAAATGCCTTTTTCTTAATGTCTTTCATTTTTGTAACGCACTTTTGAATGTGTTATATTTTATGAAAACATTCAAATATTAAGAGTACATACAAAATAGTGGGAAAGTAGAAGGTCAATTATATAAATATAGAATAGAAAATATCAAGAAGATACTCAAATGATATCTAGAGTAAAACAGTTTAGTGCCTGATAGGAGGATGTGCTAACTAATAAGGCTTTATTTAAAGAAATGTGCAGAATGCGACAGTGTAATGGTGGAGGTACACACATTGATAGATGTCTTGTAATGCACTGTTGATGAACCTGTGACCTAAGTTTGTCATTCATTGCATAACTACGCTATTGTGTATATGATATGTCAATAAACCTTAGAAAATCTTGAAATCTTGAAAGGGATGTGCAAAATAGCAATTATATACAGTCTTTAATGAACTATTAGAGAATAACGAGTAATGAATATGCTTTAAACGGATCTGCAGATAAATATTTAGTCTTCTCAAGCACCAACAATCAAATATCTCTCCTGATTGTTGGCACTTGACAATCACCTTCACTGAATTTCATTCAGGTGTAACTAAAGTCTGATTTAAGGCTTGTTTATATTTCACATCATTAATCCAAATCTGTAAAGTAACTAAAATAAATGTAGTGGAGTAAAAATACCAGGTTAACCTTAAAGAAAGCCCTCAGGATTATAAAAGACCACCATCACCCCAGCCACAAACGGTTCTGTCTGCTGCAGTCTGGCAGGCGGTACCACAGCATCCGGACTAAAACCACCAGACACAGAGACAGCTTCATCCCACAGGCCAGAAGACTATTAAACACCTGAATTTAGAAATAACATTCATCTGGCTGCTACTTAGAAATTATTTATCTAATATATCATATTCCAATCACTTGTATATAGACTCTTATTGCACTATTTCACTATTTTTTCTGTGTATCTGTTTTATTGCGTAGCACTGTTGGAGGAGCCTGTGACCTAAGGGGGGGAGGGGGGTAGGACACGTTCGATTCCTGTTTTGAATAGTGTGCCATCGATGGGTTTCATTCCATTTCAAAGTCCTTTTGGACGCTCTGTGTGTAAACGTCGCGCATCCAATCACAGAGGTTGAGGACTGATCACGGGGTTTGTCAAGCTAAGCACATGGTGTAGTTCCAAACGATAGCTGAGGATTCTGGGTAGTGTAGTGTCTTCGGCTATCCTAAAACGCCGAAAAAATATTTGTTTCTCCGAATCGAAGGGGGAAAATACAAAAGCATTGCACACAATTCAAACCAATCAATGTTGTATAATTAACAAGGACAATTTGGTGTTTTTTAGTCGATGAGTAGTGCAGATATCACTGTAAAATCAATCGACAGTAAGGAGAATAGGCTACTTACTTCCGGGTGTAAAATTCTCCGTTATCCAATGGGAATGGACGCTCGTAATACAATACAGAGGACATGATCATTATCTTTTAAATAACGTTAACTGAAGGGAACAATCTATTTGACACAGCTGAAGCTCTGGCCTTCCTTAAAAACTAACTAATTTAATAAAAATCACAGTTGCATTACACACAATGCACTGTTTTTTGAGAACACAAATTCGTAACTAATGTAATTTTACATTCTGACGAAAAATTTAAATTATTATGAATACAAATAAAATAAAAGAAGCCTCCCGTGAGTTACTACAAGCTATAAAGTAGATTTTAAAAACGTTGTATAGAATAAAAGCTCACTGCTGGACGTTGTAGAAATGCGTGTGTGCACCACGACAAAGGAGCCTCATTCACTTTACATTGGGGTTGTTTGCGTGGTGCCGACACGCAAATGTAACAAAGTTCGTGACTCCACCACGCATTGTGATGTTAAGGAGTCATGGTGGAGTCACGCATTCTGGTGAGATCAGGTTGCCTATGCAGCAATCTTCTGCGAGTGACATGTTTCAGGAGACCAAAACATTTGGGTTCCTCTGCATGTTGAGAAGCAGTTGCTGCTCTTACTCTTCTGGCTCAGAGCATGTTAGCTTCCTGCATCGTGGTCCCTGAGCGTTTCTCCTCACAGCCAGCTTTCAACAGCTGACAATCAAACATCAAATAATGAAAACAGAATGTACGTCATTAACAGACAGGGCTTTGTCCAAGGGGATGTCTTTGAACTGCATCTATGGCCTTTGTGTGTCTGTCTGTAGATTGCATAACACACACGGTTGTACAATTGTACATTTTTCAAGGCTGATCCACACTAAGACTGTGTGCTCCTCTGGCCTGTGCCAGAAGTGTGTGGGTTTATGAAACTGCCTGAAGCTTTCTTGCACTTTGGCAGCGTGGTGTCTTATAACACACTTTTTATGATACATTAAATTAGGTAAGAAACGTTTACTCTGAGTTCTATGTAAAGCAAGCACAAAAAAACTGTGTTCAAAAAAGCATTAATGATGTAATTAGTTAAATAAGAACATTCATTTAAATCGGATTTGTTTTCAGTTGGAGTGTGCTTATGGCTGAGTATGCTAAGTCAGGCAAAGTTTGAACATGTTCCTGGGGTAAAAAGCTCTCGGCTAAAGCAAATCAAGGGCTAAGTGAGTGTAGCTGGGTTTATCTTGTGAAAGGATGGCAGCAGAATATTCTAGGAGCTTCAGTTAGTTCATGGGGCTTCCTCCCACTCAAAAGCAGAGAGACTCAGATGTAGCTGCAGCAGCCGGACTTCTCCTTCTGAGCTTCAATGTACTCATGGATCTGGAACTTGGGTTCATTGGGATGTTGGACAGCCCGGTGCTTCAGCTCCCTGCATAACAGAACCACACATCAATAACAGAATGTGGATTAATGAATGGGTTACAATGCATTAAAAATCCCACATACTATATTTGAACAATATATTATAGGGCCATAACTATCAATGTCCAAACCACATCAAGCATTATTTCTGAAACAGTATGGAGCTCAAACGCTTTCTCTCCTACAGTCCTACAGTAGGCTATTAGAATGGTGATACGAGCCGGAGCAGGAGCTACACCCCCTGAATACATCCTTCTTTTCCAATCCTCCAAGTGCTATCAACTGTACCATGCCTGGTTTATGAACCAGCATTGATTTATATATGTTAATTATACCCTTGGACAGACTTTACAAGCTCTAATGTAAATGTGAAGACTCCTAAGCTAGCTGTATCTCCTTTATCTCTATTCTCTTTCCTCCAACCCTTTACAATCTGCCACCCGGCATCTGTAGTATTGTCACGGAGCTGACACAGGTTATCCTGATTATAGCAGATGTCATTTAATATGACTCTCCAGGGGGGAGAGTGAAGGGGCCAAGGCTAATGGAGAGTGGAGCAAATCTGATATAGTCTTGACAATATTGTGCTTTTTTCCGACTGCACCAGCAAGATTTGTCTAAACTGGACACAGCTGTAGTGCTACGGGGGTGAACAACAGGGAGAGGTCGTTTGTTATATATCTTCAATTAATGTTATTTTCTATTCCTTTATAATCTGTTCCTGATATTACACTTAGCATGAGAAAGATGACACTTGCGGACAGATTTGTTATCAATTTCAAATTCTTCAATTCCAGGAACAAGCCCCTGAATATGGAATGAGCAACTGGAACTATCATGATAATAATACATCTAAGTGTTAGCAATTATACCAACCAAACAGGCCACACCTAGCAGATTAGATTATTGCATAATTCTGAAAACATGTTTTTTTTTATGATTTACAGGAAGAGGCACACATATCGCCATCCACACTTGTACAATCCTGTTGGGGAAATTCTTACACACTACATTGTATCAATACACCCCAGGGGCAAAAAGGATATACATTTATGGTAAACTTAGAAATCATGCAACATGTTACCATACTGTCATGAGAAATGTTACCACATGCCCTATAAAGGTCAGTGGTGACATATGCACTAAGGAAAGGAGGGATGGCACATGACGTAAGACTCAGAGTTGGAGTCAGACTGACAGGTTGTGCCAAATGGTACTGTCAGAAGATAAGGAGAGCGTTTTGGTTGTGGTTGATGCTCCAGAGCCGGGTCAGGCATCGCCACTTTTGACAACTGCTCAGTCTGCTGTCAGTCAGCGGACTCTTATCGGACTAAGCCCAGCAGGAAACCCACCACACTTCCCAGCGAGGCTCCTGTGAGACATGCATGATTTCTGAGCACATTTTCCATGTCCTACAGTAGGCTATTAGAATGGTGATACGAGCCGGAGCAGGAGCTACACCCCCTGAATACATCCTTCTTTTCCAATCCTCCAAGTGCTATCAACTGTACCATGCCTGGTTTATGAACCAGCATTGATTTATATATGTTAATTATACCCTTGGACAGACTTTACAAGCTCTAATGTAAATGTGAAGACTCCTAAGCTAGCTGTATCTCCTTTATCTCTATTCTCTTTCCTCCAACCCTTTACAATCTGCCACCCGGCATCTGTAGTATTGTCACGGAGCTGACACAGGTTATCCTGATTATAGCAGATGTCATTTAATATGACTCTCCAGGGGGGAGAGTGAAGGGGCCAAGGCTAATGGAGAGTGGAGCAAATCTGATATAGTCTTGACAATATTGTGCTTTTTTCCGACTGCACCAGCAAGATTTGTCTAAACTGGACACAGCTGTAGTGCTACGGGGGTGAACAACAGGGAGAGGTCGTTTGTTATATATCTTCAATTAATGTTATTTTCTATTCCTTTATAATCTGTTCCTGATATTACACTTAGCATGAGAAAGATGACACTTGCGGACAGATTTGTTATCAATTTCAAATTCTTCAATTCCAGGAACAAGCCCCTGAATATGGAATGAGCAACTGGAACTATCATGATAATAATACATCTAAGTGTTAGCAATTATACCAACCAAACAGGCCACACCTAGCAGATTAGATTATTGCATAATTCTGAAAACATGTTTTTTTTTATGATTTACAGGAAGAGGCACACATATCGCCATCCACACTTGTACAATCCTGTTGGGGAAATTCTTACACACTACATTGTATCAATACACCCCAGGGGCAAAAAGGATATACATTTATGGTAAACTTAGAAATCATGCAACATGTTACCATACTGTCATGAGAAATGTTACCACATGCCCTATAAAGGTCAGTGGTGACATATGCACTAAGGAAAGGAGGGATGGCACATGACGTAAGACTCAGAGTTGGAGTCAGACTGACAGGTTGTGCCAAATGGTACTGTCAGAAGATAAGGAGAGCGTTTTGGTTGTGGTTGATGCTCCAGAGCCGGGTCAGGCATCGCCACTTTTGACAACTGCTCAGTCTGCTGTCAGTCAGCGGACTCTTATCGGACTAAGCCCAGCAGGAAACCCACCACACTTCCCAGCGAGGCTCCTGTGAGACATGCATGATTTCTGAGCACATTTTCCATGTCCTACAGTAGGCTATTAGAATGGTGATACGAGCCGGAGCAGGAGCTACACCCCCTGAATACATCCTTCTTTTCCAATCCTCCAAGTGCTATCAACTGTACCATGCCTGGTTTATGAACCAGCATTGATTTATATATGTTAATTATACCCTTGGACAGACTTTACAAGCTCTAATGTAAATGTGAAGACTCCTAAGCTAGCTGTATCTCCTTTATCTCTATTCTCTTTCCTCCAACCCTTTACAATCTGCCACCCGGCATCTGTAGTATTGTCACGGAGCTGACACAGGTTATCCTGATTATAGCAGATGTCATTTAATATGACTCTCCAGGGGGGAGAGTGAAGGGGCCAAGGCTAATGGAGAGTGGAGCAAATCTGATATAGTCTTGACAATATTGTGCTTTTTTCCGACTGCACCAGCAAGATTTGTCTAAACTGGACACAGCTGTAGTGCTACGGGGGTGAACAACAGGGAGAGGTCGTTTGTTATATATCTTCAATTAATGTTATTTTCTATTCCTTTATAATCTGTTCCTGATATTACACTTAGCATGAGAAAGATGACACTTGCGGACAGATTTGTTATCAATTTCAAATTCTTCAATTCCAGGAACAAGCCCCTGAATATGGAATGAGCAACTGGAACTATCATGATAATAATACATCTAAGTGTTAGCAATTATACCAACCAAACAGGCCACACCTAGCAGATTAGATTATTGCATAATTCTGAAAACATGTTTTTTTTTATGATTTACAGGAAGAGGCACACATATCGCCATCCACACTTGTACAATCCTGTTGGGGAAATTCTTACACACTACATTGTATCAATACACCCCAGGGGCAAAAAGGATATACATTTATGGTAAACTTAGAAATCATGCAACATGTTACCATACTGTCATGAGAAATGTTACCACATGCCCTATAAAGGTCAGTGGTGACATATGCACTAAGGAAAGGAGGGATGGCACATGACGTAAGACTCAGAGTTGGAGTCAGACTGACAGGTTGTGCCGGCCAAGGGCTTACAGGGAGGACATCTCAAATCTCACATTTAAATCTACAGCTGCACAGACATTCGCTACCATGGCCATACACCAGATCTGTCTCTGTCACTGGTAGTAAAGCATACTGTCAGTTCTGGATGCTGGGTCTTGATTAGCAACTTATTTTGTTGCCATACTGCCAGGAGCAATGCCACACTTTATTTTCTGTATATCTGATCTGAATAGGACTCTAACAATAGAACAGAAATTACTTGTTTAAATGTGTTCCTAATTTAAAAAGTGAGCTGGTATGTCTTAAAGATCTCCTATCATGCTATTTGTATGGGTCTCAGATATATACAAATATATAATGATATCTATGATGTGTGTTGCTCAAAATACAAAACAGATCATGCATTTTAGACATTCCTCATATCCCTCTTTTTCAGCCCTGTTAGAGAACTGCTGATTCTGGGTCAGTAGCTGCTATATCCGGCTTTTTTACACAAGTCTGCGCAACTACAAAAGAGAACCAAGTCTAAACCATGGTATCTCTTCAGCTAGTCTTGACCAATCATAAATGTACGGGCAACGCCCTGTGTAATAAAAATGTATGCACGCACGAGGTTCGAGGCTCTTGTCCGGAAAAAGACTGACAGATTACAGCTTTGCTGTCTGTCATTTTTATGACGTGACGGAGTCCTTGGCCAAGAGATATATATCTATTGCTCTCTCATAATAAATAGTTAAACTTAGAAGTCGTCTGTCTTTCCTGGAATTTTGAACACAACACACAGCGGCGTGAGTTGAAGCGTTGAAGCTTGCCAGCGGGCGTGTCTGAAACTCGACCAACAACCAATCACATGAATCTCCCGCCCCTGACACACAAGCAGCGCTAGAGCTTGTACTGGCATATGATTCGATTGGCTGACGCTTCTGCCGAGGCTTCAAAAGTTGAGCATTGTTCAACTTTTGCAGCGAGCAACGCCAGCAACGGTCCGCGTCGCTTCCCACAATGCAGTTCGGCGAAAAGTGACGTCACCCCATTCAAAGTGAATGGTGAAGCGTCAACGCACGCCGCTGTGTGGACGGGCCGTTAGCGATGCTTGCTAATGTAAACAGAGACCATATTACTTCCAAAACACGTTGTGCACTGTTCTATTTCGTATAGGACTTCGCCCTCTAAGGCTATCGCTATTGGGTAATCCCACTGCACGTGTGCAGCACTGACAGACTTAATACACGCCCACCTATGACGTGGGCCCCACCTCCGGCCTCACTTTCGTATAAATAGGAAGTAGGCCCGTCCAACTGCTCCCCCTTTTCTTCAGCACTCCGTTGCAGAAGCACTGTACAGGCACAAGCTCTTTTCAGAGCAAACATTTCCCCCTGGCCCCATTCTCCCTCTCCTCCGGACGGGGGAGACAGGGCAGGGCTCGGGGTTAGCCGACATATGAATTACGACCGGCTGTGGCTGGCTCGCTTCAGGGAGGAAGCGGCTTTACACAGACGATACAGGTGAGTCCTGCTGGGGATTGGAGCACGCAAACGCGGCTCTCATTCCCCAGGTGTCGTGCAGTCATTGTGTCCGTCTTCCTCTGGCCCACAGACAGCAGAGAGCGAACGCTCTCGCGGCTGCGGTCGGGGATGATTGGCCAAGCCCTTGATTATTGGATCCGAGTGGCGGGCAGCAGTCAGGCGACTCCTTCCCCTCCATTCATGGATCACCATGTGGTTCCCCCGGCCCCATCCTCCCTCTCCTCCGGACGGGGGAGACAGGGCGGGGGCCGGTGTCGGCCCGGCAGCCGAGCCTATAGGTTCGGCTGCCGGGCTGACACTATCCGCCATCTCGGCTCTGCTGTGTAGGCGGTATTCTCCAGGAACTCCCGGAGATCATCGGAAAGGCAGCCGCCTAATGAGATCTCCTGTTCCCCCGGTTCAGGAGAGCTCTCCTCTGGATGACATAAGTGGTTGCCTCATAGGCTGTCGGTTATTAGGCAACAGGGCTCGCGGCACAAACCGGCTGTCTTTAAAACCTGGCGGTTGATTAGACAGCACGGGCTTGTTTCCTATGTCACAGATATGCCTCCACACACCGTTTATTCCTCAAGCTGGTTTGAGCGTGAACGCGCCTCAATGTCCGGTTTACGAGCCTTCTCCTAAACGGCGACATGATGAGAGCCGCTGTGCAATACAGCGTGTCGAGGTGCAAGAGCCGGCTGTAACCTGTCAGTCAGCAGGCAGCAGGGCACATGTCGCAAGCCAGCTGTATTTAACCAGGCGGTTATTAGATAGCAGTGCTTGACGTTTAAACCTGATGCTCCTAACCTGTCGGTTAGCGGCAGCAGGGCTCGTGGCGCAAGCCAGCTGTATTTAACCAGGCGGTTTTTAGACAGCAAGGCTTGACATTTAAACCTGATGCTCCTAACCTGTCGGTTAGCAGGCAGCATGGTTTTTTCCCTCTGTCCCAGATGTGCCTACTACACACGGTCGTAATGAGCCCAGGGCTGTTATTACGCACTGTGTGAATAGTACTGCACACACCTCCGCTCATTCCTCAGCGGGGTTGAGCGTGAACGCGCCTCAATGTCCAGTTTACGAGCCTTCTCCTAAACAGAGACAGGATGAGAGCTGGTGTGAGATGCAGCGTGTGGAGGCCCCCTCGCAGCTTTTCGGTCCGGGCCCCTCTTGGGTTGCTTCACTGGCAACGGCGGCGAGGGCTCTGACGTGGCTCGTCACCATGACAACCACAGCACATCCAGAGCATGTCCCGCGCTCTCAGAATATTACTCAGAATGGCGACGCATGTGTTCGATGGACAGATGAATAATAATAAGCAGCAAGGCCCACCGGGTAAGCCGGCTGCCCCTAACCTGTCGGTTATAGGCAGCATGGCTCGCTGCATAAATAGGCTGTCTTTAAAAACCTATTGGTTTTTAGGCAGCTCGGTTTTTCTCCTCTGTCCCAAACCTATCTCCTACACACGGTAATGAGCCCACGAGTGCCATTATTACGGTGAGGACAGCACTGCACACAGCTCCGCTCATCCCTTAGGGGTGTTGAGCGTGAACGCACCTCGGTGTCTAGTTTAACACTTTAAGCAATTACTGTTATTTTTCAGCCGATTTTCAGCACTAATCTACTGGCAGCCCCCTAACCAGAATGTTACTGTGAATTATTAAATTTTTTACAGTGATAAACTGAAATTGTCCAACAGTATGAATACTGTATAATTTCAGTGTATTGCTGTCGTCTCTGCTGCCGGTATTTTACTGTTAATGAGAAAGGCTGTAAAATCATTTCACAGTATGAGTACTGTGGTATTGCAGTGAAGTGCAGGCGTTTGTGAAGAGACTGCCGGCGCTTTACTGTTGTTTGACAGGAAAATGTGTTACAGTGGACATAATGAGAGCCTGTGTGAAATGCAGCGTCTGGAGGGCTCTGGCGTGGCTCGTCACCATGACAACCACAGCACATCCAGAGCAGGTTGGCGCGCTGAGTGGCGGCGCGTGTGTTCAATGGACAGATGGAAGATAATATGCAGCAAGGCTCCCCGGTTAAGCCGGCTGCCAATAGCCTATTGGTTACTTGGCAGCACGGCTCGCTGCCTAAGCCGGCTGTTTTTTTTTACTTATCGGTTAATAAAACAGCAGGGCTTACTATTCAAACTACCTTTAAACTTTTTGGGTTTAGGCAGCATGGATTTTTCCTCTGTCTCAGACGTACCTCCTACCCACGGTCGTAATAAACCCACGGAGGGCCATTATTACGCCTCGTGTGGACAGCACTGCACACACCTCCGCTCATCCCTTAGTGATGTTGAGCGTGAACGCGCAGTTTACGAGTCTTCTCCTAAATGGCGACATATTGAGAGCCTGTGTGAAATGCAGCGTGTGGAGGGCTCTGGCGTGGTTTGCCACCAACCACAGCACATCCAGAGAATGTACACCCGGCGCTATCAGAGTACTGGATGGTACTCAGGGTGGCGGCGCGTGTGTCTGATGGACAGATAGATGAGCAGGCGGATGGGCAGAGAGTAGTCTCTGCAGTTTGCCTCTCCCCCCCGCAGTTCTTCGGGATACAGGAAACCCTGTTATCCCGGGAACAGTGGCTCGCGCTCCGTGCAGAGCGGCAGGAACTCTTGTTAAAAGAAAGCTTTTTTCCAGGGTTCCTCATGGGGAAGAAAATCAGGGTTTTTTACTCCCGGTATTTTCTGGTCCCGAAGGAGACGGGGCGGGGGGAATGAGACCCATCCTCGATCTGTCAGTGTCCAACAAGGGAATGGCCTTTTCCCATGCCGACGATCAAACAGGTTCTGGAGTGTTCACCAGGGAGGTGCATATCCATAGTCCTGAAGGATGCATTCCTCCACGTAACCATCATCCCGAAACACAGAATTTCCTGTGTTTCTCATTCCTGGCTCCACGCACTTTTTCAAAGTGGATGGAGATGGTTGGAGCAGCTACTCAGAATGGGGATGAGAGTGTTATGTTACCTGGACGACCGGCTGTGGCTGGCTCGCTCCAGGAAGGGAGGAAGCGGCTTACAGACGATACAGTTCGTATCTCATCTGTCAAACCTGGGTTTCATTATCAACTGGAAGAAGAGCTGTCCTAGTCCCTCCCAGGTTATCTTTTTAACTGGGAGTGCAATTGAACTCAGCCCGCATGAGAGCGCGAGTCTCACAGCGGAGAGGGGAGAAAGTGACAGCTCTCCTCCGGCGCGTCACACCCCGCGGGGCGGTGACAGCCGTGATGCAGCTGTTAGGCATGATATCAGCTGGTCACGTGGTGATTCCCCTGGGTCTCCTTCATAGTGAGGAGACTCCAGGTGGTTTATTCGCCTGTGCATCAACCCCGTGCGTCAGAGGCAACACATCCTCACTCCCAGGTTGGCCTATGTTGACGTTATGTCAAGTCCCCTGCCGGCTTTTTCCAACGCAAGGGGGGGGGGGCCCTTAGAATCCATTTTCAACGCAAGGGGGGGGGGGGCCTTAGCGTCCATTTACAGCTTTCCGGGATGTCCATATGCTTCTATGGACGCTCATGGAAGCACGGCATTCGTTTGTGTCGACTGCCCTTAAAGGCAATGAGAGCGTCCATTCTCATTGGATAACGGAGAATTGTACACCCGGAAGTAAGTATTCCCCTTACTGACGATTGATTTTACAGTGATATCTGCACTACTCATCGACTAAAAAACACCAGATTATCCTTGTTAATTACACAACATTGATTGGTTTAAATTGTGTGCAATGCTTTTGTATTTTTCCCCTTCGATTCGGAGAAACAAATCTTTTTTCGGAGTAAAGGATGGCAGAAGACACTACACTACCCAGAATCCCCAGCTATCGTTTGGACTACACTATGTGCTCTGTTTGACGTCACGTGATCTTCAAATTTCTCCCTGCAGAAAAAAAACATGGCCGAACTTCGTTTTATTCTCGGTGGAAAATGCCTATTTTAAAGTTAGTTTGGCCATTAAAATGCGTTTTGATGTCATTTGATGCGAGAAATATGAGTTGTTATTTCAGATGATGTGTGCAGTGGATGTACATGATCTTTAGTTTGCTAGTTATTACGAAGATTACTTCAGGAAATTGCGTCCAACGTTTTCATTGTTACCAAGGTGGTTGCTAGGGACGCTGCTATCGATATTATTTCTGTTATGTTGTGTAACTGTTTAATGGTGTTATCTTTATTGCTACCCCTTTCCCGGTGAATGTATAGTGTTGGTCCACAGCGCAAACGTATTAGTTTAACAAAATCCGCATCTAAATATACGTTATTTTCCCCTGTGCAATTCCAGTCTCACATCTCTGAGCACATTGTCATTAACAAATACCGGAAACAGACTGAAAAAATCTTTTGAAAGTCATCACATACCGGCATTGTAATACACGGTTCGGCTGCATTAAATATTACATATCTGCCGTAGTTCTGTATTTATAGAGCCCTGATGAGAAGACCTCTAGACAAACATGAGGAACTGAAAACGTGACGTGGATCATAAATATATCAGCCATTAAACAACATCTTACATTTCTTTTCACACAATACATCTCCTTGCAGTATCAACACTAATTCGGCTGACTTTTATATTTGATCCAATTGGTAGATAGGCTGTATTTACACCATAAAGGTGCACAGCTGATATAAAGGGACACCTAGTGGTTAAAGCATGTTATTGAATTTCATTATTTTTATTATTAGATATTAATAGGATCCTTATAAAGTATATTCATTACTCGTTATTCTCTACTAATAGTTAATTAAAGACTGTATATAATGACTATTTTGCACATCCCGTTCAAGATTTCAATATTTTCTAAGGTTTATTGACATATCATATAGGCCTACACAACTATGGTGTAGTTTTGCACTGAATGAAAAACTTGGGTCGCAGGTTCCTCAACAGTGCATTACAAGACATCTATCAATATGTGTGCATACCTGCAGCAATGTTAACTATGTTGAAGCACTTATTTTAACTGATATTATACATAATGTATTATACTCTTATAAGATGTACAGATGTAGCGCTTCGTTTCAGACGCCTACCCGGGCGGGTCCGTGATCGGCACGGGGTGGGCCCCTGCTGAAAAGGAAAACCCCCCCGCAGGACTTGAAACGCCCCCTTGATAAATACATTTAATTATAATGAAACCAGCAGCAATGGATCATGGATCCACCAGGGGGAGCCGTGAAAAGCTGCCACACTGGAACTCATGTGAAATAAACAGCTGATCGACAGGGATCTGATATAGCGGATATTTGTTAAGATCCATATATGTCACGGATAGGATCACATTCTGTGCTTAAGTAGGAGACATGTAATCATTTACTAAACATCACCATGTTTTTATTTAACAAAAATAATGTTTAATTCACGTTGGCGTAATTTACGCCGCGTAAGTACAAAACCATCGCTATGTTTTTAGATCAGGAAATGCATCCAGGGTCAAACAAACGATGTTCGATCGTGATCCTCGCGATCATTTAATGTATCATATGTTCGCGAGTTGAAATGAATGCACTACATTTAATCCACGTGAGTTTACAACAACGACAATAATCGCTTTGTTTTTATATCACATCCGACGCAGCGGCTCTCTACCGATCATCCTAATCCCACGGGCAAACAATAATATGTACAGTGTTCATAGTTTACTGTATTATTAGTGTCTAATATTACTGCTATAATAATCACACATTGAGTTCAGGCCGTCGTTTTTTTTAAAACGCTCTGAATGAAACGGCAGCTCTCAGGTGATCAGCTGTGTGTTTACACAATAAAATATGCATAGTAATTTAATACCTTCCAACACACATTGTAAGAACAGTTCTGTTTCATATGAGTGTTGAGAGCCGTATCCACAAATCTACTAATGTTGCCCTCAGTGCACCAGATTGATGCATTTAACTTCAATTTAAATAAAAACATCTTCTGTTGTAACAACAATAACATTATAAATAGTAACATAGCATGGTATTGCACATTTACTGTAGCTTTGAGTGTTACTGGCCTGAGATTTTTTTATTACATGAATGAAGGTGACTGAGGCTTGTTAATATAGACTTTTCAGTGTCCCACATTTTGCACAGAACTGTCCCACATTAGGAAAACAGATTGTCTGAGACAACTTGGCACTAAGAGTACTAATATGTCTACCATTTCTTGTATGAGTTTAATATCTGCATGTTCTCTTTTGGTTTGATTAGGACACATCCTGGGGATTTCAGAATGTTACTGGATTTTGATTTATTGTATCGGCTTCATGTCGCAATATATTCCCGAAGTCTGAAATGCAAAAATGTTCCACATTAGGGCAATTCACCCTGCATTTAATCATTTTGTTTATTTTTAACGAAATAAATGTGCTTTAATCCATCATGAAATTAATGTAGGCTATTTACTTAGTACATATCTGACATTAACGATTAACACACTGTTCATACTGCTCACAGGCTGATATCTAGTGTATTCATACCCCTCACTGTTTATTCATCATTCAATTCATTCTATATTTTATTCTGTAGATTGTGAACATTACTTTTCACTTTACTGCTTGTTGCACCTGGTTAGAAGCTAAACTGCATTTCGTTGTCTCAGTACCTGTAATCTGTGCAATAACAATAAAGTTTAATCTAATCTTGAGCAGGAACTAATGTAGGCTATTTACTTAGTACATATCTGACAAATCAACGATTAAACACGTTTGTGCATTCTTTATGAATGCAAACCGAGTCATTTCGTTTATTTTTAACGAAATAAATGTGATTTAATCCACATAATTTACTGTGTTAATTGTTTACTTAGTATTGTTTAACTTGAATGTTCTTCACTTTTTAAATGCCTCTGTGATGTGCTGCTACCCATTTCCCCTCGGGGACTAATAAACGAATACTATGACATTAACGATTAAACACATTTGTGCATTCTTTATGAATGCAAACCGAGTCAAGCCGACTCTAATAAACGAATACTATATATTGAACGTCTATTGAATGGCCTTTGTATGTATACAGTACAGTATAGCCCAACCATTTTTTCCCGTCAAGAGTTTGAATTGGAGAAAGGTAATCGGTGGTGCTTTTATAGCCTATTGCATAATAACTGTGTGATTTATATTGCTTTTCAAATGCATATGGCCACCCATTTACATGGCTCTTCCCGTCAAGAATATGAATAGAACTTAGTTAGATCACTTTACATTTCTGCGAATGAATTTTTAATCACACACGTCTCCCCATCCCGAAAATAAAAAGAGGAAACAATTTTCAAGTTCAGTTTTCACCAGTTTATTTAAAATAACTGACATACAGTAACAGACACATGCTGTAGGCCTATCTGCTGCGGAAACCAGGACGAGCGATTTCGGGATCTGTTTTTCTGGGGCTCCTCAGTCTCTCGTTTACCCGGCTCCTGATCTTATGCCACTGGTCAATGTTCAGATTTGGGAACCGATTGGAAACATAGGACTCAATCTTTTGCTTCACATTGAGGGGAAGAGGCATTTTCCCATTGGTCCCAGTCCAGTTGGTTATTTTCACCATTCTCCCATAGCCTATGTTACAAATGGCGTTATGGCCATGAACATATTAGCAGCATAGATCTCAGGGCGATGCTGTCCCTTAAAAAAGCTGTCCTGGTAAAAACTTTCCTCTCGTTCTGAGGAAACAGCCCTGGTGGGTTCATCAGGAGTGACCGCCGATACTGAGACAACGAAATGCAGTTTAGCTTCTAACCAGGAGCAACAAGCAGTAAAGTGAAAAGTAATGTTCACAATCTACAGAATAAAATATATAATTAATTGAATGATGAATAAACAGTGAGGGGTATGAATACACTAGATATCAGCCTGTGAGCAGTATGAACAGTGTGTATGAATATGCTAAGATATATAAAGTATGAAAACGGTAGGACCATACCGTTCTCCAGCCCCAACCCCCCCATGTTTCATATGTATGTTGGGGACCCTTTGTTTAAAACTAATTGGCCATCGGAATGTGTGGAGTCACATTCCACAGCTCTCCCCCCTCCTGTGATCCCCCGCACACAGAGAAAGAAATATCAAACATTTAATAAAAGTGAAAAACAATGAACAAGACTTAACGTATTCATCATAATTAATTATATTTATTTCGTTTGGATGTAGGTGATCTTCTACTATATGAACATTTTGGACCCAAAATCACAACATATATGTAAAAACAGATTTTGAAAATGATTTTATTTTTCACAACACAAACATACACAACGAAACCATTTAAAAGCTGGAAATATATACATGGGATGTGACTATGATAATGTGAAAGTTTGATTGAGGTAGCATGGGATTTCATTCTGATAAGGCAAAAGTGTTATTATAAATATAATACAAATATATATATATATACACATTATGTACAAAAATCTGTTTTTTCTGTCTTTATCTGTGCCACGCTTCAAAGCGGTTTCTGTCAACTACGACACAGAGGGCAACATCACAGATTCCTCCTCCTCCATGTCAAAAAACAAGCTTAAAGCTTGACTCACGTTCAGAGTTCTCTTCATCATAGTTGAGTCTTCAAAACTCTAAATATATCTAACTATATCTACATTTTCAATGTTTGTTTGTCACTTTACTTCAATCGCAGTCTCCCGCAGCCTCTCTTCGTCTCCCGCAGCCTCTCTTCGTATATCTTCGTCTCTCTCCATTTCCCGCGGTCTCTCTTCGGTTCCCGCCGTCCCTCTTCGTCTCTTTTCGTCTCGTTTCGTATCACTCCGTTTACCTGATTACCTCACCCCTTCCTGGTAAATACATCCTGTTGAGCAGAATCTACAGTTTCCAGTATTTTCCGTTTCGTAAAATGATAAAATACGGCGAAAATATTAAAATATGTGCTTCCATTATTCATACTTCTGAAATATATCTGTATTAACTTTATATCATCGTATGTCCGTGTTTATTGGGTATTTTTGCATGAAACAAAGACTGGCATATAGTTTCGAGCCAGTACTTTCGACAGAAATACACATATACATCCTGTTGAGCAGGATCTACAGTTTCCAGTATTTTCCGTTTCGTAAAATGATCAATTATGGCGAAGATATTCAAATATGTGCTTCCATATTTCATACTTTTGAAATGTATTAACTTTATATCACCGTATCTCCGTGTTTACTGGGTCTTTTTGCATGAATCAAAGACTGGGATATACAGTAGTTTCAAGCCAGCACTTTCGACAGAAACACACGGCAATGTTGTCCGGACTGTTGTTTTTATGCGGCACCGGCTTGAACAGGTCATGTGATCTGATCACGCCGGCGTGACGGTCGACTCCAAAGGGTTAATATTAAATACATATAAGTATTTTTACAACTTGTATTTAGAAATACTCTGTTGTAATTATTGATGCATACATGTGTTCATCCATTTAATGTGGCATCTGCTATAATGGGGTTAATGTATGATATTACTTAATAATACAATACATTATAATATATGATATGATAATTACATTTTAGTTTTATTCATTTCTTATTTCATAGTTTCTCATTATTATTATTATTTTTTATCGCTCATCTTATTTTTGATTTTATTAATCTGTGTGAATCTGTGCTGTCCTGTTTTTCACTCTCACCCTGTTGCTGTTTGAACTACTGAATTTCCCCACGGGATTAATAAAGGTCCATCTTGTCTTATCTTAATATATAAGTTGATTTACTTCAATCTACTGTACTGTGTAAAAACACCCCAACAATATTACAAGAAATATACTGCATGAAGCAAACTATATACTTTATTTGATCTAAAATATTGATGTTTCTACAACACCCATTGTGTATTTTGTGAATGAAGCGCCATCTCATGGTTAAATCCTGTAATTGAACAAATGGGGAAATTGGGCAACGCCCTCTAGCAATTTGGCAACACCCCCAGCCCCTGGCATCCGCTGGGCTTTTGACTGGGACACACCCTTTTGAGTCTGATCTGGAGTGCTACATCTGTATGTAGATATTTCATCTCCGGCCTTGTCAGATATTGAACAAACAATAAATAAAGAACACAGAATTGTTAAATATAAAACACAGAATTTGTGTGATTATACTAAATGATTTACAAATAAACACCACTGCATATTTAACTGTTACACATGCTGATGTAACGCAAATGTTCCAACCTGGGATCAATAAAGTATATCTTATCTTAAGCTGATCGATGGCTACTGCCATATTTGCAAAATTTGCCTCTGAAACTTGACAAGTGCATGTTTCAGGCTTATCAATGTAATGTAATGTAATGTTATCAATGAACAAGAGGAGGGGTCACAAACATAAGACCAGCTGTTAAATAAAGCTCTTCTGACATTAGCTGGCATGTGTGTATATATATTAATGCTGCCCATTATGGGCACGAGCAATTTTCACCCATTTATTAATTATATGTTAAATGTGAGTGTTTCCTATCCCCTAAACCTCCAGGGATGTACACAGTTTAATACTGGCAACTTCTTATTATGGGAAATACGAAAACGTCTTTTTAAAACTACAACTCCCAGTAGAGACGTGCCATAGAGAACATGTTGCGAAACAGAATAGCTAGCATGTGTAGTTCTGGGGACGGGGTGGGGGAGGGGGGGACGCGGTGGACCCGTTCAAATCCAGTTTTGAACAGTCTGCCGTGGTTCTATCCCATTTCAAGTGCTGTTCGAGGCTCGGTAACCCTCGGAGCACACAGAGCTTGAGGACTATCACGGGGTTTGTCAAACAGAGCACATGGTGTAGTCCAAACGATAGCTGGGGATTCTGGGTAGTGCAGTGTCTTCTGCCATCCTTTACTCCGAAAAAAGATTTGTTTCTCCGAATCGAAGGGGAAAAATACAAAAGCATTGCACACAATTTAAACCAATCAATGTTGTGTAATTAACAAGGATAATCTGGTGTTTTTTAGTCGATGAGTAGTGCAGATATCACTGTAAAATCAATCGTCAGTAAGGGGAATACTTACTTCCGGGTGTACAATTCTCCGTTATCCAATGAGAATGGACGCTCTCATTGCCTTTAAGGGCAGTCGACACAAACGAATGCCGTGCTTCCATGAGCGTCCATAGAAGCATATGGACATCCCGGAAAGCTGAAAATGGACGCTAAGGTCCCCCCCCTTGCGTTGAAAATGGACTCTAAGGGCCCCCCCCCTTGCTTTGAAAATGGACTCTAAGGCCCCCCCCCCTTGCGTTGGAAAAAGCCGGCAGGGGACTTGACATAACGTCAACATAGGCCGACCTGGGAGTGAGGATGTGTTGCCTCTGACGCACGGGGTCGATGCACAGGCGAATAAACCGACGTCACACACCGCAGTGTTCACAGACGCATATCTCGCAGGCTGAGGAACGTGCATGTCGCAGGCAGTGGGGGGACAGTGGCCGGCTCACATGTCTCTCCATATAAACGTGCTGGAATTACTCTCCGTATGGAAAGTGCTCCAGCACTTCGTCCCGTGGCTGTACAATCAACATATGTTGATTCAAACAGACATCAAAGCAGCGGCGGCCTACATAAATCGCCAGGGAGATGTTCGATCAGCTCAGCTGCTGCACACACATCCTACACAGCCAAATGGACAGCGTTCCGTGTGGTGTGCAGGGAAAAGCCTGGACCCCGTTGGCCCCCCTGCCTCGTGCTGTCGTTCCTCCAGCTGTTGCTGGACAGGAATTGGCTTATAGCACTGTAAAAACATATGCTGCTGCCATTTCATCTTGCCACGTAGGTTTGGGGTCAGCACGGTGTTTAGTCACCCTCTGACAAAACGTTTTCTACGGGGAGCACAGAGACTCAGACATGTGTCACTTGTCTTGCTTTGGCGCCTCAATGGGGTTTTGGTTTAGTGTTACGCGCACTGAGTAAAGCTCCTTTTGAACCTTTAGATCAGGTCCCCCTGAAGTTCTTGTCAGCCAAAGTAGCTCTGCTCTTGGCTCTGACATCAGCTAAAGGGTGAGTGATGTGTCTGCTCTCTCTGTGGCTCCGTCATGTCTCCAGATCCAAGGAGATGGCAGCTCAGCTGTTTTGCGCCCTCACCCAGCTTTTATGCCAAAGGTGATCACAAGCTCTTTTAAATCGAGAGGGATCACTTTGGATGGTTTCTTCCCTCCTCCTCACACATCAGAGGAAGAAGCCACATCTCATCTCCTCTGTCCCGTACGTGCGCTGTCATGTTATATTGCACGCACAGCCACGTTGCGCAAGTCTCAGCGCCTGTTTGTGCATTACAGAGAGCACTCAATAGGGCAGCCTCTGTGAGGCTGTGTCACAGGCGTATGTCTACTCTGGGGTGGATCCCCCAGAAAACATCAAAGTGCACAGCACCAGAGGAATTTCAACCTCTATGGCATTGCATGGAGGAATGACAGTGGAAGACATTTGCAATGCTGCATCTTCGTCTTCCCCCTGTTCTTTTATTCGTTTTTATTTGAGGGATGTCTCCCATTCCTCTCTTACACATTCAGTACTGAGTGTTCTGTCAGATTGAGTAATGTCAGGGACTAAACGGCGTGCCCTCTCTCCTGCCTATCGGCATTCAGAGAGCTGCCCCTTTTGCCCCTCTTTTATAGTTTTAACAAGTGGGATTTGTTTATCTCTACTTTTTTTAAACGACGGGTATTCACCTTCATTCCCTTAAAGAGAATATTCATTTGGAATAATGCTATATTTCCAGGGACTGTGATTCTCCTTTCTTTTTCGCATGGGTTATTAATTGAGTAATGTGTTTGTGTGAACCAGTGGGGCGTAGACTACATCCTGCTTCGCTCTTAACCCATAGTGCTGAGGTTACGTACTGTAACCCAGCTTCTATGAGTATAGGCGGAGCCCTCTAAGGTTCGGGCCCCACTGGCTCCGCGAATAGCTGAAGAAAAGCTGTTTGTGTGGGAGCAGTTGGACGGGCTTACTTCCTATTTATACGGAAGTGAGGCCGGAGGTGGGGCCCACTTCATAGGTGGGCGTGGATTAAGTCTGCCAGTGCTGCACACGTGCAGTGGGATTACCCAATAGCGATAGCCTTAGAGGGCTGCGCCTATACTCATAGAAGCTGGGTTACAGTATGTAACATCAGTTTCTGATACAAGGACAAGGACATCTCAAAAGGAGCCTGCGACGGCTCAATTCAAAATGCAACCCCCCCCCCCCTTCTCGGGGTGGACGCCCATGTGCTTGTATAAAAAAACGGAGTGGAAACAGAATTTCCCAGTCTGGGGATCAATAAAGGTTTTCTTCTTCTTCTTCTTCTTCTTCTTCTTCTTCTTCTTCTTCTTCTTCTTCTTCTTCTTCTTCTTCTTCTTCTTCTTCATGCTGGGAGATTTTGGAGTGCAACAGAAGAGAAGAGCGAGACTTTTTCGTCCTATTTTCCGTTTATTTTTGTGTAATGGGTGGTCATTTAATATAGGCTAGTTTATCGGTGGTGGTTTGATTTGCTTTACTTTTCGTGCTTTTTGGTGGTGTTTGTGTTTTTTTTTTTGGCCTTTCCTGCCGGTGTCTCGCCGGCTGGCGTCTGACGCCATAGTAAATGGGGAGTTTGCCAAACTCACGCGGAAGCACGGCATTACAATTTCAGCCGGCTTCCCATGCACTGTGGAGGAGATCGGGCTGGCTGTGGGAGAGAAGGTCGGGCACAGCAGCATTAAGTCCCTGGCGCGGATGAACAGCGCGGTGGTGATCTTTCTGGATCAGGTGGAGAAAGTGAACCGCGTCATCGAGACGGGCATCACGGTGAGAGAAATGTTTGTACAAGTACAAGGTAAAACACGTAGTGTCTCACCGCAGACAAGTTTATATGATACTGTGCTACACAGCGCAGTTCTGCTGCTGTGCCCGGCTTGCGGTGCGGTGGTGTTGCACAGGTGTGGGTGATTATGTCCAGGAAAATGAGGTGGTGGTTTTGTGTGAAGCAGAAGAAAAGGGGGATGGGAGAAAAAAAGATAAAAAAACAAAGACAAATGGTGAAAAAAACCCTTAAATAATCAATGAACCACAAGGTGATTTGGCAAAAGAAAATGTAGAGAAGGTGAAGTCAGTAAAACACAGGAGGAGGATATGGATAGTGAAACGCATATGGACAAAACAGGAGAGGAGAAGAAAACATGGGGTGAGCAGGTAGAGGTTGCTGAGATGGAGGAAGAGGAGGTGGCAACAGAAATGATAAATAAAAAAAAGACTGCTACTAAACGCAGGAGAGATACAAAATATATATCAACCGTTGCAAAAAGCAGTAAAGTAGTGAGTGAGAGAAACGAAGGAAGAGAGCAAGAACAGGCGGATGAGAGTTGGGATGATTGTGTGTCTGACAGCAGCGATGTGCCAGGTTTTTTGAGCAGTAGTCAACAAAAAAAAATGTACTCAGCTGAAATGATAAAAAATTACCTGGTGCAGACAAAAATCCAACATAACGTTATAATTAGGGACGGGACTTTAACGCGTTAATTAAGATTAATTAATTACACAAAAATGTACGCGTTAAATAAATTAACGCATTTTAATCGCACTTTAATCGCACTTATTTTTGCACAGCGGAACGTTTCTCACTGGATGAGTTTCAGGCGTACCGATTATACTGGAGCACCAACTAACGTTCATGACTTCAGCATGGGACTTCAAACAACAACAAACCACGGTGAACAATAGTCAAACATGAACGAACAAGCTGATGAGTCGGCCCCGTGGATGGGACATTTTGTTTTAAAAAACGGACGGATGGAAGTGTCGATAAGAGCACGGTTGTGTGGAAATTATACAAAAAAGAATTTGCATATCACCGCAGCACATCAAGTCTAAAGTATCACCTAAATGCAAAGCATGTAGCAGCTAGCGTGGACGTTAGCCCGACTCCGAGTGCAAGGAACCACACCCTGACCCAACCCACACTCAACCAGGTGACTGGTGTCAGGGCCAGGATAAGTAAGTCCACGTCTGAGAAAATAACCAACTCCCTGGCTCACTGGATAGGGCTCGACATTAAGGACTGCCCGATGGCCCGGGGCCATCTAGTATTTAGCCCGGGCAATGAAGCCTCACCTGCTGGTTGCCCGATCGGGCAATCTATTATGCCAGTATCATGCAGCTCGCGGATCCAGTAATGAGTGACCCGACAGTAAAACTAAACATATCTATAACTAGTTTAGGTAGTTTGAGAGGTAATTAAAATAGCTACGTGTGATATTCTAACCTGAAGTGTGTGTTTTGTTCCGCTCACCGCTGCATGTGGTTATGCAGAGCTGCGTGTCAAGTCTCGACTCGTCAGCAGCAGCTGATCTCTCTCTCCCGTCAGATTAGACTTCACTGGCGTTTATGTCCATATCAATCAGATCCAGCTAGTTCTAACTACACAATAAGTGTCGCTATGCAACTAGATGAGGCCACAAAGTATAGCGCAGCATTATGCATTTGTTTACATGCCCACCGGAACCCCGAGGCATTACCAACAGATCAACGCACAATCAACCCATACAGGACATCTCTTTCTCCACATTAAGTGTTAGACATTAGAGTTGACTATTCTTGTCTGTCACATACTCTTCTTGTCTGTCACATAAGTGGCGCAACTGAAGCGGTATTGCTCTAAAGCAGTGCTTCTCAAAGTGTGGTCCGCGGACCACTGGTGGTCCGTGAGCGCCCCCTAGTGGTCCGTGAGTATATTGGTACAATTTCACATATGAAATAAATAAAAAAATTAAAGTTTTACGCACTCTCGCGGGAATATCTCCGCAATGGAGTGAGCATAAATGTCACTTTTGATTGCATGATATAGCCCAGCGCAACACGTTCATCACACATGTTGCCACTTGTTTGTACCATTTTCAGGCGATTTTTAATCTGTTCTAGAAAAACGATGTGATTTTGGATATTTGTGGAGTTAGGTGGTCCGCGAGTGTTTTTGTATTGGTTAAGTGGTCCTTAGTATGAAAAAGTTTGAGAAACACTAAAGGGAAATTATTTTGACCGAAGATATTTAGATTTGCCGGCTAACGGGAACTCTGACGTGTGCTTCCCGGATGCGCTCGGCTCCTCTCGACTGCTACTCGGGTCTGCTCGGTCAGCTTAGTTAACATTACAAACATTTTTAACAGGGGCCATAATAGTGTAAATAATGTTTGTTTTGGCAGTTATAACTCAATGTAATGTTTTCTACTTTTTTCCATCTGGGAAGGCATTTGCCTTCATCAGATGGAAAGTGTTTTGACCAACAACTTAAGTATTTCTTATAGCTATGCAGGGCATGCAAGCGAGCAAACACACACAAGAACAAACAAACAAGTGAAATGAAGAATACAATTGAAATTGTACAATATAATATTGTGGTGGTTCATCTTATAATTCAGTCTAGAGAATGCACCAGACAGCATCTAAGACCTGCACAAATCAAAATGTTCTAGGGGGACGGAGGCCCCCCAAAACCCTTCGTGCCATTTTGTCCACGTGCATTTTTCAGGGCAATCTCTATTGGGCTCAGGGCCATCTGTAAATTAGCTTAGATGGCCCACAGGGCCATCTAAGCTAATTCTTAATGTCATGCACTTGGACTGTAGACCACTTGGAGTAAAATCCATTTTACTCCATCATTCACCAGTAGTTTTCCATTCACCTGTCTCACCTGTTTTCCACACCCACTCTCCGCTCACTCTCTTTCTCTTCTGCACCCATTAGCTTCTGCCAGTATTTAAACCCGCACCTTACACACACTCTTTGCCAGATTGTACTTTGCCTCATGCTTGTCTTTCCCGCGTTTGATACTAGATTGCCTCCCCGGTTCCGACCCTGCCTGTCCTCGATCTGCCTGCTCTGCCTGTTCCCTGATCCTGTCTGGCCTGTTATCCGACCCTGCCTGTATCTACGCTGACCGCCTCGCTTACTCCCTGACTCTCTGCCTGTCCCTGACTCACCTTCTGCCCGCTGTCCTCCGGTGCGTTATACTGCTCGGTTGGTATTCCTCAGATCCAGTGGAATCTCCAATAAAGTTTATTACCAATTCTCCTTTTTTACTCGACTGCTGCATTTGGGTTCTCCTTAAGATTGTGACAACTAAAGTAAGGAAGCAAAAAGTGATTTTAAAAACCTCAATGTGTGTGTTTAATGTATTTGTTTTTATTTTTGCTTTTAATATCTCACTCGCAATGGATACTTTTAGAGTGGGAAGTTTAAATGTAAATGGAGCCAGAGAGGAAAGAAAGAGACGCACAGCGACGTTTTTAATGAGACGGACTGGAAGAAAGAGTGGGAGGGGGAAGTCGTTTTAAGCTACAACACCTCTCACAGTGGGGGGGTGGGCTCCCTCCTCTCCAAGTCTTTTAGTCCTGTGTTACGTGCCGTAGTGTGTGTGTGTTTTCCTCTCTCTCCCTCTGATTGTCCCCAGGTGCAGCCTCTCCCCAGGTGATCCTAATTGACAATCAGGGCTTCCATATAGGACCGGAGGAGGACGGCAGTGAGGCCTTCTTTCTCTCCTTCTCGTCTGGCTGCATGTGTGCAGCATGTCTCTGTGTGAGACCCAGCATAGTTGTGTGCTGTTTATTGTAAGCTTGTTTTGTAATTTGGCTGGTGAGCCGCCTTACTTATTTTCTAATTAAAACCTCACTTAAACTCCTTCAGCATTCAGTTTCCTCTCCTTTTTCTCTCGTCCGGCTATCTTGTGTGTCGCTACTTCCCTTGGTACCCCTAGATCTACAAGGGAACGTAACATGGGGGCTCGTCCAATCTTTGAGACAAAGAGTGAGTATTTGGTTGTTGGTTAGTGTTGATATTGTATTTGGTGGTGAGCAGTAGTGTATATAAGTGTAGGATTGGCTGTGAAATTATTTACTGTTGAACAGCTTCCTCAGTTTAGACAGGGGAGTGTCTAGCTGGACTGAATCAGTCCTTCCTTCAGGCACTCATTTTTTATTTTGCCTTTTTATTTTCGGGGTAATCCTGGGTGGGGATTTATTCCCTGTTGGGGGCAGGCGATTCAGGGTTTCGGCCGCTGATGTTTGCCTTTTTAAAGTCGCCTCGAGCCCGGCACGCTCCAGAAGATAGTTAGGTAAGTAAAGTTTGGTAGGCAGGATCTGGGGAAGTTTGTAAATAAATAAATAATAATATTTGTAAGTAGCCGTTGCTAAGGATGTCTTTTGTGTTGGAGCAGTTTGTGGCCTGTCCTACTGTGGGTCAGCTAGACGGGTGCAGGAAGGTTGATTTGCGGTTAGTTGCTGACCATTATCATGTTTCTGTCTCCTCGGCTCTGGTAAAAAGTGAACTCAAGGCTACTTTGATAACTGGACTAGTTGAACAGGGGGTTTTGAGGCGGCCTGCTTTAGTGGAATCTCCTGGCACGGTGGTTCAGAGTGCTACGGAACAGGAAAACATTTTCACCACACCTCAGTTTGACTCGTTTTCGGCAGGATCCTCACCTACGGGGTCTAAATTAGATGCCAGGGTAAAAGTGCGTATGGCTTGTCTCCAGTGTGAGAGGGGTGAGCGAGAGTTTCAGCTCAGGAGGGAGCTGGAGATCAGGAAGTTGGAGGCAGACACTGCTGTCCGGATGCGTCAGCTAGAGCTCCAAGCAGCTGTGGTGGGTGATTCTGCAGTTACACCTTCAGGTTCTGCTGCTGCTTTTGATGTTGGTAGCAACATTCAGCTGGTCCCTGTCTTTCTTGAGTCGGAAGTGGAGATGTTCTTTGGTGCATTTGAGCGCATTGCTGCTGCTCTGCGCTGGCCAGAAGACGTGTGGGCCATACTTGTACAGTGCAAGCTAGTCGGCAAGGCTCAAGTGGCTTGCTCTTCTCTTTCTGTTAATTTCATTTCATTTCAAACCTTTATTTATACAGATAAAATCCCATTGAGATCATTGATCTCTTTTCCAAGGGAGACCTGTTCAAGTAGTTCCACATGAAACATAAAAGCATAAACAGGAACAACACAAGGACATCATCCAGCATCATTTACATAATTATCCACATAAGCAGGTACCAATAGCTTCTGATTGACTAGCATCCAACCGAGCTTTAAAAACATTTAGTGGCACCAGATTGTTCAGTTTCCATTTAATTTGCAGACTATTCCAAGACAGAGGAGCTGCGCATCTAAAAGCTGTCTTCCCTAAAACAGTCCAAGCAGTTGGCACATTTAATAAAACCACTGCATTCGATCTCAGGCAGTAGCCACTTACAATTCTCCGTGAGATCAGGGAGCAGATATAAGATGGAAGTTTCCCTAATGGCTTTGTATATAAAAATGTACCAGTGACTGAGGCTGCGGCCCCACGAGGACGAAAACGGCTAAACGCATAGGATTAACGCAAACGCAATCGCAAACGGCTTCCGTCCACATGCAATAATTATCCGGATAGTGTCTGCCCACACGAGACCGCTCCGTTTAGCTCCAACCGCTGGAGAAGCTGCAGTACATATGCAGGAGCCTCTACGTGGCGCTGTAACTTCCTCCACAAAAGCAGCGAAGAAGCATGGTTGTCATGGTTGCCCTTCTGTTTATTCTCCGCGGTGGGGGCCGAGGGAACCGGGCAGAGTTTTTCGCCAGTCAGCGTGTATTAAAGTTTAAATCTTCCGGACACAATTATAAAAGTGCCGGTCAAAGGTCTTCTTTGTTATTTATTGAGCTTTAAAACAAATGAATAACGACTCTATATAATATAATGATAACATACACGGAGCCTCTCTTTTTCCTCCCTCTCTTCGGACAGCGCCAGTGTCTGTCTCATGCAGCAGCTCATCCAGTAATCAGTGACCCGGCCGACTGTAAAAATAAACATATTTATAACTAGTTTAGGGAGTTTGAGAGGTAATTAAAATAGCTAAGGGTGATGATCTGACTTGAAGTGTGTGTTTTGCTGCAGCGGGAGGAGCTGCAGGTGAGCAGAGCTGCGTGTCTCCGTCCTGTCAGATTAGACTTCACTCGCGAGAGAAAGATAAATAATCTGAATTCAGGGTGCAGTTTACTTTGACGTGGGGGTGAGCAGCAGAGGTGGGGAGAGGCGGGGCTATTGCCTCATCATTATTGCTGTAGATGTTGCACAAACAACTGTAGCATGGTCAATAGCGTCCGGAGCACGATAGCAACTCTGCGATCCGCCATTGCTGTTGTTGTTGGTGGCGAAACACTTCAGCACTGGCGCGGGGTAAGCGGAGGTGAGCAGAAGAGGTGGGGAGAGGTGGGGCGATTGCGCAATCACTATCAGTGATCTGAAAATGTCCGTATAGGGCGCACACACGGAGCTGTTTGACCCCCCAGAGAGTGGCGTATGCATTTCTATCCACCTTGGGACCCGTTGTCGTTTCCTCAGTCGTTTAGTGCCGTATTCGGTCGTCCTCGTGTGTCCGAACGGTCTATATGACACTAAACAGTAACGCAAACGACCGAATTCGTCCTCGTGGGGCCGCAGCCTGAGCCTCCGTACAGTTAGTGAAAGCAAACCGGCCCTTGCATACAGGGTACAGTGATGGGTTAATGCTTTACAGTTTGTCACAAATCTCAGAGCACTGTGATACGCAGCATCTAACTTGACCAGGCAATTGGCAGGTGCATTCATATAGACCAGATCCCCATAGTCCAGCACAGGTAAAAAGGTCACAGTGACTAGCCTTTTCCTGGCCTCAAGCGAGAAACAGGACTTGTTTCTGAAAAAGAACCCTAGCCTAACCCTCAGTTTTTTTAGCAGGTTATTGACATGAAGTTTAAAAGAGAGACAATCATCAAGCCAGATACCAAGGTATTTGTAACAGGCAACAACTTCAAGTTTTGTTCCTTGCGTAGTTACAATATCTAAAACAGGCTCTGGTGTCTTTTTTGCTTTTGAAAAGAGCATTACCTTGGTTTTATCCACATTTAAAAGAAGCTTTAATTCAGAGAACTGAGTCTGAATAGTGTTAAAAACAGCCTGTAATTTAACAACAGCCTCCTTAATGGTGGGACCTGCACAATACATCACAGTATCATCCGCATAAAAATGTAAAGTAGCTTCATCCACATTATCACCTACGCTGTTAATATATATGGAGAATAAAAGTGGTCCTAAAACAGAACCTTGTGGTACACCATTAGAAATGTTTAACCACTCAGAAGACAGTCCATCAAAATGAACACATTGGGACCTTTCAGAGAGGTAGTTCACAAACCACCCCACTGCAAGGCTGGATAGGCCAATACTGCGTAGCCTCTGCTTTAAGATGAGATGATCAACGGTGTCAAAAGCTTTGGACAGGTCAATAAACAGAGCTGCTCAACTCTGCTTATTATCTAAAATACTAGTAATGTCATTCACCACTTTCATTGTGGCAGTGATGGTGCTGTGTTTCTTTCTGAATCCTGACTGATGTTTAGACAGGATGTCATTTGTACATAAAAACACCTTTACCTGTTCACTCACTAAGCGTTCAAGAACCTTAGCCAGAACTGACAATTTAGAGATTGGCCTATAGTTATTTAAAATAGTTGCCTCCCCTCCTTTCAGTAAAGGCAAGACATAAGCAGACTTCCGTACTTTTGGAATTGTATTTGTGCTGAGGGAGAGGTTAAAAAGAGAAGTAAGAGGTGGAGCAATAAAGTCTGCTGCTATCTTTAAAAAGAAAGGTTCTAAGTTGTCCGGGCCAGCCGGTTTCCTAGGATCTAGCTTAGATAAGGCTTCATGAACAACATCAACAGTAAAAGGGGTAAAACTGAAAGGGTTTTCCAGACCACATTGTTCAGAGTCACGGATTGGGGTGTTTACAGAAGCAGAGTTAGTGACAGAATCAAATAGAGAACCACAGGACACAAAATGCTCATTAAAACAATTTAGCATAGTAGCCCTGTCGATATAGGGCCAGATGCTGTGGTAAGGCACGGAGGTAGCTCATTACGGATCTCACCGGTTGATATTGATTTTATTGCTTTCCAAAATATCCTAGGATTATTTAGGTTTTCTGTGGTAACTGACAAATAGTACTTCGACTTTGCACTTTTGACATTTGAAGTGAAGCTATTCCTTAGCTGCCTACAACGCAGCCACTCTACCTCTGAGCCTGATCTCCTAGCCTTTGCCCAGGCCTTGTTTCTCTCATGAAGGAGACTAGACAGCTCAGCAGAAAACCAAGGATTGTCTCGTCCCTTTACTCTAAATGTACGCAGGGGTGCATGTCTATCAATGATCTCCATAAAACCAAGATAAAAATAAGACCATGCGGTTTCAACATCAGCACACAGATCGATTTTACCCCAATCAAAACCAAACAGATCATGCACAAAACCCTGCTCCACAAAATGTTTTGTGTCTCTCTTGATGATAATGCGAGGTTTAACCTTTTGGACTTTTGTGTCCCTAATTGTGGCTACAACACAGTGATCACTCAGATCATTTGCAAATACTCCCACAGAAGAATATTTATGGTGAACATTAGTTAAAATGAGATCAATTAGGGAGGATTTATTAGGGGACTTAATATTTGGGTGAGTAGGACTGTCCACAATCTGAGTAACATTCAATGAGATACAAAGGTTTTTAAAATCCTCTGACACTACAGTTAACCAGTCCCAGTTAAAATCTCCAAGTAGCACTATTTCCTTGTAGTCTAGTTGTGATAAAAGATTTGCTAGTGAAGACAAGGAGTCTTTGACAGCTGAGGGGGGTCTGTAGCAGCCCACCACCATGACCTGTTGACCCTTTGCCACTTCTATATTTAAGGCTAAAAATTCAAATTGCTTACTGATCGATTTGCAAATTAATGTGGTTACAGTGAACTTATTCTTAACATAAATTGCAACGCCAACACCTTTATTAGGCTGGTCGGTACGATACACATTATAACCATTTAAGGCAATGTCAGAGGCCAAAATAGATTTATTTAGCCATGTTTCAGATAAGACAATGACGTCAGCGTCAGTCGATTTTGCCCAGATACGGACAAAATCTAGTTTACCTAACAGACTGCGCACATTCAAGTGGATGAAACCCAACCCAGACCTAGCTTTAAAATCAGCAGGAGTAGCGATCTGACTATTAGGCCTACTACTGGGCGGACCAGGGTTAGGTTGTACATTTCCTGACAGTAATAACAACAAAAAAACCAGGCATCTTTTCCTCTTAAATGATACACATACATTGTCATCTAATTTAGAAACACCGGAAAAGTCTGCGAGAGTGTCTGATTATTGTTGCACGGTGTACCGATACTTGAAAGGTATACCGCGATACCCTGCCGTTAAAAACGTTACGATTCCTCCGTTTCATTAGTATCGGTACTTTAAGAATGACGGGGGAAAGTACTCCGATGAGATTGCGCCGTTTTAATAAGAGCTGTGTGTGTTCAGCGCTCTGCTTCCACTCCCTGCACTGCAGCTGTGCCTGCAGTACCTCCCTCTCAAGCACGCTCTAAGTCCCTCCCCTCTCTCGTGCACGCGGCCACGCACTAGCTGCCAGAGCATGTGAGAAAACGAGAAGCATGGCTGCAAGTGGGAGTGCAACTGCCGCTGCGCCTCGGCTTGTTGACAAAAAAGACGCCAGAAGCGACATTTTGATGTATTTTAGCTATATCTCTGACAGTGAGGGCAAGCCTACGGACACCACGAGGCCTGTCTGTGAGAAATGTATTAATTTGATTTAATACGAATTCTTGTCATTTATTTTATTTATTGTTCTCATTGTTTAAAAGTTTGTGTTATGGTTCTGGTGTGAAATAAAGCACAATTACATTTAAGACTGTTTCCCTTTTTTTAAGAAAAAGAATCTGAATCGCAATTCTTGACTTGGTATCGAAACCAAAATGTTGGTATCGTGAGGATGACAGCGCGTCTAATTTTGATGTGGCCCAAGAGCCAATCACAATAATACCTGCGATGCAGTGAACCAATCACCTTTGAGGGGGGAAAACCTATCGTTGATTAAACACTATCCAGTGTTTCCCCTACCATTGTCTTGGAGGGGCGCTGCGCCCCGCCAACGGAGCCCCGCGCCCCCCCCTGAAATTCAAGGTGTTATATATATATATAATTTAAAAATATATATATATATAGCACCAAATTGCAAATAATCTATAACTACTGTCACTTTTCTTAAATAAACTAAATGCTTTCATCTTAAGTTGTGGGTTTCATTTCATTTCAAACCTTTATTTAACCAGATTGGTCCCATTGAGATCATAGATCTCTTTTTCAAGGGAGACCTGCAGCATATAGGTTCCACATGAAACATAAAACAATAAAGGACAGTATACATTATATTTACAGGATACATAGTTATAGACATTTACAAGTGCCCATTGTATCAGCAAGCATTTCATTTAGCCTAGCTTTAAAAACATGCAGAGGAATGAGATTGCTCAGTTTCAATTCTTGCTGAAGATTGTTCCAAGCAAGTGGAGCTGCACATAAAAGCTGTCTTACCTAAGACAGTCCTTGCTCTTGGCACATCTAACAAGACTACATCATGTGACCTCAGACATTTAGTGTTTTTGACCCTAAGAAACCCTGATGCATTAATCAATAACAATAATCCACAGCGCCTCTCTGCTCCAGAGGATTTAAAAAATATATATCCCAATGCCACAAAAATGCATCAGTGACGTGGTTGAAATCTTGTCTCCAGAAAACAAAAAACTCTTTGCAGTAACATAGAAAAGATGTGGCTCTTAACCTCTGACTGGTTGGCCACCCCCTAGATCTACAAGGGAACGTAACACCTGTCTCACTGGAGGTCGAGCACTTTATCAATGGGAGGTTGCTTTTAATAAAAGCACGGTTTATTAGTTTATTAGGATCCCCATTAGCTGGTGCATAACAACAGCTAATCTTCCTGGGGTCCACAAATAACATAAAACATGACATTCGACAGTACATTACAAGACAATGATACAAATCGTGTACGGCGTAAATTTTCCTTCAAACGGTGACTTTCATATCAACCATCACATACAGCTTATTTTCTGATTCCCCATTTCCTTGGAAACAAAAAGAAAAAAAAAAGAACAATAATAATAGTGATTTTACAAATGTCTCCCTTCGCTTCTTTTAGAGTAAAAACAAACTAAACAAATACAATCCTCATCATAACTGTGAAAGGCTGTGTGTGTGTGTCTATGTTAGCGAAAGTACCATATGTGTTTAAAAAACCTACATGAATCGGTTTGACCTTTTTACAGTTGTTTTTATAAATGTGTATGCCTCAACAAACGGTGCAGAGAGGAAGCTGTTTTTACTAGCTGTTGCAAACGGTTGTGCCACGGAGGATTTTTTATTGTTTGGTGGGGATTTTAATTGTACAGAAAATGCATCTTTAGATCGCAATCATGCAGCATCCCAGCATGCTCTGAGGCAGCTGCTCTGAGGCAGCTGGTCCACTCCCACGGCCTGGTGGATGTATGGAGAAGGATGCACGCAGACAACAGGCAGTACACCTGGTCCCACATCAGAGAGAATAGAATTTCTTCAGCTAGACTAGATCGTTTTTATTGTTTTAAGCATCATTTTAACACTTTTAAAATGTGCAGCATATCACCTGCTGGTTTTACGGATCACTCTTTGCTTTTATGTAATGTTTTTATTAGAAATGTTTTACCCAGAAGTGCATATTGGCATTTTAACTCGGTTTTAACATTTGATAAACATTTTAAAGAGGCCCTTATTTATTTCTGGAGTGTTTTTAGGCAGAGGAAGGGAGATTTTAGCAGTCTTAGGCAGTGGTGGGACCATGGTAAGACTGAGATAAGATTGCTCTGCCAACAGCACACCCTCAATGTCACACAAGACATCATTAGATCTATGAAAGACCTGGAGAGTGATATCGTGGAACTAGAAACAATAAGTGAAACCACAGGAGATCGAGGATATATTGAAATCCTCAAAGAGAAAAAAATGGCTTTAGCCAACCTGCTGGACGTTAAAGTTCAGGGTGCACTAGTCAGGTCCCGGTTCCTCAACACCAATGAGATGGATGCTCCCACTAGCTTCTTCTTCGGCCTGGAGAAAAAGAATGGGCTGAGGCGAGTGATCCACTCACTGCTGTCAGACACAGGGCAGGAAATAACAGAGCCAAGCCAGATCAGGAGGCGAGCTGTGAGCTTTTATTCCACCCTCTACACAAGCGAGTATGAGGAGGGCGAAACTCTGTCCGAGAGGTTCTGCAATGAACTACCTCAGGTCTCTGAGGAGGCCAACTCACAGCTCGAAGGGTCGTTATAACGATCCAGGAGCTGCAGACCGCCCTGCAAGGCATGCAGGGACGGCGGGCTCCTGGTATCGATGGCCTCTCCGGAAAGTTTTACAAAGCCTACTGGGACGTCTTGTCACATGACCTTTTAGACGTTTTTAATGAAAGTCTGGCCTCTGGCTCTATGCCGATGTCCTGCAGGAGAGCGGTGATCACGCTGCTACTAAAAAAAGGAAACCTGCAGGACATCAAAAACTGGCTCCCCCGTGTGTCTCTGCTGTGTGTGGATTACAAACTTCTGTCCTAGGCTTTGGCCACCAGGCTGAGGAGGGCTGTGGAGCAGGTCCTCTACCGGGACGAATTAGGTGGACATTGTTCACCATGGACCTGCCGGGCACACAGTAGGTCTACTGTGTGCCCGGCAGGTCCATAGTGGACAATGTCCACCTAATTCGAGATATTTTGGAGGTCTCCAGCTCATTGGGCATTAATACTGGCCTGATTTCTCTAGATCAGGAAAAGGCTTTCGACCGCTTTGAGCACAGCTTCCTCTGGAAAGTAATGGAGAAGTTTGGGTTCAGCGCTGGTTTCATAGCCAAGATCAAGGTGTTGTACAATAAGATTGAGAGTGTGGTGAAGTTCAATTTTATTTTATTTTGGGAGGGTCTACACTGGGTGCCACAGGGGGTGCTGTTTTTATCTAGAGAGGAGGGGGGACAGGGCCTTATCCACCTGGCCAGCCGAACAGCCACTTTTAGGATACAGTTTTTACAGAGGTATCTGACCGGCCCGGCTGATTTGGTGTGGAGAGATGTGAGCATACTTGCCAACCTTGAGACCTCAGAAATCGGGAGCATTTAAAAACCGGGGGGGGGGGGGGGTTGGCAAGTATGGGTGTGAGCAACCTGGGGCTGGATGCTGATCTGTTTTTAACTGATTTAAACATTTTAAAGTTAAGTGGGTTACCCCCTTTTTATCAGGGTGTTTTTAAATATTGGGCCCTTTTTAACCATGAAAGGTGTCCAAACACTGACTCTCTGTACTGGTTGTTGAAAGAGCCTCTGATTCATAAAGCCAGGTTGGACGTCAGCAGCAGCGAAACACCCGGCCTGACGGTGGCACTGTGCCGATCCAAGACTCTGGGCCTTTAGCAGTTGGTGGATGTAGTGGGGCCGGAGCTGAGCGATACCCGGGCCTTGGGCTCTCTGCTGGGTCTGCACTCTGTCCGGGTGGCCGAGAGGATCCTGCAACTCTGGAGCCAGATCCTCTCCCCTGATGACTGTCAAAGAATATTTCTGTCTTTACTTCTAGATATTTAAACCATTCTGTGTGTTGACATTTACGACCAACCCTGCTTCTAATCTCCCATAAGGAATGTGATAATGCAGTCGTATGTTGATACTACCAGGTTTTATGGCCTGATTTAGCGGGCACAGGGGGGGGGGGGGGTTACGACTGTGAGAACGCTGGCTTCTAAGCACCACAGATGTGAGAGACATCTCCTGTGTCTCCAGGTATTTACGCCCATCCCCAATATGTGGATTTGACTCTCTGTAAACTAGTTAAAGGGTCTACCAAGATGCGAGGCTGATCAGATTTGACATGGCAACCCACCCGTGCAGTCAGAACCTTTGACTGTGTGACTTGTGATGTGAATTTCTCCGGCCTATACTTGTATTAAATATCAGTGTTTGACATCAAAGCTCCAACTCTCCTTGTGTCTCTCTGAGTCCTGACTCTCCATTGCTGCAATGCAATCCCTTACAATGACAAAATACTTTTAAGGAGCTACGGACAGGGAAGAGCCAAGCCGGACCCAGCAGACCCCTTCCCGGAGATCTACCTGAGCCCAGGGCTCGGAGAACTGACCGGCCCCCTGCTCAAGGTCGCAAACCAAGGACAAATGACTATCCACAAAGTTGACAAGAACACACTATACATGAATATTGTAAAGACGACCAACAAGAATGTGCTGAAGGACAGGGCCTCCACTGTGTGGAGCACCAGACTGGGTGCAGGAGGCGGACCAGTGGATTTTATACACTGAACAAAAATATAAATGCAACACTTTTGTTTTTGCTACCATTTTTCATGAGATGAACTCAAAGATCTAAAACATTTTCTATATACACAAAATAACCATTTCTCTCAAATATTGTTCACAAATCTGAAAAAATCTGTGATAGTGAGCACTTCTCCTTTGCCGAGATAATCCATCCCACCTCACAGGTGTGGCATATCAAGATGCTGATTAGACAGCATGATTATTGCACAGGTGTGCTTTAGGCTGGCCACAATAAAAGGCCACTCTGAAACGTGTAGTTTTTCTTTCTTGGGGGGGTCTGAAAACCAGTCAATATCTGACCACCATTTGCCTCACGCAGTGCAACACATCTCCTTCGCATAGAGTTGATCAGGTTGTTGATTGTGGCCTGTGGAATGTTGGTCCACTCCTCTTCAATGGCTGTGCGAAGTTGCTGAATATTGGCAGGAACTGGAACACGCTGTCGTATACGCCGATCCAGAGCATCCCAAACATGCTCAATGGGTGACATGTCCGGTGAGTATGCTGGCCATGCAAGAACTGGGATGTTTTCAACCACCAGGAATTGTGTACAGATCCTTGCAACATGGGGCCGTGCATGCTGCAACATGAGGTGACGGTCGTGGATAAATGGCACACCAATGGGCCTCAGGATCTCGTCACGGTATCTCTGTGCATTCACAATGCCATCAATAAAATGCACCTGTGTTCCACCACCACCATGGGCCACTCGATTCACAACATTGACATCAGAAAACCGCTCACCCACACGACGCCACACACGCTGTCTGCCATCTGCCCTGAACAGTGAAAACCGGGATTCATCCGTGAAGAGAACACCTCTCCAACGTGCCAGACGCCATCGAATGTGAGCATTTGCCCACTCAAGTCGGTTACGACGACGAACCGGAGTCAGGTCGAGACCCAGATAAGGACGACGAGCATGCAGATGAGCTTCCCTGAGACGGTTTCTGACAGTTTGTGCAGAAATTATTTGGTTATGCAAACCGATTGTTGCAGCAGCTGTCCGAGTGGCTGGTCTCAGACGATCTTGGAGGTGAACATGCTGGATGTGGAGATCCTGGGCTGGTGTGGTTACACGTGGTCTGCGGTTGTGAGGCCGGTTGGATGTACTGCCAAATTCTCTGAAACGCCTTTGGAGACGGCTTATGGTAGAGAAATGAACATTCAATTCACGGGCAACAGCTCTGGTGGACATTTCCTGCTGTCAGCATACCAATTGCACGCTCCCTCAAAACTTGCGACATCTGTGGCATTGTGCTGTGTGATAAAACTGAACCTTTGAGAGTGGCCTTTTATTGTGGCCAGTCTAAGGCACACCTGTGCAATAATCATGCTGTCTAATCAGCATCTTGATATGCCACACCTGTGAGGTGGGATGGATTATCTCGGCAAAGGAGAAGTGCTCACTATCACAGATTTTTTCAGATTTGTGAACAATATTTGAGAGAAATGGTTATTTTGTGTATAGAGAAAATGTTTTAGATCTTTGAGTTCATCTCATGAAAAATGGGAGCAAAAACAAAAGTGTTGCATTTATATTTTTGTTCAGTATACAAACCTCCCATTAAAAAACGTACTGCCGACCTCCAGTGGAGAATTGTACATGGTGCCATCGCCTGTAACTCTTTTATCTCCATTATTAATCCTGCTGTTTTTAACAAGTGTCCATTTTGTGGTTTTAGAGAGACTGTTTTCCGTATGTTTATAGAGTGCAAGAGACTCACGGGCTGCTGCAACAATCGGTTTGCATAACCAAATAATTTCTGCACAAACTGTCAGAAACCGTCTCAGGAAAGCTCATCTGCATGCTCGTCGTCCTCATCGGGGTCTCGACCTGACTCCGGTTCGTCGTCGTAACCGACTTGAGTGGGCAAATGCTCACATTCGATGGCGTCTGGCACGTTGGAGAGGTGTTCTCTTCACGGATGAGTCCCGGTTTTCACTGTTCAGGGCAGATGGCAGACAGCGTGTGTGCGTCGTGTGGGTGAGCGGTTTTCTGATGTCAATGTTGTGAATCGAATGGCCCATGGTGGTGGTGGAACACAGGTGCATTTTATTGATGGCATTGTGAATGCACAGAGATACCGTGACGAGATCCTGAGGCCCATTGTTGTGCCATTCATCCACAACCATCACCTCATGTTGCAGCATGATAATGCACGGCCCCATGTTGCAAGGATCTGTACACAATTCCTGGAGGCTGAAAACATCCCAGTTCTTGCATGGCCAGCATACTCACCGGACATGTCACCCATTGAGCATGTTTGGGATGCTCTGGATCGGCGTATACGACAGCGTGTTCCAGTTCCTGCCAATATTCAGCAACTTCGCACAGCCATTGAAGAGGACAGGCCACAATCAACAACCTGATCAACTCTATGCGAAGGAGATGTGTTGCACTGCGTGAGGCAAATGGTGGTCACACCAGATACTGACTGGTTTTCAGACCCCCCCACGAAAGCAAAACTACACGTTTCAGAGTGGCCTTTTATTGTGGCCAGCCTAAGGCACACCTGTGCAATAATCATGCTGTCTAATCAGCGTCTTGATATGCCACACCTGTGAGGTGGGATGGATTATCTCGGCAAAGGAGAAGTGCTCACTATCACAGATTTTCAGATTTGTGAACAATATTTGAGAGAAATTGTTATTTTGTGTATATAGAAAATGTTTAGATCTTTGAGTTCATCTCATGAAAAATGGGAGCAAAAACAAAAGTGTTGCATTTATATTTTTGTTCAGTATACAAACCTCCCATTAAAAAACGTACTGCCGACCTCCAGTGGAGAATTTTACACGGTGCCATCGCCTGTAACTCTTTTATCTCCATTATTAATCCTGCTGTTTTTAACAAGTGTCCATTTTGTGGTTTTAGAGAGACTGTTTTCCATGTTTTTACAGAGTGCAAGAGACTCACGGGTTTCTTCTCTCTTTTAACATTGGTTTTTAGTCTTTTTAGTATAGCTTTTACCGAGAGTGTTTTTATCATGGGGGCTCCATATAAAAAGACAAGCAAGGAAAAGTGTCAGCTCCTGAATGACCATTTATTTAAGCAGGAAAAACAGGGTTGAAAATAAGAAAGGGGAAGAGGCAAAAGCGATCTGGCTGTGCAACATCAGAGCCAGACTCTGGCTGGAGCATCGTTTTTATAAACACATTGGGGACTTGGACGCTTTTAAACAGTGTTGGTGTTATAATGATATTGTGTGTTCTGTTGTGGATGAGGATTTGCACTTTGCATAGTTTTTTAAGACATAATTGATCGTATATAAATAAAGTGTTTTTGCAAAAGTAAAAAAAAAAGTCTTCTTCTTCTTTTTTCTAAGTCCCTATCGTAGAAATCCTGCTGAATAAGACGTGGTTGGGACGTGGGCGGAACGTTGCCAGGAGTTCAACGTAAAGCCAGCCCAGATTTTCGATATTACTTCATGACCGCAGCAAATCTGCTTCGCTGTACCCCCGTTCTTTTAGATGTGGGTACGGAGGAAAAGAGAGAGGGTTGTATTTTTGGACACTTTGTGTTTCTCTACCAAGCGGCAAACTCTGGGGAAGAGCCGGGACGCCAATACGGAAGTGCCACACACTGCAGTTCATATATTGGCCGATAGGCGATGACTGCAGAAAGGAGCAATTTCCATAGACCCCCATGTTAAAATGCCCAACTTTACAGCAGAAAAAAACATGTTTCTACCCCTGGCTGCAATAAATATTATTATGAATATAGTTAGATTCCACCTTCATGATTATAAATCTGTGAGTGAATTGTTTTCTAACGCGACCCTTTTATTTATATTAGGTCTTAAAGTTTTTGCATATATTAGGGCGTGGTCACATTGAGTGACAGTTCTGTCAAGTGACTGCTGTGTTAGCTTCTTGTCTCTTTGCTAGCTGCTCCGTAAAGCTACAGGGACTCTGCCTGCTCAGTTCATCCAGGGAACACAACTTGAATCCGGCCGTGGTTGTTTGTTCTTCAATACCACCCCCTGCCTGTTGTGCCATGCGTAATGGTGCATCACCGTCCCTGGAACATAGCAAAACATGCCTATCTTCCTGACGGGGTGAAGGCTGAGAACAATACATACCGGCCGCTGTGACAAAGTAGAGACTAAGGTCTCACCTTGTCCTGCGGTCATAGAGGGGGAACAGCAGCTCTCTGCGTATCAGACAGGTAGGAGAGCGCCCAGCTGGATCCCTGACGTCACCCACTCTGACCAGGCACTCTGTACAAAGTGTGTCAGATGAAAAAAGAACCTCCCTCCTATAAGACGGATAACGGGGCCGCTCTCCGCGTTCCGAGAAGCAGGAGAGAGGCGCACAGCTGGATCCCTGGTGTCACTCACTCCGACAGGACACCCAGTACAGGGTGCGTCAGAGAGGAATGGGAGACATCCCTCAAATAAAAATGAATAAATTAACAGGGGGAAGACCAAGATGCAGTAGTGCAAATATCTTCCACTGACATTCCTCCGTGCAAAGCCGTGGAGGAGGAAATTCCTCTTGATATTCTCCGGGAGCTCCACCCCAGAGGAGACATATGCCTGTGACACAGCTTCACACAGCCAGTGGGACAGCCGTTGTGCCCGATCGAGCGCTCTATATAGTGCACAAACAGGCGCTGAGAACGGCGCCAGGCCGCCGTGCGCGCCACATAGCAAGACAGCGCGCGCACAGGACAGAGGAGATGAGACGTGGCTTCTTCCTCCGACCTGTAAGGAGGGGGGAATAAGTCAGCCAGGGTGATCACTCTTGACCTAAAAGAGTTGTGGTGACCTTAGGCATGAAGCCGGGTTAGGGTGTAAAACAGCTGAACTGCATCTCCTTGGATCCAGAGACATGACGGAGCCACAGAGAGAGCAGACCATTACTCACCCTTTTCTCTATTAGAGCCAAAAGCAGTACGACTTTGGCTGAATACATTTTAAGGGGAACCTGATCAGGTTCAAATGGGGCTTTGCTTAGTGCGCGTAACACCAAAGCCAAATCCCACTGAGGCGCCAGTGCGCGTGACACCGGTCTGAGTCTCCATACTCCTCGCATACAATGGCTGCTGCGCTCTGCGAGCCCCTCTGTTAATTTAGCCGGGAATATACATTGCTCTAATGAGAGCAACGTGTGTGCGCGCCCAGAACAGCAGCCGCCTGGCTGCGTTCAGACGCTGCGCGGATCGTACTCCTCCCTGGCGATTGAGGTAGGCTGCTTCCATAGCCGTGGCCTGTTGTCTGTGCAAATCAACACATGTTTGATTGTACATCCACGGGGCGACTCCCCCGTTCTTTTCCGAGATTTAGAAAAATAGCGGGGGGGAAAAACCGCGCAAGACACTTTTCCTGGGATGACAGGAGTGTTTCTTGTATCCCATGGAACTGCTGGGGGGAGGAGCTTCTCTGTGATGTGCCGTAATGGTCATCATGGTGACGAGCCACGCCATCGCCGCCGCATGCCCGTGAGGTGAAAGGGCTGCGAGGGAGTTTCCACACGTTGCATTTCACTCCGTCTCTCATCATGAGGCGCGTACACGCCCAGAGGATGAGAGGTGTGTGTATGCTGTCCACACGAGGCGTTATAACGGTGCTCGTGGATTTATTATGACCGTGTGTAGGAGGCATATCTGGGACAGAGGAATGCCGCGAGCTCTGCAGTTTATAAACCAATAGGTTAAAAACAGCAGACTGAGGGCTGATCTCCGAACAATCGAGGATGAAATGCTCATGATTTCCTCTCCCTTTACCTGCAGTATGGATAATGCACCCAGTGATATTCAGCTGGAACTCATTGACCTGCAGTCAAGTAGAGCGCTTTAAGTCAGGATCTGCTGGATTTCTACTCAGGATCTGCTGGATTTCTACTTTCCAAACATGAGGAGACATGCTCAGAAGATGTTGGTTCTCTTTGGCTCTACCTACATATGTGAACAACATTTTTCAAAGATGAAGTTTATGAAATCCAAGTATAGATCCTCTCTCATTGATGATCATCTGTCAGCTGTGCTTCACATCTCCACCTCAGACATTCAACCTGACTTCGATGCACTCGTTAAAGCCCAGCAGAGATTTCTCTCACTGAACAAGAAAAAATAACTTAAAAACACCAGATGAGGTGGTTAGGTACCAACTAGCAGTGAACTGGGACACTTTCTGTGGAAGCCTTTTTCTCAAAATCACAGTTCATTGATGTTCAGTGACAGTTCAATATGATGTATCTTGCTGAATGTTTGGAGCACAAAGATGTCTTAAGAATGCTAAGAACCTTTGCACAACTTTCCAACAGTATATGAAACTCAAAATGTGTTTTGTAGTGAATGTGACTGAAAATGTTCACTAATATGAGTCGGAAATGGTGAAAAACGTTCACATTTTGCTTACCATTGTTTTGGGAAATTTGATTGAATAAATTACATTTTTTGTAAGGTAACCTCACTCTTTCATTGCTCAACTATAACATATACTCTTACCAGCTTGTCAAAACAATGCTATTTACTGATTTTTATAAAGAAATACAATTAATATTATGCAGAATTGAGTTCAGTCTTTTGGCCCGGCCCTCCACAATATTTTTTGTTTCTCATGTGGCCCCATGGAAAAAATAATTGCCCACCCCTGGTCTATGGTCTCCACACATATTTATGTGTAAAAGACATACAAAACTACATTTTCCATAATAGGTGACCTTTAGGAAAGGATGGACCTTTAACGAAACAACATTATAGCATCCGTGAACTTGCAACTTGATTAATATTGTAATGGCATTTTCAGAAATAAATGATTGGCTCTAACATTTGATTACATTTTTTGTTAGATTATTTAACGTTGACATTTTCGTATCTAATCATCCCTGGAAATTAATGAATTTCTCTTTAAATACTTCTCAATGGAATGTTACCAATATTTATATTGTAATACATTATTTATTAAATGGTTTGCTAAATGGGCTGAAACATTCAACAAACATTTAGATATTAATGTTCTTACATATTAATGATGATGGGTGAACAAATTAGTATTGACATGAATGGTTGGTATTATTTCATCATCTGTAAGCACGTACGTTACAGGATGAAAATGTTTTATCATATTAAACCCCTTCAGTGTTAGTATATTGTTAGACAGGTAGCAGCTAATAATTCCTTCAGTTCTCTCAGACTGGATATAGAGCAGGTAAAGAGTTTCATACTTGGACACAGCAGTGAAGGCCAGATCCACGTTCACTCCTGTCTTGGCACTAGTCTCCATGAAAGGAACGGAGTACTCCTGGAGAAGCAGAGGAGCATGGTGTCAGCATCACTGAGTTGGAACAGTGTGAGTGAATGAATGAATGAAACACTCACTCTGGCCAGCCTCTCTCCTTCTTCCCTCCTGATGGCTCTGTCGCTGCTCATGTCAGCCTGTCAGACACAATGCAGGGTTAAAACAGCACATCTTATTTATAAAACGAATCCCTGCAGCCTGTCATATATTAAAACAGCATTTTTATTTTACTTTTTGTTGCAGGTTTGGAAAATATGGCTGCAGTAGGATTTTGTTGCATGCTACCTTTTCAAACTTGGAATGTTTTTGTTTTTTTAAACAAACCGTCTTTTCTGTGCATTTTTCTTACAAACTATAGTGATAAATAATAGATCCTCATTATACAAAAAGATTTACAAAAACATGTTTTGGAATATTTTTAACAACTGCCCTACATCTGCAACGGAATGAAAGGAGAAACTGTTATAAAAGCAGTCCATACAGAGGATATAATGAACCTGCGGCAAGCTATTAACACTACACCACACAGAGCAGCACAGAGGAACGGGCCTCAGCACAGAACCAGAGTGATGGGAGGAAAATATCCCATTGCAATTAACACATACCATTGGAAATACCGATGCCATGCACAGAACTGTGAACGTTAGCGGGCTAGCTCAGTATGTTTCTATGTTCAATACACAGTGCTGAGCGCCATTCTCTTTTTGAAAGAATGAGCAGTCCAAGGGCAACTTGCTTGGGAACCAGTTTAAGTACCAGAAATGGCCAATTATGGAGTGTAAACTGGTTCCTAGAGAGGTGCAAGTTCACAGGAGCAAGGTAATGGATCCACACACTGACCTCGAATCAAATACCTTATTAAGTCTTTACAGCATACGTGGAAAAAGTTGTCTGCACAGCCAACAGACACAGAGCAATATTAGCTATTAAGGAAGTTTAGTTTCTGTCGATCTCATCAAAATTACAATATTGGTTCAAGAGGTGGAAGTACTCAGATCTTGTACCGAAGTAAAAGTAGAAGTAACAGAGTGCAAAAATACTCAGTGACAAGTAAAAGTCCTGCATTCAAAATGTTACTTAAAAGAATTACAAAAGTATTAGCATGAAAATGAAATTGGGGATTGCAATGCTGACAACAGACACTGTACCACAGTGATGGTACGACCACATGGCAGCGTGGCGTTGAAGATTGCCTGTGGGCGTGTCTGGCGTGCGACCAACAACCAAAGACATGTGGCAGTGGTATTGATTGGCTGGCGCTTCCATCAACGCTTGAAAAGTTGAACTTTTCTCAACTTTCAAATCGAGCTATAGAAGAACTAGTGGTGGGGGCATTCTGGCCAACTCTGCTTTTGGTCAAGCCCTGAAATCTGACTCCCTCCAACTGCCTGCTGGCCTGCCACTCCCAGGAGTTGACCACTGCCACATGTCTTTGTTGCAGGTGAGGCCTTTCCTCTCAGGAAAAACCTCATGAGGCCATTTCCTGGGCGCAACCTTCCCAGAGAGCGCAGAATCTTCAACGAAGTCTGTCTCAATCGGCTTGTTGTGGAGAATGCCTTCGGGATTCTTTCATCTCAGTGGAGGATGTACAGGCTTCGAATTGAGGTCCAGCCAGAAGTTGCAGAGAAGTTTGTGAAGGCCACCTGTATTCTCCATAACTTCTTGTGCAGGACAACCCAGGCAAACACACAGAGGGCCATCTCAGTTGCTGATCCACTGCCAGGTCTAGGAAGAATTGCAGCCAACAACTCCGCAAGAGAGGCCATCAGAGTTAGGGAGGTCTTCACATCATACTTCAATGCAGAGGGAACGGTCCCATGGCAAGACGACGTGTAATGCACCAGCACACATTAAAGGCTCTTTTAAGAGCCACCCACACATACTATTGAGCAACATTTCTATCCCAACACCAGATTTAGGTCACCTATTCATATAATTATTTCTGTTAAACCCATGAATTATTGTTTTGTGAGGGAGTGCCACTTTCTGCTTTTTAAATGACTTTATGATTAAAGGCAAAGCATATATAGAAGTGCATTTTGACTTTAAATGTAATGAAATTGTGAAAACATGCAGTCCCTTATATTTCTACAAAGGATTATATGTAGCAGACTGCTACTAGGTATACTCTGTTACAAGTAAAAGTTAGTTACTTTACAGTACTGTTCACAATAGTGCACAGTACTGTAAAGTAACTAACTTTTACTAACTGTAATCACCTTAATTACGTTATTAATTATGTGATGACCATAAAGAAACCTAAAGAAAAGTATGTGATGGCGAAAGAATAAAGGAACATTAAACAACGTTTTATTTTGATATTTGAATACAAAATTATAATCTACATTTATAGATTACATTTAAAAAAGCCTGGTTTGTTCCCTTCAAAGATTGTCAATAAACAGGTAATCTATTCGAATTCCAAATTTAGCACAACTGTGCTTGCTTCATAAATTAATTTATGAATTTCAAACTTCACGAAGTTCTTCTGCTGCGTTGGCAGTCTTTGAAGAGAAGGAAGCAGGCTTTTGAGGAAAAGTTCATCCTCTGTTAGTGGGGTGCTAACAGTGGCAGGCAGAGCAACAGATCCCCACACTGACCTACCACCTAAGTGAAGGAAGAAGTATGCTGTTGTGATTGGGGATTTTAACTCCCACCACACATTGTGGGGCTATGATTCTACCAACAGTGATGGTGAACTAGTCGAAAGCTGGATTGAAAACACGCTAGATCTGATTCACAATGCCAAACTTCCCAAATCCTTCAACAGCTGCCTCTGGAGAAGAGGATACAACCCTGACCTGTGTTTCGTGACCGATCTCAGTCACGATCAACCATGCTATAACAAAGTCGGAAGTTCCCTTTCGACGCCGTTCCAACCTCAAGAAGGTAAAATGGGCCGAGTATAGCGAGGGGATGGAAAAAGCACTACTAGGCCCACTAGAACCCACACCATCAATCCGCATTCATTCCAGGTAACCAACATAACATGTCAATACCAACCAAGCCCTTCACCTTGGAAGAGCTTAAAGCAGGACTTTGCACTATGGAACAGCAGTGGGTCCTGACAACATCCTGATCGAATTGATCACTCACCTACTCCCAGCCGCAAAACAATGGCTTATGAAAATGTGCAACGCATGCCTCCAGACCAAGCGGCAAACTGTGGGGTAGAGCCTGGACGCCAATACGGAAGTGCCACACACTGCAGTTCATATATTGGCCGATAGGCGATGGCTGCAGAAAGGAGCAATTTCCATAGACCCCCATGTTAAAATGCCCAATTTTACAGCAGAAAAAAACATGTTTCTACCCCTGGCTCCATACATTTTATTATCGATATAGTTAGATTCCACCTTCATGATTATGAATCTGTGAGTGAATTGTTTTCTAACGCGACCCTTTTATTTATATTCTTTCACACACACATACGAGACAGCTTTTAGATATGCTGCCCCCACAGCTTGGAACAATGTACAAAAGGAGCTGAAACTCTCAGATTTAATCACTATTGGGGAATTCAGGTCCATCTTAAAGGACAGAGAACACGACACCATTGGTAGATGTGAGTGCTCGTATATCCTAAAATGGTTTTACATTTTGCCAGTTTTGAATGATTTTAATAGTTTGTTTTACTTCGCATATTGACTGGCTAATGTGCCATTGTATTTGTGTTTTACAGCTGTATTTGTCTGCCTGTCATGTCTGTGTTTTATCTGTTGTAACTTTGTACATGCTGCCCTTCTTGGCCAGGTCGCTCTTGGAAAAGAGATTTTAATCTCAATGAGTCTTTTACCTGGTTAAATAAAGGATATATATACGGGTATTGGGCCGAGGGCGACACCGTACTTCCGGTATCCGCCATTTTACGCGAGGTGCAAGCAGGCCAAGGGTTTAGCCGTACACCGTCTAGGTGTTGCTAAGCTTCCTGTACTGAATATCATAGTCTATTGCCTTAATATCTAGTCAACTCTAAAATAACACATATATGCAATGGCATGATAATATTATTGTGACAAGTGGGGTATTCACCTGGTGTTTACAGAAATTAGACGTAGATGCAGCCAAAATCGACGAAGGCCACTTTCGAGGGTCGCTTTTCCATACATCTGCAGGTAGTCTGTAAGGGCAATCCGACAACCCACACAGCTCTAGTTTACGCTGGTAACGACCTAGAGCACACCCCTCATGTCCAGAGATGTAATCCGAAGACATGCAGCGATTTATTCGGTCGTTAATTCAGAAAAAAAAACTAGTGCGCTCTGCCTGGCTACGTTAGCTAGCTGTTTATATTTGCACCTCCAGGATATTTGCACCTCCAGGAAAATGGCGTATTTATATATATATATTAAACCCTCCAGAAAAACGCGATTCTGCGATCGCAGAATTTACCGCATAATCAGCAAAATGGCGCAGATTTTTAAAAGGCCGCATATTTATCAAAAGGCCGCATAATCCCCACATTTTTCCACACAAAGTTGAGCAAAAAAAAGTTAACTCGTCTTGACATGAAGTGATGATGATGATGATGCGACGTCATCAGCTCGCGCATCACAGAAGGTAAACAACACCATAGAGTGAACGTGTGGAACTCAGACGAGAGAGAAAACACCAAGATGAAAAAATCTAATCCATCTCATTTACCGACGAATATTTCTGCTAAAGACCGGGCAAAGCAGTACCCCGATGTCTTGCACGAAAGTGGGGGGAAACTATTCTGCAGCCCGTGTAACTGTGTGTTGGAGCATAAGAGAAAATCGACGGTGACGACCCACTTTGATTCATTCAAAGATTCGAAAATGCTTTCTGCTGCTGCGGACAAGAAAGCCAAACAACTCACGTTCACCGAGGCATCAACCTCCAAAACCCTTTCGAGGGCTACAAGAAACGAGGTGAGAAGCCTACAAGATTGAAGCTGGTCAGATAACGAACGAGTAAATGAAAACAGAATGAGGCAACACACTCTCACTCCCTAAGCGTCCAATAGCGACGTTTGGTCAGTGTCCGTGGCGTCCAATTGTGACGCTCCTAGGCTCCTTCAGCGTCATAAAGGGACGCAAATAGCTTTCAACTGATTGCAAGGTATTCCCATCTGCGTCGGGATTTGACGCTCATGGAAGCACGGCATTCGTTTATGTCGGCTGCCCTTAAAGGCAATGTGAGTGTCCATTCCCATTGGATAACGGAGAATTGTACACCCGGAAGTAAGTATTCCTCTTACTGTCGATTGATTTTACAGTGATATCTGCACTACTCATCGACTAAAAAACACCAGATTATCCTTGTTAATTACACAACATTGATTGGTTTAAATTGTGTGCAATGCTTTTGTATTTTTCCCCTTCGATTCGGAGAAACAAATATTTTTTCTGAGTAAAGGATGGCAGAAGACACTACACTACCCAGAATCCCCAGCTATCGTTTGGACTACACCATGTGCTCTGTTTGACAAACCCTGTGATAGTCCTCAAGCTCTGTGATTGGAGAGTGTGCTCCGAGGGTTAAGCAGATTCTCGAACAGCACTTGAAATGGGATGGAACCACGGCAAACTGTCCAAAACTGGATTTGAACGGGTCCACCGCGTTCCCCCCTCCCCCACCCCGTCCCCAGAACTACACATGCTGGCTATTGTGTTTCGCAACATGTTCTCTATGGCACGTCTCTACTGGGAGTTGTAGTTTTAAAAGACGTTTTCGTATTTCCCATAATAAGAAGTTGCCAGTATTAAACTGTGTACATCCCTGGAGGTTTAGGGGACAGGAAACACATTTAAAACATATAATTAATAAATGGGTGAAAATTGCTTGTGCCCATAATGGGCAGTATTAATATATATACCCACATGCCAGCTAAGGTCAGAAGAGCTTTATTTAACAGCTGGTCTTATGTGTGTGACCCCTGTGATAACATTACATTACATTAATTGATAAGCCTGAAACATGCACTTGTCAAGGTTCAGAGGCACATTTTGCAAATATGGCAGTAGCCATCGATCAGCTTAAGATAAGATATACTTTATTGATCCCAAGTTGGAACATTTGCGTTACATCAGCTTGTGTAACAGTTAAATATGCAGTGGTGTTTATTTGAAAATCATTTAGCATAATCACACTAATTCTGTGTTTTATATTCAACAATTCTGTGTTCTTTATTTATTGATTATTCAATACCTGACAAGGCCGGAGATGAAATATCTACATACATCTTATAAGAGTATAATACATTATGTATAATATCAGTTAAAATAAGTGCTTCAACATAGTTAACATTGCTGGAGGTATCCACAAATATTGATAGATGTCTTGTAATGCACTATTGAGGAACCTGTGACCCAAGTTTTTCATTCAGTGCAGAACTACACCATACAGTAGTTGTGTAGGCCTATATGATATGTCAATAAACCTTAGAAAATCTTGAAAGGGATGTGCAAAATAGTCATTATATACAGTCTTTAATTAACTATTAGTAGAGAATAACGAGTAATGAATATACTTTATAGCAGGGGTGCCCAACCTTTTTTGAACCGAGAGCTACTTTTAAAGTTGCCAGTCTGCCGAGATCTACCAGTCCAAAGAGAGAGGCGTAGCCATTACTGACAGCCTACTACCAGGTAAATACACACTTCTACTTGTATAAAACTGACCTTTGTACGATTAATACCTCATAAAATACTGCAGATCCTTTATCTTACCTCTTTCTAATCTACACACATACAAGTATGTAACTGAAGTTACACAACAGTGTTGTTGATACAGAGTTGGAGTTTATTCACACGTCACGTACTACAGTGGGTAATGTTTTCAAGAAATATTGAACAGTGCTGCCACATATGACACAGGAAAAAAATAAAAGACACTGAACCCTTTCTTTGCCATTATATAAAAATAGTGTTGCTTCAAAAGTATAAATTAGGCTTACTAATAAGACAACTCAGATCTGAAGCTACACAGGAATCTGCTGCCAAAGTACAATAAATAAGACAAAATTAATAGAATCAAACCCTTTTTTTTGTTGCATTTTAGTAGAGATTAAAAAGAAATGCCTTTAAAATAGGATGCAAGCAACACTAGTTTCTTAACCTGAATTGATGATAGACTATAATCAATTTAAGTTTGCATTCTTATACCATTTTGTACAATAATTATAATGACTAAGTTCAAACAAACTAAAACTCACAGCTGATTAATAACGGTATCCAACTTGAGTTTTTATTATATCAAAAACCTGTTGAAATGTTATTGTTGTTGTTTACTGTCAAAAGCGCGTCGGCAGCAATGGTCGGCAGCCTCCAGGAATGCTTCTTTCACAACTTCGCCATCATTGAAAGACTGCATGTGTTTCGCAAGAACGTGACTGACACGATAAGATGCTCTGGTAGCAGCCTTGCTCTTGTTGTTGGGCCTGGTGAAAATGGACTGCTGTGCAGTTAGCTGTCCTATCGGGCCCCTCCCCTATTGGGAGCATAGGGCAGAATTAGGAGGGAATTCCATCTCGTAGCGTTTGTGCACTGTTTTGAAATGCCGCTCCTAAATTACCCTTCTTCGATAAAGCCACGCTCGCATTGCAGATGAGACAGATGGACTTTGAATTGGAATAGATACAAATAATCATCCTCCCACTCGGAGTGAAAATGATATATTTTGGGCTCTTTTGCTTCTGCCATAATTGCGGTCTTGTGTGTGTGCGGACTGTCACTCCTGTTGACACGGACAACGTCAGCGAAATACTGCCCACCAGCCACGCCCCGACACATGGGGTCACGCCGGCCAATCACAAAGCTTTGATGCGTTCAAGTGCATTATTCTGGCACAGGAAGATTATGTTATAGGACATTAACGATAAAACAGAATATTGTTGTTCTATTTTTAGACACATCTCGCGATCGACTGGTTGGGCACCCCTGCTTTATAGGGATCCTATTCATATCTAATAATAAAAATAATGAAATTCAATAACATGCTTTAACCACTAGGTGTCCCTTTATATCAGCTGTGCACCTTTATGGTGTAAATACAGCCTATCTACCAATTGGATCAAATATAAAAGTCAGCCGAATTAGTGTTGATACTGCAAGTAGACGTATTGTGTGAAAAGAAATGTAAGATGTTTAATGGCTGATATATTTATGATCCACGTCACGTTTTCAGTTCCTCATGTTTGTCTAGAAGTCTTCTCATCAGGGCTCTATAAATACAGAACTACGGCAGATATGTAATATGTAATGCAGCCGAACCGTGTATTACAATGCCGTTATGTGATGACTTTCAAAGAGAAAAGCAAGCACACTCGGAATAAAGTATTATTATTATTTTTTTAAATGTTTTCGATCTGTTTCCGGTATTTGTTAATGACGATGTGTTGTGAGATGTGAGACTGGAATTGCACAGGGGGAAATAACGTAGGCTATCTTTAGATGCGGATTTTGTTAAACTAATACGTTTGCGCTGTGGACCAACACTATAAATTGACGGAGAAGGGGGTAGCAATAAAGATAACACCATTAAATAGTTACACAACATAACAGAAATAATATCGATAGCAGCGTCCCTAGCAACCACCTTGGTAACAATGAAAACGTCGCGATTTCCTGAAGTAATCTTCGTAATAACTAGCAAACTAAAGATCATGTACATCCACTGCACACATAATCTGAAATAACAACTCATATTTCTCGCATCAAATGACATCAAAACGCATTTTAGTGGCCAAACTAACTTTAAAATAGGCATTTTCCACCGAGAATAAAACGAAGTTCGGCCATGTTTTCTTTTTCTGCAGGGAGAAATTTGAAGATCACGTGACATAGACGCCAGCCATTGGAATGAATGGTAAAAAAAAACGGGGTTAGTCAAACAGAGCACATGGTGTAGTCCAAACGATAGCTGGGGATTCTGGGTAGTGTAGTGTCTTCTGCCATCCTTTACTCAGAAAAAATATTTGTTTCTCCGAATCGAAGTGGAAAAATACAAAAGCATTGCATACAATTTAAACCAATCAATGTTGTGTAATTAACAAGGATAATCTGGTGTTTTTTAGTTGATGAGTAGTGCAGATATCACTGTAAAATCAATCGACAGTAAGAGGAATACTTACTTCCGGGTGTACAATTCTCCGTTATCCAATGGGAATGGACGCTCACATTGCCTTTAAGGGCAGCCGACGCAAATGAATGTCGTGCTTCCATGAGCGTCAAATCCCGACGCAGATGGGAATACATTGCAATCAGTTGAAAGCTATTTGCGTCCCTTTATGAAGCTGAAGGAGCCTAGGAGCGTCACAACTGCACGCCACGGACACTGACCAAACGTCGCTCCTGGACGCTTAGGGAGTGAGAGTGTGTTGACTAAGGGCTTCTCGGCAACTCTGCAGAATCCTATGGGTGACGTTACGGACCCTACGTCCATTTATATATACAGTCTATGCTCCAGACCCAGCTAATTCCAGCCATATGGAAGAAAGCTACTATCACTGCTACAGGATTTGATTTGTAGATTTGATTTGTTGTTTATTTTGTTTTTGATCTGTATTTTTGAAAATTATTTAACTTTTTTAATCTTTTTTTTTTTTTTTAGCATATTGTTTATTATATTATAACTTAGTACTTTTTTAGCATATTGTTTATTATATTATAACTTAGTACTTTTTTAACGCATGTAAGATATGCAACACTAAGCTGCCTGTGGCTTTTTCCTGCTGAAATTTCCCCTCTGTGGGACTAATAAAGGTATTCTGATTCTGATTCTGATCATTGCCCTACTAAGAAATAGAGTCAACCCTGGAACGAGACCTCTCAGATATGTCTGCTTACTATCTTGAAAACCACCCGCGCCCAATCCTTGAGAAAACTCAAATCTGTAGCTTTCATGTCAAAAACAGAGAGGCTAAACAGGAGCTTGACGTAAACTGGGAAGAACGCTTGAAAACCACCAGCACCCAGTCTCTCTGGGACTAACGTTAGATCGTATCCTTAGTTTCAAACAACACATCCAAAAGACGAGAGGCAAGTTCTCCACCAGGAACAAACTCCTAAAACAACTAACAAACTCTAAGTGGGGGGCCCACCCACCCAAGTAGTGGACTATTGCAATGCTCTGTATGTGGGTATGTACCAGGCCTCAATTAAACGCCTGCAGCTAGACCAAAACGCAGCTGCACATCTTCTGACTCGCCACAAAAAGCGTGACCACATCACCCCAATTCTGGCTTCCAATTCGGTTCCGAATTGATTTTAAAATCCTTTTATTTGTTTTCAAAGCCCTAAATGGGCTGGCTCGGGCCTATATAGCCAAACTCCTCCATCGCTACACCCCAGCCAGAGCTTTAAGGTCTGCTGACCAGCTGTTGCTGATAGTGCCTGAAAGACCAGGCTCAAAACCCGAGGGCACCGAGCCTTCGTAGCAGCTGGCCCCAGGCTCTGGAATAGTCTGCCCCTCCATGTGAGGTCGGCCGAGACACTAGGGTTTTTTAAATCCTCACTAAAGACTCACTTCTTCTCCCTGGCCTTCTAGTCAGAGTGGAGCACGACACCTGACTATTCCCTGTGTTTTTGTTTTTTATATTTATTTTATTGTGATTCTAGTAATGTGTTTTTATTACATGTACAGCACTTTGGCTCGACCAAAAATCGCTTTTAAATGTGCTATATAAATAAAACTTGATTTGATTTGAAGTACACTGCGTACATCGGCACTAGCTCTGTGCTTCTCCACTGCTGAATATGCCTGCCCAGTATGGAGCAGATCAGTCATGCACGTAAACTAGACCCTATCCTCAAGGAGACATGCAGGATTGTGACTGGGTGTATTAAAACAACCCCCGTAAACTGCCTGTATGTATGTTTCTGGAATCAACCCCCCTGACATCCGCAGAGCAATCATCACCAAAGCCGAGCGCACAGAGCAGGCCAATGACAACCAGCCCCCACTTCACGAGCACCCTGCTGCCCAGAAACGCCTTGAATCCAGAAGCAGTTTTCTGGACACCACTGAAGTACTGGAGACCAAAGGACGTTGCAACTTGTCCATTAAGAAATGGAAAACATCAACTTCCGATGCATGTGTGTTTGGCGAATCACAAACAATAGAGCACATCATGAGCCCCACAATGTAACGCCGATGACCTGGGCGAACCAAATGCTGCTGCGCTCGCCTGCGCCAATCACTAGAAAGACGTGATATACTGTAGAAGATGGCTGGATACAAGGAAGAAGCATGAAAATATATTAAGTTGTACCAAAAGTACACATCTTGCAGATTGGCTAATATATCTATTATCTATAGCGACCTATCAGTCCCATTCAGGAAGAGTACTTTTGGTCAGTCATCATTCTCGGTCACAGCAATACAAAACTGGAACTCTCTACCCACTCAAATCAAAGACATACATACACATCCCACCTTCACAGCTCACTTAAAAACATGGTTCACTGAGAACTACACCTGCACACACTAGTCTGTGTTAAGTATGGCGTGAGTGTTACATGTTGTGTTACATGTTGTGATCATGGATGTTGCCCCTCGTTTCTGTGATGTGATTGTGATGTGCTATATGTGACATGTACTGTATATAGTAACGTGTGTTGTTTATTGTTCTCTTTTATCAACCTGATCTCACCAGAATGCGTGACTACACCACGACTTCTTAACACCACAATGCGTGGTGGAGTCACGAACTTTGTTACATGTACGTGTCGGCACCACGCAAACAACCCCAATGTAAAGTGAATGAGGCTCCTTTGTTGTGGTGCACACACGCATTTCTACAACGTCCCGCAGTGAGCTTTTATTCTATAAAACGTGTTTAAAATCTACTTTATAGCTTGTAGTAACTCACGGGAGGCTTCTTTTATTTTATTTGTATTCATAATTATTTTTATTTTTCGTCAGAATGTAAAAATTACATTAGTTACGAATTTGTGTTCTCAAAAAATACTGCATTGTGTGTAATGCAACTGTGATTTTTATTAAATTAGTTAATTTTTAAGGAAGGCCAGAGCTTCAGCTGGGTCAAATAGATTGTTCCCTTTAGTTAACGTTATTTAAAAGATAAAGATCATGTCCCCTGTATTGTATTACGAGCGTCCATTCCCATTGGATAACGGAGAATTTTACATCCGGAAGTGTTCTCCTTACTGTCGATTGATTTTACAGTGATATCTGAACTACTCATCGACTAAAAAACACTACACTACCCAGAATCCTCAGCTATCGTTTGGGACTACACCATGTGCTTAGCTTGACAAACCCCGTGATAAGTCCTCAAGCTCTTTGATTGGTTGACCTCCAACTGCATTCCATATGAAAAAAAACGTTTCGTAAAAGATAAAATCATACTTTATTCAGCAGTGTACTTTACTCTTTGAAAGTCATCACATGAATGCATTGTAATAAATGGTTTGGCTGCATTAAATATTACACATCTGTCGTAGTTATTTATTTATCTACAGAGATCGGGCTTAGAATAGACCGGAAACTATTCTTTTACCGTTCTGTTTTAATTTCACAATAAAGTTAATAGTAATATTTTGTTTTGATATTATTGTTTTTTATTAACTTCTAGACCACTGGGTCATGTTAAGACCATCTTTTTTTTGTTGCTATGGGTATTTTCCATCGCTTTTGTGTTACAAATATCAAAACAATAACAAAATAATATTTGTCGTTAACTAAACCGGAAACAGCAGTATATTTTATTTTGTAAACACTGTAAACTTGACAGCCTTTTAACCTATGCTTTTAACCCAAACCACCTACTGGTTAAAGCACGTTATTACACGTTTAGAGTGATTGCAATGCAGGTAGATTGTGTTGCTTTTTAATGACTGTTTAAAATTCCTTTTTCTTAATGTCTTTCATTTTTGTAAAGCACTTTTGAATGTGTTATATTTTATGAAAACATTTAAATATTAAGAGTACATACAAAATAGTGGGAAAGTAGACGGTCAATTATATAAATATAGAATAGAAAATATCAAAAGATACTCAAATGATATCTAGAGTAAAACAGTTTAGTGCCTGATAGGAGGATGTGCTAACTAATAAGGCTTTATTTAAAGAAATGTGCAGAATACGACAGTGTAATGGTGGAAGTATACACACATTGATAGATGTCTTGTAATGCACTGTTGAGGAACCTGTGACCCAAGTTTTTCATTCATTGCATAACTACACTGTTGTGTATATCATATGTCAATAAACCTTAGAAAATCTTGAAAGGGATGTGCAAAATAGCAATTCTATACAGTCTTTAATGAACTATTAGAGAATAACGAGTAATTAATATGCTTTAAACGGATCTGCAGATAAATATTTAGTCTTCTCAAGCCCCAACTATCAAATATCTCTCCTGATTGTTGGCACTTGACAATCACCTTCACTGAATTTTACTCAGGTGTAACTAAAGTCTGATTTAAGGGTTGTTTATATTTCACATCATTAATCCAAATCTGTAAAGTAACTAAAATAAATGTAGTGGAGTAAAAATACCAGGTTAACCTTAAAGAAAGCCCTCAGGATTATAAAAGACCCCATCTCCCCAGCCACAAACTGTTCTGTCTGCTGCAGTCTGGCAGGCGGTACCGCAGCATCCGGACTAAAACCACCAGACACAGAGACAGCTTCATCCCACAGGCTATACGATTATTAAACACCTGAATTTAGAAATAACATTAATCTGGCTGCTACTTAGCAATTATGTATCTAATATATCATATTCCAATCACTTGTATATAGACTCTTATTGCACTATTTCACTATTTTTTCTGTGTATCTGTTTTATTGCGTAGCACTGTTGGAGGAGCCTGTGACCTAAGGGGGGGGGGGGGGGTAGGACACGTTCGATTCCTGTTTTGAATAGTTTGCCGTCGATGGGTTTCATTCCATTTCAAAGTCCTTTTTGACGCTCTGTGTAAACGTCGCGCATCCAATCACAGAGGTTGAGGACTGATCACAGGGTTTGTCAAGCTAAGCACATGGTGTAGTCCCAAACGATAGCTGAGGATTCTGGGTAGTGTAGTGTCTTCGGCCATCCTAAAACTCCGAAAAAATATTTGTTTCTCCGAATCGAAGGGGGAAAATACAAAAGCATTGTACACAATTCAAACCAATCAATGTTGTGTAATTAACAAGGACAATTTGGTGTTTTTTAGTCGATGAGTAGTGCAGATATCACTGTATAATCAATCGACAGTAAGGAGAATTCTTACTTCCGGGTGTAAAATTCTCCATTATCCAATGGGAATGGACGCTCGTAATACAATAGAGGGGACATGATCTTTATCTTTTAAATAACGTTAACTAAAGGGAACAATCTATTTTACACAGCTGAAGCTCTGGCCTTCCTTAAAAATTAACTAATTTAATAAAAATCACAGTTGCATTACACACAATGCACTGTTTTTTGAGAACACAAATTCGTAACTAATGTAATTTTTACATTCTGACGAAAAATAAAAATTATTATGAATACAAATAAAATAAAAGAAGCCTCCCGTGAGTTACTACAAGCTATAAAGTAGATTTAAAAAACGTTGTATAGAATAAAAGCTCACTGCGGGACGTTGTAGAAATGCGTGTGTGCACCACGACAAAGGAGACTCATTCACTTTACATTGGGGTTGTTTGCGTGGTGCCGACACGTAAATGTAACAAAGTTCGTGACTCCATCACGCATTGTGGTGTAAAGGAGTCGTGGTGGAGTCACGCATTCTGGTGAGATCAGGTTGTCTTTTATCCTCTTTCCTCCTTTTTATTTTATTTTATATATTTTCTTATAACTAATGCTGTTGATATATTGTAATTTTAAGGGTGTCTATTACCATCTGGCCGGGGACAACGGCTGGAAATTAGCCATGTCGGCTAAAGCTGCTCCATTTACTGTTTTTGTGACAGTTCATCGATGGGGACTGTCCACGACACTATAAATAAATAAACTAAACTAAACTAAATATAATATATGATTCGATTTTAATTATGGAAGCTTTCATATGTGAATCAAAGCTGGTAAAGGTGCAGCTACTGTAGTTTGAATGACTTTGTATATTGCAGGGTAGCTTATGAATTTACTTCAGGTGGAAATAAAGTCTGATTTAAGTAAATGTAGGAGAAAAAGTACACAATGCTGTACTTATAGTGGGGTGGAAGTAAAAAGTAGCAACAATTTAAAATACTCAAGTAAAGTAAAAGTCTCTCAAATGTTTACTTAGGTACAGTACTTAGTTACTTTACACCACTGATTGATTCTAATCAGATTTACACCAAATCCTGAGAAAGATCTGTGTCTTTAGCTGAAACATGTGTTCCTTAGTTCCCAAAGCTTACTAACAGTCTGCTGCTGTACAGAGAAATGTTTTGGATATAAACTTTAATAAAAAGCCACAGCATTCAGTCAGGTTTCACTAAAGATCACATCCATGTCTATTTTCTCAAGACTTTTTCGTTGCTGAGCCTCTCAAACATGTCCCTCTTACCTTGTTGCCCAGCAACATGATGACTACATCACTTTGTGCATACTCATGGATCTCTGTTAGCCACGCCTGAAACAAGAGAGACACACACCCATGAATACACACACAGTCCAACAAAACAGAAATGAAGTGTGTATGCATTAGGCCAAACTTGGAAAGCAGGTTAACACACACACACACACACACACACACACACACACACACACACACACACACACACACACACACACACACACACACACACGCACCCTTATGTTGTCAAAGGAGGTTCTGCTGCTGATGTCGTAGAGCAGGAGCAGAGCTTTGGAGCAGGATGAATGACACATGGTTATATTCTGCAGGCCACAGTAACATGAGTAAAGTAGATCTGACAATCACATGTAGGTTATGGTTTTGTATCTGCCTTACCGTGAGCATCTCTGTAATATGCATGTGTCACACTTCTGAACCTCTCCTGTCCTGCGGTGTCCCAAATCTGAAATAAAAAAGAAACTGACAGTTTGGCCTGGTTCCACTTGGCTGACTCAAGAGGAAACTCGCCTGTGCTTTAGAAGGAGGATCCGAACGTGGAAGCACATTTCACTAGAGCTGATATATAACTGACCTGTAGCTTGACCTTTGCATCGTCAACAGTCACCACTTTGTTCTGGTATAAGCAGAAAGAGATTTCATGTTAGAATGAGCAGAAGACTTGATTTTAGTTAATCACCTCACAAAAAAAACAAAACAAGGAAAACCTTGGATAGATTTTTCTTTAATTTGTCGGGCTTCTACCTCCACTACACTCAAACAAAGATTACTTCAAAGAACCAGTGTTCCTGTTACACAAAGTGTGATAGGCTCTCTGGTTTGACAACTTTTACATCTAAAAAGAGTGGGCTGGCCAAGGAAGAGGGCCCCAGCAGACCTGTAGAAGGACTCTGACCTGTTCCCTCCAGGAAAATCAGCAAATTCCAAATTGCTACAGGCGCCAGGGCCAAGGTCTCTGTCTGCTCACACAGACAGCCCTAAAGGGCCAGGCTCATCACAGCAGTTTAGCTGCTGACCGACAGGCTGCCCTACATTCTGCTGGAGGCAGTTTTAAGGGCAAAGCCTCTGTAGTCAAAGGAAATAAAATATGTTTATGTGGGGGCTTCACGACGTTAATGGGAACTCTGCTGTTGACCTTTTGTTTTTTTAATTCAAAATGACATGGTAAAGAAGAGATGGCAGATTTTTTATTTTTTTGTATCTCCATGGCTTGGTGGCAGCAGAGGAAAGTGAGTGTGTTCTTGTGTGATTTGGGTGACCTGACACTTTAACATGTAATTTCTGCTGTGCAGTTACAATACGAGAATGTCCTGTTTGTTAAATATAAACACACACACACACATACACGCACGCACGCCCACACACACACAAACACACACACACACACACACACACACACACACACACACACACACACACACACACACACACACACACACACACACACACACACACACACACACCGTGAATCCAATGCCCACTGTAGCAGAGAAGGAGCCTGGGATGAACTTCCCCTGATCAAACTGCACCAGCAGAGAAGTCTTCCCCACTCCACTGTCTCCCACCAGGATGGTCTGCAGGAAAAACAAAGAAATGTATAACAATTAGGATCAAACTTGAACATCCATTTCGGGCTTATCCCATACCATCATTTTATAATTGTTGATTGTAAGTCAGCCTCTGTGTCACTGTGAACATGTCTCCTTCAAGCTTTCCAATAACATTTCCTTTATGAGAGTGTCTGCTACAGTGTGACTCGCAAACTACAGGAGATCACTGTGAAGACATGAAAAGAATAAAGGCAACATACAAGTTAGTCACCAGGGCCTGCAGACAATAATTCCCCTTCTGCACACACACACACACACACACACACACACACACACACACACACACACACACACACACACCACACCACACACACACACACACACACACACACACACACACACACACACACACACACACACACACATGAAGAAAAAGTAAAAAACAGTCATAAGTTCTAAAATGCCAATAGGTGGTCTAAAGGCTTTATGAATGATAGAGGCTGAGAGGATTAGGTGGAGCAGCTTTTACGCCACACACAGCCTTTGATCTCAGCTTTTAGAGGGATTTTAGAAACTCTCAGAAGTGGGTCACATCTCAGTTGAGGATAAAATATGGATGCTGCATCCTCTGAAGTACCATATCCATTTTATTGAGGCATGGCCACAACGTCCACTTATGTTTACTCTGCAGAGAGCAGAGAATAGATTAAGAATCATTATGTTTAGTCTGTGCTTGAGGTAAGCACCTTTGTAAGGTTAGCCTGGGTTAAAACTTTGGTGAGAACTCATTAAAAGCGCTGACAAAATCACTTTTTTGGCATAGTTAAAAATAAGCAAAATGTTTTATAGTTATTAACTCTCAGGTTTTAATGTTAAAAGTCAAATAGTAGCACACAAGACTACCACAGAGTGTAAGTTGTAACACATTTGAAACACTTTTATTTTGACCTGTTTCAACGTTCCTTTCATGCTCAGGAAGTAATGCTCATTAACGGAGCGTCCACACTACAGCTTCAAAAAAAGCTTGGAGCCGGGCGTGTCTGGAGCTTGGGGATTTTATTCAAGCAACACGACCAACAACCAATCACATGAATCTCCCGCCCCCGACATACAAAGCAAAAAACCCCGGGGATTTTATGGGAGCAATATATATATATAAACTCCCCAAACAGGCAAAAACCTACCAGTTTCACCCACTGTCTCTGCCACCTCCCTCCTGCCTGGTTCCTCCGGTTTGTATCCCGGTAGGTGAAGAGGGTCTGGTCATACAAAACCGTGTGATTGCTACGGCGATAGTTAGTTTCTCCTCCGACTTTTTTTGAATGAAGAGTTTGGTTCCAAAACGCTATAAATCCATGTTGATTAATTTGAGTAAAAATGTATTTTCTTTACCAAGAAAAGTGGCAAGTGAAAACCACTATTTTATGTTTAAAACTTTCACATAGCATATTGAGGTTATAATAAAATTACAAATTAAAATCCAGAATTAGATTTTCAAATATTTATTTTAAAAACTGATCATTTTTTCCCCAAAATGCAATAAATCCATGACACGTTTTTTTCCCTCCAAAATGCAATAGATCTATTTTATTTTTCATATTGAAACTGTGCAAAAATATATAACAGTAACAGAGTTCCCGTTAGCCGGCAAATCTAAATCTCTTCCGTCAAAATCATTTCCTATTAGCGCAATACCGCTTCAGTTGCGCCACTTATGTGACAGACAAGAATAGTCAATTCTAATGTCTAACACTTAATGTGGAGAAATAGATGTCCTGTTTGGGTTGATTGTGCGTTGATCTGTTGGTAATGCCTCGGGGTTCCGGTGTTCCGGTTTAACTGGTTCCCCGATCAACTGGTTGACAGATGTGGAGGCGTGGCCTTCGACTGAAATACACATTTCGATCGCTTCTTCTGTTGTTTACATAAATCTTTTGGTATATTTGGTTGGATAGGAACACTTTGATGCACATTCAGTACCAGTGTGTGAGGTTGTGGTTACGATGGCGATATCCGGACGCGTACAGCGAGGACTACAAAAAGAAAAACGAGTTGACTGGGGATGTCTGTTCAAAACATTGCGAACTCCAATAAATCATTTAAACCAGCTGTTGCCAGACTAATTACTGAATATCGTTCTTAATGTGATACCAAGTCCATCTGAGACCTGTGTACACCTTCAGACAGCCTCCAAGTAAAGCACACGTTGTTTACTCACAGTTTGAAAGCAGCGTGGAGAAGTCTTCAGCTGTGAACTGTAAACTGTGATCCTCTCAGGTAAACTGTGATTTGCCCAGGGAAAATGGGATCCGCCCAGATTAAACTGTGTTACATCTTCTGTGGCTATCTACCAGCGATCATGTTGAATATGAAAGACACATACATCCCTTATAAAAACGGCATTCTGCAGCACTCATCCAGATCACATGTGACTGTTAACTCGTTTTGCAAAGATAGCAGCAGAAATGTCATTGCTGCATGTGCAGGGATATTTAGACTTTAAAATGCTGATGGGTCATTAATGTTGGTCTCGGCAAACAATATTAGGAATCCTCTATTCAAACATAATAATGCAGTGTGCATCGACATGAAAATAACAAAAAAGTTCATGCTGGACTCAAACCCGAGTCCCAACAGCAAAAGTCACTCCAGCCCTGCACTTTATGAGTGCGCCACGGATTAACATGATACCTTCCAGAGAATCAAAAATAAAACGTGAGTGTTCAAAACACTCACGTCAATTACATTACATGACATTGCATTTACCTGACACGTTTACCTAAAGCGACTTACAATAAGTGCATAAGACCAAGAAGATACAAACTTGAAGAAAACAGAATCATAAAGTACATCAGGTTTCATAGAGCCAAAACATTTAAAGTGCTGCTCAACTGGCTTTAGATAAGCCATTCCTTTATTAGTATACAAGTGCTTTGTTAATAGTTCTAACGTCAATAAATCCTTTACAAACTATTCGTGTTGTCAGTCTTACATTTGTATCATATATCGTTATTAATATGATGTCGAGTCGATTTGATACCCGTTTATACTTGTATAAACTAGGATATCTGATCTCGGTGGGTCTTAATGAGGCTTGATACAGACCTCAGTCAGTATACTATATTATAATATGTATATTATATGGCTTAAAGTGTACATACATTCGCTCACATTATAAATGGTAGTCGAGTTGCATTTTTCTAGAACTTTTTAACAAGGTTAATCTAAAATACTCTAGTGTGGTGATTCGATACGTTGTGTTGATCTGTGGCGCACTCATAACGTACAGGGCTGGAGTGACTTTTGCTGTTGGGACTCGGGTTTGAGTCCAGCATGAACTTTTTTGTTATTTTCATGTCGATGGACACTGAATATTATTTAGTTTGAATAGAGGATTCCTAATATTGTTTGCCGAGACCAAGATTAATGACCCATCAGTGAATCACAGTTTACCTGAGAGGATCACAGTTTAACACAGCTGAAGACTTCTCCACGCTGCTTTCAAACTCTGAGTAAACAACGTGCGCTTCACTTGGAGGCTGTCTGAAGGTGTACACATGTCTCAGATGGACTTGGTATCACATTAGGAACGATATTCAGTGATAATTCGGGCAACAATATCTGGTTTTAAGGATTTATTCGAGAGGATCACAGTTTATCACAGCTGAAGACTTCTCCACGCTGCTTTCAAACTGTGAGTAAAGAACGTGTGCTTCACTGGGAGGCTGTCTGAAGGTGTACACAGGTCTCAGATGGACTTGGTATCACATTAAGATGATATTCAGTAATAAGTCTGGCAACAATAGCTGGTTTAAATGATTTATTGGAGTTCGCAATGTTTTGAACAGACATCCCCAGTCAACTCGTTTTTCTTTTTGTAGTCCTCGCTGTACGCGTCCGGATATCGCCATCGTAACCACAACCTCACACACTGGTACTGAATGTGCATCAAAGTGTTCCTATCCAGCCAAATATACCAAAAGATTTATGTAAACGACAGAAGAAGCGATCGAAATGTGTATTTCAGTCGAAGGCCACGCCTCCACATCTGTCAACCAGTTGATCGGGGAACCAGTTAAACCGGAACACCGGTGGGCATGTAAACAAATGCATAATGCTGCGCAATACTTTGTGGCCTCACCCAGTTGCACAGCGACACTTATTATGTAGGTGTCTTTTAATAAGCAGGTAGTCCTATCATTAGCTAGAACTAGCTGGATCTGATCGATATGGACATACACGCGAGTGAAGTCTAATCTGACGGGAGAGAGAGATCAGCTGCTGCTGACGAGTGGACACGCAGCTCTGCATGATCACATGCAGCGGTGAGCGGACAAAACACACACACGTCAGGTTAGAATATCACACGTAGCTATTTTAATTACCTCTCAAACTACCTAAACTAGTTATAGATAGGCCTATGTTTAGTTTTACTGTCGGGTCACTCATTACTGATCCGCGAGCTGCATGATACTGGCATAATAGATTGCCCGAAAGGGAAGAAAACGGCATCAGCCTCCAGAAGCGTTTAATGCCAAGTATCACTCTTACAACAGCCACATGTGCAGAATAATTTCTTAGGTTAAGCTAACGCCGGTCAACCGTCACTGCATATAACACACTGGGTCCATAATAAAAGACTCATCATCATTATGAATCTCATAAAAACAGAACCCGGGATGCAGCGAAGCTAGGTAGACGCTAGCCCAGGGGCTGTCCATCCTAATTCAATTTAAAACCTTTAAAAACACCCGAACCCACTTTTAATTTGGTCGGACGAATGCAGCATGGACTTGAGATCAGGGAAAAAACAACAACATTGGGCTATGGTCGGCATGTCATCGACAGTTCATTCATCTAGCACTCCTGGCAGACTCTCTCTGACACAACAAAGGGACAAAAACGAAAAAAGGAGAATATTGGGCTTGGCTCTGCTGTGTCTCTTGCTATCGAGAGATATCCACCCGTGTCCGGGTCCCGGACCTGACAGCTGGCGGCCCGGCCGCTGAGCTCCACACGCCGCCGGTGTTCCGGATTAACTGGTTCCCTCGTTAACTGGTTTCCCGATCAACTGGTTTCCCGATCAACTGGGGTGATTTTCGATCGCTTCTTCTGTCGTTTACATACATTTGTTGGTATATTTGGCTCTGTAGGAAGACTTTGATGCAATTCAGTACCAGTGTGTGAGGTTGTGGTTACGATGGAGATATCCGGACGCGAACAGCGGGGACTACAAAAAGAAAAACGAATTGACTGGGGATGTCTGTTCAAAACATTGCGAACTCCAATAAATCATTTAAACCAGCTATTATTGCCAGACTAATTACTGATTATCGTTCTTAATGTGATACCAAGTCCATCTGAGACCTGTGTACACCTTCAGACAGCCTCCAAGTGAAGCACACGTAGTTTACTCACAGTTTGAAAGCAGCGTGGAGAAGTCTTCAGCTGTGGAGAGCTGTGATCCGCTCGAATAAATCATTAAAACCAGCTATTGTTGCCCGATTTATCACTGAATATCGTTCCTAATGTGATACTAAGTCCATCTGAGACCTGTGTACACCTTCAGACAGCCTCCCAGTGAAGAACACAGTGTTTACTCGCGATCCGCCCAGGGTAAACTGTGACTACTGTGGCTATCTACCAGTGATCATGTTTAATATGAAAGACTACACACACATGTATCCAGTGGCGGCCGGCCCATAGAGATGGGTCTGGCTGCAGACCGCTGCAAGGAGGCGTTTCCTATAGGGGCGTTTCCTAACTTTTTTTATCCAATAGCAACTTAAGGGATTCCAGCTGCTTTTATAAATCCTCGCAGACGAAGTCATTGTTCTAGTGATGGGAATTCCGGCTCTTCATGCTGAGCCGGATCATTTGGCTCACCAAGAAGAGCTGGCTCATTCGGCTCCCAAAGGGCTCTTCAGTTTACCACATATTATACCTTTTAATTAAATCAAATGTAGCCCTGTTTTGACTAATGATTTATATGTGTATGCCTACACATATATCACTTAAATTATTCAAGATATCCTTTGTACTAAAGTATTCAAAAGTAAAAATTACATGTTTAATATAAATTATTTGCTGTGGCCAATTGTTTTCATTGCATTTACAGACCCGTGTAACTCTCTGATACCACCCAATGAATGCATTGACTTGCTTGTAGAACCACGCTACACAAAACAAATGGCAACACCTATAAAAAGTATTTTAAAAAAGGGGCTACTGTATCAACCTATATAAAGTATATAAATATAGTTGTTCTCCCTGCAGGAGAGGGGAGCGTGCTTTGAGATCAGCTGCTAGGCTGCAGCGGGGAGAAGAGGGGGACAAAAAGAGATCTCCGTCCTCCGTGTTTTATTCTTATAGAAGTAAGAAGAGAAGTAATGGGGCAGAAACCCTCCTTTTTACGCAGCGGTCCAGACATAGACATCATAGCTACGGCGACACATATTCAGTTGCCAGTTACTTTTGGCATTAGGGCAGGGATATCTTTCAAGGTTTGACATAATGAATCGTGCTACTTTTAAAGCAAGCAACGATGTTTTCAAATCTGTAATCAAAAAGCTCCTCAAAAACACTATAGAAGCAGTTCCTGCCGTTGTTACGTTAGTTCAAACGGTAACAACGGACTACTTTTCTTAGCGGATGCATGTCAATTTAAATCAATACATAAAACTAATTTTTAAATCAATAAAATAATTTTCTAAATCCATAAAAGCATTTCAATTATTATTGGGAGTCATGTCGTTACTTTGTTGAGAATGTGGCCATGTGTAATAAGCGGGATAATGTCCACATTGCACATTGCATAATGTGCCTTCATGCCGATCTAGATCCCTCCGCAAAAACAAAACAAAAAACGGCTCGTTCGCGGGCGAGAGCCGGCTCCCGTCGTTCACTATAGGAAACGCCCCTATAGGAAACGCCTCCTTGCTGCGGTCTGCAGCCAGACTCTATTGGGCCTATAGGGGCGCTAGGGGCGCCGCCCACCCTCTTCCCACATGTTTGATTGTCATTAAAAATATATTTAAAAAGATATATTTTTATTTTTAATGAACAAGGTAAATATTATATAGTTGGTATCAGTAAAATGTATAATCTACAATAAAATCTCGTTTAAAATAGTTTTACGATGTCAAAGTTACTGATAAGTCACATGTTTCCTGCCTGGCCGCAGCGTGTGTCATTACCCTCTCTTGTCCGGGCGGTAGAAAGGAGCCCTCAGCCAGAGCAGCAGCAGCCAACAAGCTGACTGTTGCTATCTGTATACTATGCGGCCGAAATATAATTTCAGCCAATCAGCGTCGTCAGATCTGATGCTCAAAGGCAGAGATGGGGTCGTTACTAAAAAAAGTAATATATTACATATTACTTTTTAAAAAAAAGTAATATATTACACTACTTCGTTACTCTCTACATAAAGTAACTTGTTACTTTACTCGCAGGGCCGGCCCGCCCCTCCCTGCAGGCAGATCACGCAGACTGCTAAAGTTTCCAATGTTCTCTTTAGTTCAGTTTCCATTGTCGCATAAGACTGATCCAGATCCTGAATGTTTTCCTATCTGACCATGGCTGTTCTCTGTCTCCTGCTATCTGACCGTGGCTGTCCTCTGTCTCCTGCTATCTGTATATTTTGCGCAGTCTATCTCTGCTCACGCTGTTGCGTCGGCGTGTTCTCCTGCGTGTTGGCCATGTGTTGCACTGGAACCAGACACCGCAAAGACTTCAGCCGAGCACGTACGAACTGCGCATGCGTGAGTGGCAATAACTCTCCTTACCAGCAGGCGGCGGTAGTGTGTATTCGTCATTCAAAACAGGCAACAACCGGAAAACAGAGAAGAAGAACAGACTACGTGATATAAACAAACAACAAATAGCTGTGCGTTAGCTTCACATTAGCATGTGTTATTTGCAGGTGTTTGTTGAGGTTTGATTATGACTGCTGATTTTAGTAAGTAACGAAGTAACGCATGTCGGGGCGATGTTAGTAACTGTAGTGTGATTACTGAATCATAAAAGTTATTTTGTAACGCGTTACACCCAACTCTGCTCAAAGGGCGCCGTGTCAGCGCCCTGGCCTGTGTGTCTGTGAGTTGTTTGGACTCGTATCCAAGGTGACGCTACAGTAGTTGTCGAGGATGGCTGCGTCTCGGTGCTAGTGGATCTAATGGAGCTGTAGATTAACATTTACATGCTTATTGTAGTTGTAAGGGCAGTGCCTGTAGCACCATGGAGCATATGTGGGCTGCATCTGTATTTTACAGGAAAGGAGTGAGCAGAGGGTGGAGTTGTTGATTCTTGTTCAGTTTTCATCTTCCTCACCCTCTCAAACTTTGAGTTGCGCGCGCTGCTAAAGAGACGCGCTACCATGGAAACCAAACAATGGTGTAGCTGTATTAAAGTCCGCGTGGAAACAGTCGTGAGTAATCTGATTTTGTCAGAAATCGGGAGAAATGTGACCCCGGGAGGAAACCGGGGAGAGGGCAATGAAATCGGGAGTCTCCCGCGAAAATCGGGAGGGTTGGCAAGTATGACACACACACACACACACACACACACACACACACACACACACACACACACACACACACACACACACACACACACACACACACACACACACACACACACACACACACACACACACACATAATGTTCGTATTTAGTCTCCTGATTTTACATTGGAATTAAATCATTTGAGTGTTCCCAAAGGACGAGTGTTCTGCAGTTTGTGTGGGCCTACTGTAGGCCTACTGTTGCACAGTTTTGGAAGATTCATAGCTAACCACACTGAAGATTATGGATTATCTCATATTTTTAAGCCTATAAACATCACCAGATAATTTAAGGGGTCATTTCTCAAAGATTTTTTCCGGGGGAGGATCCCCCCGGACCGCCTTAGAATGGTTTGGTCCCTATTTCCATAGCCCCACCAAAAATATTTTCCACCAGCCGCCACTGCATGTATCCCTTATAAAAACGGTATTCTGCAGCACTCATCCAGATAAGATGTGACTGTTAACTCGTTTTGCAAAGATAGCAGCAGAAATGTCATTGCTGCATGGGACTTTAAAATGCTGATGGGTCATTAATGTTGGTCTCGGCAAACAATATTAGGAATCCTCTATTCAAACTACATAATATTCAGTGTGCATCGACATGAAAATAACAAAAAAGTTCATGCTGGACTCAAACCCGAGTCCCAAAAGCAAAAATCACTCGAGCCCTGCTGAGTGCGCCACAGACCAACACTTCGTAATAGATCACCACAATGTAGTTTCTAACATAACAAGTTCCAGAAAAATGCAACCCGACCATCATTTATAATGTAAGCGAATGTATTTAATCCATGATTCTCCAGGAGGTATCGTGGTGGTCCGTGGCGTCCATTGCTCTTCCAGCTAATATTGAGTTTGATTGTGTTGGTGTGGAAATCACACTTTCTGAGGAAATGTCCCTCACCATGATTAACCTATATTGACAACCCAGCAACTATTAATATGTTTGCATGACATTAGTTATTTCTATTTTGATATCACTTAATTATACGTTTAATATATTTAAGTCAAGCTAAGATACATGTGATGGTAACTAGTTAGTGCTCTTAGTCAGTGTTTCGATTTACCCATTTGCTTTCGGGGGAGCCCTATTTATTTGTTTGGCAATCATATAGGCAGACCTGAAAGATGTATATGTTTCCTGCATTAGATCAATACTGATTGCCAATAGGCTTACCTTGTTTGGTAGGACATATTTTTTCTCATTTCCGAAATCTCAATCGCTTTTTCGTGTGCCTGGCCCGTAATGCTTATAAATCTTTTTCCGCAGGTTATTCTGTTGATCACTGCTGACTTTTCCCTGAATCCATTCTTGTGAAAGGTGCACAAAGGTGGATTTTTTGCTAGCGGCAGAGAGATCAATATACTTTTTGCCTCTTTGCAAATCTCACATTCACATTTTTTATTTTTTTTGAAAAGCCATGGATAACTTTCATTCCACCCACTCCATATTTTCTGTGTCCAGTTAAAAGGCAGGTCATGGGCATCGTCAGGAAAGGTTCGCTAGCGCAGGTGGTGCCAGCGGCTGTGGCTATTGTTGAAGCCTCTTCAGGCTCCGCATCAGCAGGCCTCTCCCTTGGTGTGGAGCTGTCAAACTCGGCCCTAACACCGCTTACAGCCGGCCAACTAAAAGTTGTTCCGTTCACGTTGTCATTTTTAGACTCCTTCGCTTATTTGCTTGTGAATCCAAAAAACTTTTATTTACAGAAACTCAAAATTTCTAATCTATGTGACACAAATATGCACGATTCTTTTGGGCTCCTCCTATTTATCTCAAAGTCGGCCTTCAGGGGAGCTCCCTCCCTCTTCGGGGGAGCCAAACTCCCCCTGGCTCCCTCCCATTTCGAACATTGCTCTTACCTGTGAGGCCTCCTCCAAACAGCATAATAACCTGTATCATTAAAACTAAGTACCAGTTCTAGATCCTTTACTTTAGACAAACAATTCAAAAGTCAAAATGTATTTAAAGACCAATCTTTATTTGAAGGTGCCTCTTAACCTGAGATATTAGTTATACAGTAATAGTATTGACAATCTAAAAAAACTGAGCAACTCAACAGTCAACTTTATATTTCTTATTGTCTAAAGCATTTATTATTTAGATTTTTCCCCTCTCATATTCGGTGTGGACGGATTGAGACAGCATGGTGTCCAGAGGGCTGCAGAGACTTCAGGGAGAAACCTCCGTGTGATGGACGTCCTGTCTGTTGGTTTGGAGAGGACTAAGGGTCTTTCCTCTGCGAGGAGGACCAGGCCTGATGGAGGAGCCCATGCTGGGCAAAGCTGATACCAGCTGCACAGGCCTAGTCTGTCACGTTATTTGACTAAATGTGTTTACTTATACATTTAATAGGTTTACACCTTCTGTCCATATGTGCTTTTTATTTAAAACATGTTTGATTAACTTTTGATTAAAGGCAGCTCTTTCTGGAATAGCCTCCCAACTGAGATACAGGATTGTCCCACTCTCAAGGATTGTCCCACTCTCAATTAAAGGTCAACTCAAAGAATGGTTGAGAAACAAACAAACGTGCAATCACCGCTAAATGCACTTTAATACAAGGGTATCTCCTCTCGCACTTTATGTAGCTCTTTTATCTTCATTTGCACTTTATATGTCATAGCTGCTATATTGTACTGCCATGTGGTAAATACTTGTATATGCTGCTCATGCTCTTTCTGCATATCATGTATTTATTTTTGCCATGTATATAAATGTCATGTTCTTAAATGTTGTATGTGGGGGACTACAGATGGAACTGAGCTCAAGGCTAAAATCCGGCATATTTACATTTGAAGCATTATTTGTTTAAATTGTTCATCAATGTGCATTGTCCCTTTTCGAATAAACGATTAAATAAATAAATAAAATACATTCAGCTGATGAGCAAATTCTGACATTTATAGAGAAAATTACTCCCGAGACTTGTGAGCAAGAAGTTCGTGTAATGGCGGCGGTGGCACAGCAACACCTGAGCGGAGAAGACTCACTTATCCTTCAAGAGATAAGAAACGGCAATCAAGCCCTCTCCAGTAAACTTGACTCCAAAACCAAGGCAAGGCAAGGCAAGGCAAGGCAAGGCAAGGCAAGGCAAGGCAAGTTTATTTATATAGCACCTTTCAACACAAGGCAATTCAAAGTGCTTTACAAAAAACGAAAGACATTAAGAAAATGGCATTTAAAATCAGTCATGGATGGATGGACTTTTATTAATCCTCGTGGGGAAATTGTTTCTCTGCATTTGACCCATCCTAGTGTTAGGAGCAGTGTGCTGCCATTTTGAACGGCGCCCGGGGAGCAGTGTGGGGAACGGTGCCTTGCTCAGGGACACCTCGGTAGCACTTGGTCTTGCCGGGACTTGAACTGGTGACCTTCCAGTTGCCAAGCCAAGTCCCTATCGACTTCGCCACCACCGCCCATTTTACCGAGCTCCTGATAATAAAGCGGGCACATCGGGCTCTTCGACCCCGTCCACCTGCAGACCAGAGACCGCGACCTGTTCTGATATGACTGCTCAAATGCCAAGACCAAGACAAGATCCTGCGAATCGCCGCACAGCGGTCCAGAGAAAATAAGGTTCCCATCAAGTACGACGGTAAGCCTGTGCTGTTTTTTCCCGACCTAAGCGCCAGCTTGGTGAAACGCAGAAAGGAGTATGACCAGGTTAAGACGGAGCTTTGATCTAAGGATATTCCGTTTGCCTCACGGCCCGTCCACACAGCGGCGTTGGAAGCTTCTGCCTATTCACTTTGAATGGGGTGACGTCACTTTTCGCCGAACTGCATTGTGGGAAGCAGAGCGGAGCTTTCCTGGCGTTTCAGGCTGCAAAAGTTGAGCAATGTTCAACTTTTGAAGTTTCTGAAGCTTTCGGTCGAGGCGTCAGCCAATCAAATCATATGCCAGTACAAGCTCTAGCCAATCAAACCGCTGCTTGTGTGTCAGGGGCGGGAGATTCATGTGATTGGTTGTTGGTCGAGCTTCAGACACGCCCGCTGGCAAGCTTTTTCCGGCCGTTACTCCATCCAATTTGTTAGCTTTAAAGTGAATGGGCTAAACGGACCGGTTAAAAGGAAAAGAGTCTTGACACACCGGAAAAAACTGCAAATTGATATTGCTTCAATAAACCCATCTTATCACACAGGAGCATAAGAAACTGAGGAGAGAATGGGTAGGACATGTAGTTTCATCATCTTTTAATTCCAAAACCAGGGGAGTAGCTATTTTAATAAATAAAAACACTCCAGTGACGATTGGAGAAACTATTATTGATCCATCAGGCCGATATGTATTAGATAATTGTCAGATTTACTCAGAACCCTGGACACTTTTAAACTTATACGCACCCAACCATGATGATGCATCCTTTATTCAAGATACACAAAACATACTGGTAGGGGGCGATTTAAATGTTTGCCTGGATCCTATTCTGGATAAGTCATCATTGGCAGTATATCTAAATCAAAAGCTGCCAAAACCACCCTGGCATTTATGAAAGATCTAAATTTGACAAATGTTTGGAGACAGATGCACCCTCAAAGCAGACACTACTCTTTCTATTCCTGTCCCCATAAGTCTCATACTAGGATTAACCTTTTTCTCTTATCAACGCAGCTAGTTCATAGAGCATTGGAATATGAATATGTATCTAGGACCCTGTCTGATCATTCTCCTTTGACCCTGTCTATTTTGATGCCAGAAAAAACAACTAACTCATATAGATGGTGACTGAACCCTACACTTCTTCAAAAACCAGATTTTTGCATGTTTATTAGGGACCAGATAAAGCTATTCTGCGAGACTAACTGTCCTTCCTCCCCAATAGTTTTATACTATGGGACACACGGTTATTTAAGGGGACAAATAATCTCTTATACAAAAGGTATCACCAGAAGATCTGACTAAAATTGATGAATTCCTGTCCACTATTGACTTGCCAAAGCTTGGCCAAGAAGACCAAAATAAACTTCTACACTCAGAAAGAAATTGAAAAGGCGTTGGGCTCATTGCAATCAAATCGCCGGGGGAAGATGGTTTCCCAACAGCATTTTACAGAGAATTTAAGGATTTACTCATCCCACTCATCATGGATATAATTAACTTAGCATCAAAGACTCAAACTCTGCCCGAATCATTCTCTACTGCCATAATCACTGTGATCCACAAACAAAATAAAGTACCATTAAAGTGCTCTTCATTTCGACCTATTTCATTATTGAATTCGAACTATAAATGAATATCTAAGGCTCTGGCTAACAGGCTTGGCCAATGTTTGCCACAATTAATTGATCCGGACCAGAGTGGTTTTATTTCTAAACGTTCATCAGCTGATAATTTATGTACGCTCTTTAATATTATCCACCTAACAAAGTCAAAGACTGAGCCCAGTATAGCTGTAGCTTTAGACGCTGAAAAGGCCTTCGACCGGCTGGAGTGCCTCAAACTTTTTTGTAAACCCTCAATAAACATGTTAGACAGTTTAGACAGTTTATATGGAACTGTAAGGTGGCCAGGGTATCTATGGAGAAATTAACATGGAATTACAGATTAGGGGGCCTTCGATTACCATGTTTTAAAAAGTATTATTTGGCGGCTCAAATGGGATTTGTTTTAGCCTTTTTTGAGGGCGACAGTGCCACATCCTGGATACAAATTAGATTGCACCCCCTGAAAGAAAAAGTGTTCAGCGATTTTATTTATAAATGGAACCTCAGGATTATATGCAACAAGACAGAAACCCCTATTTTAAGGCATTTGATTAAAATGTGGTGTGAGACTCATAGAAGTCTGGGACTGAAAGTTGGACTGTCACCAAAGTCACCTCTGAGACAAAATGAACTCATACCCATGACTCTCAATAACAAGATTCTGGAAACTTGGCATCATCAGGGGATCCAACATTTGGAAGATTGCTACGAAAAAAAAGACTACTCATGTCCTTTGAACAATTAAGGAGGAAATATGACTTGTCCAACAAGACCTTCTTCTGTTATCTTCAGTTAAGATCCATTCTTAGAGCCAACCTGGGCCCTTGGATGACTTTACCGGTATTGACTGATGTGGAGAAACTGCTTCATGAGGGAAATGTATACAAAGGTATTTCTAAAATGTACTCTTTACTGCTGAATGAGGGCCCAAAGCCATGCAGGTTTACACAAATCTAGAGCGAGATGGGAGTCAGATCTGCATGTAGCAATTAACGCACAGCTATTTGTTGTTTGTTTATATCACGTAGTCTGTTCTTCTTCTCTGTTTTCCGGTTGTTGCCTGTTTTGAATGACGAATACACACTACCGCCACCTGCTGGTAAGGAGAGTTATTGCCACTCACGCATGCGCAGTTCGTACGTGCTCGGCTGAAGTCTTTGCGGTGTCTGGTTCCAGTGCAACACATGGCCAACACGCAGGAGAACACGCCGACGCAACAGCGTGAGCAGAGATAGATTGCGCAAAATATACAGATAGCAGGAGACAGAGGACAGCCACGGTAAGATAGCAGGAGACAGAGGACAGCCACGGTCAGATAGCAGGAGACAGAGGACAGCCACGGTCAGATAGCAGGAGACAGAGGACAGCCATGGTCAGATAGCAGGAGACAGAGGACAGCCACGGTCAGATAGCAGGAGACAGAGGACAGCCACGGTCAGATAGCAGCAGACAGAGGACAGCCACGGTCAGATAGCAGGAGACAGAGGACAGCCACGGTCAGATAGCAGGAGACAGAGGACAGCCACGGTCAGATAGTGTTAGAAATTAAAATCAATGTTGATATGGCGTAATTTGAATTAAATACACTATTTAATTTAAATCAGTTTTATTCTGAAAAACCTGAAGTTCTCTAACTATTAACTTAATACTTTTATTCTGAAAATGCTTCACTTCCGGTTAGCATTAGCATGTGGCGAAATGCTGCATTTTCAAACCATGAATCAACGGTGAAATGACATGTGATGTTGTACACTGAGCACACTGGGTTTAGCACTCATCTATTGCCGCTGAATAACGTTTATTAGGGAATGTTTAAATAACCACAGACAGAATGATGTAATTTAACAATACAACAAGGCAGGAATTGCATTGGACCCGCCCCCGACGACGTCGGCCAATAGGAGAAGACCTCAGATGACAGCAGGAAGAGCATGCCAATGATTGACCTCTTCCTCCGGCTGACCCGGAGTGACCGGGCGGATGAGGAGAGAGCCTCCACTCGCACATTTCATGTTGTACACCACCGCATCTTTTGTGTAATTAAATGCTGTTAACTTTTATAAGCTTCCCTTGACTCTTTTCAGTCTCTCCTGCCTTCAGGGCTCTAGAATTCACTAACATTTGGCGTCACTGGGTGGACTCTGAAGCTGGATTGAGCTGGAATAGAGGGGAAGGCTGCAAGCTAACTAGCATCACACTAGGTTTTTGGCTGGGCCTAAACAAAAGGTGAGACAGTTACCTGTTTAATTCCGTGGTGATTGCAAGTGGTGTGGAGTGTGTATATAGTGTTTCTATTCGTCTCTGTTGTATCTTCGGCGCCGCCCGATTAATGTGAATATTACATAGTATTAAGACCTTCTGGAGAGGCACTATATTGTATCTGGGATACCTCTGTTTTACGCTGGACTGGGTCCATTCATGTTAGTCTATATGTTTGATGTGTTAAACCTGCGTAGTCTGGTTTAATAAAGTATATTGTGTGGAGTTTTTAAGCCGAAAAGTATATTTTTGTGTGATGATCTAAGCCGAAACGATTGTGTACAAGATTGGTATGAGATCAGCTTTTAAGGTCAGCATTTATAGAATTTAGAGCTAAGATAAATGAAGATTGTTTTGTATTGTCAAGCAGTGTGGTTATTTATCTGCAGATGTTGTGTTCCCATTGTTCCCCTTCCCCCAATCACATGTGGTTAATGCTATACTGCTAAGCTAGTTAGCTAGCCAGTTAGCATTAGTAGATGGTGAAATAGTTTGAGTAAAGATACAACCGGTAACTACTGATTAAATACACAGGGATGGTGTAGATTAAGTAGATTGAGTTGTTTTGTTTTTCATGCTTTTCAAAGAAAGTAATTTGAACTTTATATTTTGAGGAAATAAACAGGAAGTAGGTTTATGAACCGGACGTACTAGTTGATACATTTGAGAGGAGTTACAAATGAAACAGCTCCCCTAGCGGACATACTAAGTATTACAGTTAATACATTCTTCACCACACAGATAAAGATTACATGTGGTTTCTTTGAATTGAAGTATTGTAGTTAACACATTTTATGACATTTGCATAATTTCATAAACTTTAGTATACACTGTAGACCTACACGGTTTATTTGGATTTGCACCATATTCCAATTTTCATATTACAAAGTAAAAACCATACACTGTTCATTTTCATTTATTTATTTAGATTTTAGAAATTTGCATAATTTTAATTTTGTCTAATTTTGATTTTCTAATCTCAGTTTTACAACATTTACATTTATTTTTCCAAATTCAAAAAAATAAATAAAAAAAATTCAGAGGATTAGTAATTCATTTTTGATAACTTAATAATATTATCCGTGTACTTAAGAAACATGTCGCCAGAAGACACCAAGTTAAGAGCACTCCCAGTGCCAGGCACAACTGCAGATATTAAGGCGAGAGTAAACACCTGGTCAGATGCTGGGACAGTTCCCACTAAAAGACAGAAGACATGGAACCAAATAGAGGAACTGTTCAAGCAGTGGCAAACGAGAGGATTGATTCCAGCAGATGATCAACCTGGACCAACGCAAGCCCATAGAAAAGCTGTAGTTGAACATGAGAATGCTGAATACCTACAACAGGAAAAAGCATGGATCAAAGCCGGACAACCCCCTCGGTATGGACCTGCTAAGAACGCTATGAAAAAAGCTGAAAAAAGAAAAGTTATGGTTGCAAATCTGATTCTCTATCTAAAATATACCAGCCAGGGATTGACAAACAGCTTACATGTGGTAGCAGCAGAAGATCTGCCAGTAATGGAAGAACTTGGCAGAAGAGAGGAAGCACTCAGCAGAAGAATAGAAGCAGAACTCGGCAGAAGAGAGGAAGAACTCAGTAGAAGAATGGAAGCAGAACTCGGCAGAAGACAGGAAGAACTCGACAGAAGACTGGAGGAACTCGACAGAAGACTGGAAGCAGAACTCATCAGAGGAATGGAAGAGAGACGAAAGGCAGATGAAGCCCATAATGACATTATTGCAGAAAGACAAAGGGAAGAAGATAAATACCAACAACTTCTGGCGGAAAGACGACAAGAAGATGTAAGATTCCAGGACATGATGGCAGATAGACAGAGGGAAGAACAAAGAACTCAAAGAAAACGCCGGACAAACTACTCTCCTGACTATTCCAATGGACAGGGAGATGAAAATGACGACAGCGGAAACGAGAAACATTACCCTGGGACTTGCCCCAAAACTAAAAGAACCAAGACCAGTGCACATACCTCCATGCCATTGATAGCGGCTGGAAGAAGAGGATTTCAATACCAACCATGGACTCACAGGGACATGGAAGCATTAGTGTCAAAGCTACCTCCACTCACCAAAGGAGGTCAAAAGTGGGTGAATGATCTGGAGAGATACACAGCCCAAGACCACCTGTGCTTGGGAGACATGAGGGCCCTGTTCGGACGGATTGAAGGACGACTTGAAGTGAGAGCAATAGATTCCGAGGCCAATTGCACAAATGACCCAGATGAAACTCCATTCAACTACATCAGGTCGAATTATTGGGCTGCTCTTCGTCACATCTACCCGACAACACACAGTTTACATGCCCTCAACAGCCTGAGGAAAGGCACGGAGGAAGAAATGCATGCCTTCTTGAAGAGATGTGAAGGAGTGTGGGAGGACTACACTGGAGAACGCCATGACGTTTTTCCGGCTGTTGTAATGTTGTGGAAGAACGCTGTCATTAAAGCCCTTCCCCGATCAGTGCAGGCAGACCTGGGAGACGTGGTGGGATTAGTCGCTAAACCCATTGAAGAATGGAGACTACATCTCATTCACCATGATATGAAATACCAGGCAACAAAGTGGGAAAATGACGAAGAAATGAAAACACTACAACTAAGACTTTTGAAGATACAAGTAGCTGAGAAAGATGCCAAAGCTAATAAAAACAACAAATCGACAAAGCAGATGGCCATACTAGCAGAGAAGGCAGGGCGGACACCTCCAACAGTTCAACAAAGCGGAGGAGGAAGTGTATGTCCACCAAACCAGGTTCAGCAAACACCTGTGTAACTTCAACAGCAAGTACAGCCACAAGCACCACAGTATCTTCAACAGCAGACACCTGTGTATCTTCCTACCCAAGTACAGCCGCAAGCACAGGTATACACTCCCATACAGCATCAACAAAAGGGACAATGGAGACGAAGAAGGAATGATGGCTGCTTCATATGTGGAGATTGTAGACATCTGGCCAGAGATTGCCCCACTCAGCAATATCCACCACAAGGTAGCACCTCACAATACAGAGGAGAACCAGTGTTAGATATTAGAAATATTGAGGCGGAAGCATATGCCAGGGCCATGACGAATATTTCTGTTGGATCAGGTTATTGGGTAAATGTAAAAATCCACAAGATGAACTCGTTGCAACCTGTATGGAGTGGACCATGGGAAGTTGTAGAACGCACTGCAGATGCACTCCGGATCAAAGTTAAAAAAGGAACATGTTGGCACCAACTGACACATTGTGTAGCCGTACCGCCACCTTTCCTGAAACGGCACGGCAGTTAGAACTGATTTGGGAAAACTGGTACAAAACAATAAGGAATTGAACATTTTTTACAAGGACAGCACCAGGAGATGAGTAAACTCAAGAATCTGTAGTGTAAATACATTGAGAAACACATTTTACACTCGAACTGTTTGCACATCATAGACAAGGAATTTAGACAATATAAATAAATGTTCAGCAAAAGTAATAAGTATAATGGAAAGTAGACATAGGCCTACACTTGGGTCAAATTTCATTGCTGTGATCTGATTAGTGTGCTCTGCAGGTTTACTATTGTTCTAAGTAACAGTGGGATTTAAAATATGAAGATGTTCTTTCGTAGTGTGTGGAATATGTGATGCTGGAAACATGTAAGTTTTTCAATTTATAGGAGAAAATGGTTTCCTGAAAGAGTTATGTTGGGTAAATATGTAGCAATGGATGAAACAATTTTTAGAGTGAGTTTTTGTAATATCATTAGTAGACATCAATTATGTTGTTTAGATGGCATTTAACAATTAAGACAGATAGTATGATTAGAAAGAGTCAGAGTGGAAAGGGTTGGATTTATTTAACCTCAGTGTGCTAGACTTTTTTATAGGTAATGCGTCCCGAGACCTGGACTCCCCCTCTAAGTTAGAAAGGCTACGATCCCGACACTCCAAGCAGAGAAAATACCTAACCCAACAGGAGACTCCTCCTTCTCCATCGAACAGACAGAGAGCCAGAGCTGAAACAACAACAACAAGACTGCAGCCAGAACTATCTCCAGTAGTGCCAAGCCAAATATAGTATTCCAATCTAAAGAATTGATTTCACCATTGTGGCATAGTTATTACCATAGGAGGGCTTTAAGATGGAAATATGAAATGACTTCTGTTTTTAAATCCTTGATAAAGGAGGGAGTAATTGTTGCATGTTCGGACATCCAGGGTTCCACACACTGCTAAAGAGTTTAACATTGATTTTTAGGTGGACCAGAATTGAAGATGAGCTATGAAATGCATAGCAGAGCTACACAGATCCTAGTAATGTTTTGACACAAGATAATAGTTATGTACACAAGTTTCTGAAATAGATCTATTAGACATTTTAATACTAATTAGGTGTAAATGAATTGCAGTAGTAGTAGTACTCTAAGGAAGTGAGTTTTGTACCAAGTTTCAGGAAAGGTGGGAGGCAGAAGTCCCAATGAAAAGTTAGAACCATCTTGAAAATCATAGTTGAAATCGTGAATGAATAAGGAATGGCGCTCCGCATATGATATATTTTTGTAGATAAAGGGTACCCGCCTATGCTGAATTACCTCTGAAAAGACTCTGCAGAGCACGACATGGCCAAAAGACAGAGACCAAATGACTTTTGACCCTGACTGACAGTGTGACAAAAGCACTGTACATGACTGACTCTGGGGTGTACCTGACCAAACCTGACGTGACAACCAGACGGTGTGAGTGTGAATGAATGCCGGCATGTGATCAGTGTAACTGCATGATTCTAAAACAATAACTAACCAAGCATGTTTTTGGACTAACATATTATTTTGGAGCTCCAAGGGAAACGAGAGGTTTCCTAAAAATTCCACAAAAAGGGAAACTGCACATGTGACCCGTTTCTAATCTACTTGATATTTTACTCCCACAGGAGTTGGCGGTTTGCAAATGTAAAACTCAAACTAAAATCGGAAGGACGGAGAGAAACACTTCTTTTCACTGTGGAAATAATGATAATGGATGTAAAATTGTAAATAATGTTCGTTAAGTCCCTAACCAATATTTTACCTGACAGTTTTTTTCCCACTCCCCATTACAGGGTTTTGTTACACATGAGTTCATGTGTAAAAAGGGGGGAGTGTGTATAATGTATAATGTCAACATGGCTGTAAAATTCACAATTTAAATTTATTTTAAGGATTGACAGAAACCTACCGCCCCAACCCAGATGTTCAAACTGAGCATTGAATGATAGTTTTATAATTAACCTGCTCCATATCTGGGGATAAGATACTGTTTGATGGATATTGATTGAGTTATAACAGGTAACACAGATGCAGAATCAGTGGCCAAGGGGCTACTGTGAGAGATGTAAGTCCAGAATGGAATACCGAAGAAGTTGACCTGTGATAATGAAACAATTTTGTAATATTTTAACAGGTATTAGAGTAACTGAGGTTTGAAATGTAGAAAGAACATATTACAGTTAAGCTAAAACATAGTAAAGTAAAGACACAGAATTTAATTTAGACAACATCTTGTAACTAGCCTGTTAAAGAATTAGAAGTAAAAGCCATAGACTTTATTGTTTAGTTCATTATGGGGATATACATTTAATTTAAATTCATAATAGAAAGACATTTGATGACAGTATGTTGGAGTTCTGTATTCATTTTTCAGCTTGATAATAGACAGGTTGAAGCCGTATTGCCAGGTGCAATCGATGGGATTTCTGCACACGATCCGAGCAGAGAATGACATACCTTACAGGACAGATACACTCAGGAAATCATTCACTCTGACAGCATCATGACTTTAGTTGTTTTTGAATCCATAATGAAATTGTATTACATAACGTTAGTGTGTGTCTTTACCACAAACAGGAATAGTTCATTGTTATATTTAGATTTGAGAAAGATTACAAGGATTTTATTTAGTTCACCATGAAGATGTTTTTTGTTTGTAACATATGCCCAGTAGTAAGATTCAAATATCAGCAGGTTCTGAATTATTATTCCTCTGTCCCACAACCAACAAGAATGTGGATGGGGAGAACTATATCTACTAGAACCAGCAGAGATTCAGAAATTACACCAGAGACACAGTAAAAGTAAATAAAGAGTAATATTTAGCTATTTTCAGATAGTTTAATCCTTCTTATACTTTGTAAAAGAACAAGTGCTTTTACACCAGATACAGTAAGAAGATGATTTATGATGTGAAAGGAGGGAGTTAGACGTTTTCCATACCAAGCTAATTGCTGCTATTTTACGAAGTGACATTAAAGGTTTAAGCTAGAAGTTATGCACAAATGAAAAACTTCATAGTTATGATGAATATGTATTCTTATTTGTATTTTTTGTACTTTTATGAGTTATGTACCATGCAATGTTCGGATGAAGAACTCATTGATTTCAATATTATGTACATACCTTAAAGGGTATGTAAGGAGGGATTGTTAGAAATTAAAATCAATGTTGATATGGCGTAATTTGAATTAAATACACTATTTAATTTAAATCAGTTTTATTCTGAAAAACCTGAAGTTCACTAACTATTAACTTAATACTTTTATTCTGAAAATGCTTCACTTCCGGTTAGCATTAGCATGTGGCGAAATGCTGCATTTTCAAACCATGAATCAATGGTGAAATGACATGTGATGTTGTACACTGAGCACACTGGGTTTAGCACTCATCTATTGCCGCTGAATAACGTTTATTAGGGAATGTTTAAATAACCACAGACACCAGAATGATGTAATTTAACAATACAACAAGGCAGGATGCATTGGACCCGCCCCCGACGACGTCGGCCAATAGGAGAAGACCTCAGATGACAACAGGAAGAGCATGCCAATGATTGACCTCTTCCTCCGGTAGAGATGGCAAATCCGGATCATTTTATGGACTCGGAGTCTTCTGAGTCAATCATTGAAGAGATCCGGATCATACGAGTCATTTGAGTCATTTGAGTCATATGAGTCAGCATGACCAAGACCGTAGAAATCCTACCGGTGAAACCGAAAAGTTGTTGCATTTAACCAGCATATTAAACTAACGTTACATTAACCTCCGCTACACAGTGTCTTTTGCTTTAATAAAACATGTGTGTGTGTGTGTGTGTGCATTTTAAAAAATAAGTGTTTTGCATTATATGTATATAGTTATTTTAATATGTTCCTGTACTTAAGCTAATTTTGCACAATTGTGTTTTCATTTAATAATAATAATAATAATAATAATTGTATAATTACATTTTATATATTCTAACTGTTTTGCAATTTTCTATCATTTGTTTCTTTTTGTGTGCCATGTTCAAAATAAACAAGTTTCCAAGTAAGATCCTTATTGGAAATGCAGATATTATTACAGGAGACTGTTGCACAACATGACCATTTTGTGAGAAGTTTACACTGAAACTTAATTTAGAGCCGGAAAAATCGCGGGATCCGTGAATCCAGGTCAATGATCGAGAGAGACCAGTAGCCTACGAGGACTCAGAGCCGTAACATATAGCAGGCAGCAGATCCAGAGATCCAGCAGACTCGTCCCCATGCACGAATCTACAGCAGACTCAGCCCCTCCTCCGAGTCCCACGGCTCCCGCGAGTCCCACGGCTCCCGCGACGAGTCGCACAGACTCAGAGATTTACGGACTCACGGCTCACGGCTCACTCACGGCTCACGGCTCACGGCTCACTCACGGCTCACGGGACTCTCGCGGGAGCCGGAGGAGGGGCTGAGTCTGCTGTAGATTCGTGCATGGCGACCACCATAGACTGTATATAAAGATGGCGACGAGTCTGCTCTGGATCTGCTGCTATATGTTACGGCTCTGAGTCCGCACGAGACACAAATATGTCATGATGGGGTCAAATAACTATGAAAAATAAGAAATTAATTAAAATGAACTGTTCATTTTATTAATTAATTAAAATGAACTGTTCATTTTAATTAATTTCTTATTTTTAGAAATTAACTTTGAAAAATAAGAAATTAATTAAAATGAACATATATACTATGTTCATTTTAATTAATTTCTTATTTTTCAAAGTTATTTTATCATGGGTGGAGATACTTAGTGAAGTTGTTGCAGTGGTGATTTGTTGACCCCTTGACCCAATAAGGTACACTCTTCAAGACCTTTCTGATTGGAAGGTTAGGGGTAGTCCCCCTCCCCCTACTTGTCACCAACCATCCCCCACTATCAAGATTCTCCCAAAACACCTCAGACAGAAGTGACAAGAGAAGAGAGAGTGACATTGACTGAGGATTATTTGCTAAAGATAAGAGGATTTTTTTGTTGGAGATGAGTACTCGGAAAAGAAGTGATATATGGATGCATTTTGTTGGAGTAAATCAGGCACAAGCAAGATGTCAGTATTGCAAAAACCTGATATCTGTTCATGGAGGGAGCACATCAAATATGAGGAGGCACTTAAAAACTAAGCACCCCACTGTACTTTTAGCAGACACTCAGCAGACAACAACAGGGACAGCAGAAGCAGCAGCGACAACATCTGCAACGGCATCAACCAGCACAGATTCAGGTGTGGCAAGTACATCAACTCAACTTGCAACAGCCACCACCACAGCACCACAAGCAGCCAGAAAAAGGCCAAAACAAACCACTATGGGAGGCTTTATAAACAGGCCCATTCAACCACTGCAGCAGAGTAAAGTGGACCAGGCTTTGGTTAAAATGATAGCCACTGATTTTCAACCGTTCACAATTGTTGAAGACAGGGGGTTCAGAGCATACACAGCGGCACTGGACCCATCATATGTGCTGCCAAGCAGAGGCACTATATCAAAGCGGATGCTGCCCAACCTTTTCGAAAAGGTCAGAGCTGAACTCCAAGAGCAGATTAGGACTGCTCCTGCTGTATGTTTGACAACAGACTGCTGGACCTCCAACACAACAACAAGCTACATGTCAGTGACATGCCACTACATCACTGACTTTAAACTCAGATCCAATTTACTGGACTGTTTTGTTGTCGCAGAGTCGCACACATCCCAAAATCTGGCGAAAGAGTTGAGCCGGGTTGCAAAAGAGTGGGGCATTCAAGATAAAATTGCAGCCTGTGTCACTGACAATGCAAGCAACATTGTCAAGGCCGTGAATGACATTTTGAAGTGAAACCATGTGAGATGCTTTGCTCACTTGCTGAATCTGACGGTCAGATCTTCAGTTCACCAAACTGAAATCCAGGCCTTAATTCTGAAGGTCAAATCTATCGCAGAGTATGTGCGCAGAAGCACAGTGGCCTCTGCAAAGCTTCGGGAAATGCAACTACAAATGGGGCAGGTCCAGTTGCGAATGAAGCAGGATGTAGCCACACGGTGGAATTCAACCTACTTCATGATGCAGCGTGCCATCGAAATCAAGGAACCTCTTGTCTCCACAATGGCACTGCTCAATCCACTGCTACCAGCCTTAACTCCCGAGGAATGGGATATCACAAAGGAGGTGTGTGATATTCTTAAGCCCTTTGAAGAGGTGACTGTGGAGATGAGCTCAGAGAGGTATGTAAAAATAACGCAATTTTATGAATTACATTTTTCATACATTATATGCTGTGTTGATGGTCATTAGTATAAGGCCTGATGGTCATTAGTAAAGAAGGCTGCAACTGCAAGAAACACAATTTCAATGACTATTTATTTTTTCACAGGTTTGTGACAGGCTCAAAAGCCATTCTGATGGCACGGGGGCTCCAGTGAATTGTTGCCCACAGGCAGAGAAACCCCTCCACCCACGAACCTGTCAAAGGGATGGTTAATTTCCTTGCAGCAGATTTGGAGAAAAGATTTGGGCAAATTGAAAGGGTCAGAGTGCTTGCTGAAGCTACACTTTTGGACCCTCGCTTCAAAAAGAATGCCTTTGTGATTGAAAGGAACGCAGAGGAAACTGTGTCAAGAGTGGTGGGAGCAGCAACACATGCGGCAACACCAACATTACCCAGCACAGAGGAGGAGGAGGAGGAGGAGGAGGAGGAGGAGGAGGAGGAGGAGGAGGAGGAGGAGGAGGAGGAGGAGGAGGAGGAGGAGGAGGAGGAGGAGGAGGAGGAGGAGGGTGGCACAACTGTGAATCCTCCAAGTGAGCCAGTGCCTCAATTCTGGGCTGACTTTGAGGAGCGAGTGACCACTCTGAGGCCAGGGGTCCAGAACCCGACCACTGGGGCCATGCTGGAGATCAAGGGATTCTTGGCAGAGCCACTTATCCCCCGAAAGGCTGACCCCCTGGAATGGTGGAGAGTTCGAGCCCTGGTGTACCAAAATATATGCACAGTCATGAAGACCAGGCTCTGCATTGTGGCCACATCTGTCCCCTCAGAGCGTGTTTTCTCGAAAACTGGGCAGATCATTACAGACAGGAGGAACAGGCTCAGCCCTTCAAAAGTGCGTGAGCTTGTCTTTCTTAATGCCAACTTGTGAGTGACACACTTAAATAATGCACTTGCACAATGCACATTATGTATATAGTTATTTGATTATGTTCCTGTACTAAGCACATTTTGCACAATTGTGTTAATTTAAAAAAAAAAAAAAAAAATCTTAGCCTATATGCCAACTGATTTGCACATTGTTCTCTCATTTGTTGTTGGCAAAAGATATGCTTGATTTTTTTGTGTGTGCATTTAAAAAAATAAGTGTTTTGCATTGTATGTATATAGTTATTTTAATATGTTCCTGTACTTAAGATAATTTTGCACAATTGTGTTTTCATTTAATAATAATAATTGTATAATTACATTTTATATATTCTAACTGTTTTGAAATGTTCTATAATTTGTTTCTTTTTGTGTGCCATGTTCAAAATAAACGAGTTTCCAAGTAAGATCCGATTCCTTATTGGAAATGCAGCTATTATTACAGGAGAGTCTCCTGTAATAATAGCTGCATTTCCTGAGGAGACTGCACAACATGACCATTTTGTTAGAAGTCGTTATAAAGAGAGTAAAGAGTGACGCAATTTATAGTTTTAATTGTTACATCACATCAGGTGTAGGACTCAAAGGACTCGGGTTAATCGAGAGGGAGACTCGTCACGACCGGCTCATTACTAGGATCCGGGTTAATGATCCGGATGAATCATGACTCGCCCATCTCTATCCTCCGGCTGACCCGGAGTGACCGGGCGGATGAGGGGAGAGCCTCCACTCGCACATTTCATGTTGTACACCACCGCATCTTTTGTGTAATTAAATGCTGTTAACTTTTATAAGCTTCCCTTGACTCTTTTCAGTCTCTCCTGCCTTCAGGGCTCTAGAATTCACTAACAGGAGACAGAGGACAGCCACGGTCAGATAGCAGGAGACAGAGGACAGCCACGGTCAGATAGCAGGAGACAGAGGACAGCCACGGTCAGATAGGAAAACATTCAGGATCTGGATCAGTCTTATGCGACAATGGAAACTGAACTAAAGAGAACATTGGAAACTTTAGCAGTCTGCGTGATCTGCCTGCAGGGCGGGCCGGCCCTGCGACTAAAGTAACGAGTAAAGTAACGAGTTACTTTATGTAGAGAGTAACGAAGTAGTGTAATATATTACTTTTTTTTTTTTTTAAAGTAATATGTAATATATTATTTTTTTGTTAGTAACGACCCCATCTCTGGCTGTCAGAGATGTGTTTCAGGTGTGGTATTGAGGTACGATTTTTGTGACACCTTAACCAAGATCACAGGATCTACCTTCCCTTTAGATCCTGAGCTTTGCTTACTGGGCGATTTCACAAGTCTCAATAGATCTTCAACTAAATCCCAAATTAAATGTATAGAAATTGCTTTATGTGTGGCTAGGAAATGCATAATATGGAAATCTGACTCTCCTCACCTCATTGATAAATGGTCTTTAGAAATGAACAGCTGTATTCCTCTTGAAAAGATCACATATAGTCTTGGAAAAGGCATATCATCTGATTAGCCAACAGGCCTCTGGATATACAGTAGCACTGTGTATGTGTAGTATCTCGTTGTGTTTTGATTTAGGAGGGGGGATGTTTTGCGTTTTTATGCTACATGTTTTTTTTGTTTTGTTTAATTGTTACATAAACCTGAAAATTATAAATAAAATATTACAAACAAAAAACAGAACCCAATACCTATCAGAAAAGTTCAACAAAGGGCTCACAGGTAGAGCATACTTCAAACCAACAGAAATAATATTTCATCTCATCATGTTTCCATCACTGAGAGCACATGATGCTGCATGTGTTTGAGCACATAGGACACAAACCACCTCACTAAACAGGCATTTGAGAGGATGATGATGAGTGTGTTTGTGGTGCGGGGGTATGATGCTGTTTCCATGGTAACAGAGGAGAGCTGGGAAGTGGGCCTCTCTCTTAAGGCAGGAGGCAATACAGTGACGCAGATGTTCTGGAAGGAGACATGGAGGATGTGGATGACGGACTTATTGTGCATGTTAGTGGTGTGAGAGAGAAGATGGTTTTATCGGTAGGGGGTTTCCTTTCTTTCTGTTTGAGCCCAGATGTTCTTAACAAGAAGCTTCATTAACTTCCTTAGTAGATCCAGGTATTAAATGTGAAATGTAGAATTCCCTGGGTACTCTTTAATTGTTAATTTAACACTTGGAGTAAATGTTTAACACTGAGCCAGTGAACATATGGTCCTTATCACAGAGTGTTAAATTAACACTCCAGATTTCACTGTGTAGTAACATGGCACCGGGGAGGTTCCTCGGATGCCCCTAAGCCCGAGATCTGGATCACTTTTTCAAAAGGGGTTGAGGGGAGATTGAAAAAGTGAACACAGACAGGAGGTTCCTCGGGGAGACAGAAAGACAGACTCATCTGGAAGGATGGTTTTAGATTTTTGAAAGGACAGCTTGTCTTGCGATAATGTGCTCCCTCTTAATAAAAGTCTTAAACACACACTCAAACAGACACACGTGTGCTGGAGCTATTAAAGGCTGCTGTTCAGAGAGCATGGTTACATTACAAACCATTTGGGCAATCTCAGTTATTGTAACTCACTGCAAATAAAGGAACAAAAACCTTCTTTAGAAGAAAGACTATATGATGACGTTATAGCAGATTGTTTTTATGGTTATTATCAACACCTGAAAAGTGTGTCAGACACATGAAAAGTCTTTAGAATAATATCATACTAACAAAATGTATATGGTTCATATGGTTTCAGATGTAACTGTCTTTAAGCTGCTGTTTTACATAAAACCAGACCAAAAAACAAGAATTAAAGGGCAAAAGTGATCCTTAAGCAGCTAAATCTAGACTGAGACATGCCTGTGGACACACACACGCTTATTATTATTATTGTTGTTGTTGTTGTTTTCATCCCTCTACTGCAGTCACTCTTACTCCATCTAATTGCACATTTCAAAATGGAAGTGGGTAACACAGAGTACATTTAAATAACACTAAAATAATCAGTCTCAGTGATAATGAGGTCCAGTGGGGGTGCATGGGAAGATAGAGCATGTCGAAGACGGTACAGAAAGAGAGAGAGCAGGGGGGTATACTACGAAGCAGGATTTTCGCTTAGCCGGCTAAATTCAGGGGAAACTCCGGCTTTCCGGTCCTACGAAGCTGGTTCTCTTTTTAGCAGGCTAGATCTCCATGGTAACTTATGCTTAGCGGCTAACCTGGTCGGGACCAGGTTAGGTTGCAGGCTAAGAGCTCAACTCAGTGAAAGCACCGCCTGCTGACCAATCAGAGCTCAGTGTACGGAGTTTAAAGCGATCAAGTCATATTACAGGAGAAAGGAAATACAGAAAAGCTGCCGTTGCAGGAAAGACGGCCGGCAAAAATCACCGACTGTGTGAACGTGAACATTAATAGAATATCACCTCCATCTTCAGAGCAATCTGACTATTAGAACATTAGCGTTAAGAAAGCTTACTTAAATATCGGCGACAACATAAGTAACCGGATCAGAGTAACATTAAGTACAGTCCGCGGCATATCACTTCATAATGTATCATATATCTCCTTATCTGAGTCAGCTGAGCCGTATCTGGCCGTGCAACACTCACAGTGTCACATACTGTATGCAGAAGGTTTATTTTAAGCAACACATTAAGTTGACGAAACACTCGAGACAAATGTAATTGAAGTCAGATCGTGTTTTAGACGGGGCAGTGATATCATAAACCTGTTAATGTACGCATTCAAACACTTTTTCTTTTGCCAGCTGTGTTCACCTTGCAGGTGCAGCTCTGTGGCTTTTATCCTGGATAAAGTGTTTAAGTCATGGATGTTTAAAGTTTAACTTCTTCATTTTTGACTAGTATTAAAGTTCACTTTTCATTCAGGAAGTATGACGCTGCGCTGTCAGTGCGCTTCTCCATGTCTGTGATTGGTCGAATGCTCCAAATACCACCCCTTTCATGTGAACGCGCACCTAACTAGATAGGACACGGCTGGCTTGAGCGATCCACTTGATAACCACAGTTTAGCGAGAGCGCGTATGTTTTGGATTAGGCCAACCGGCTAACTCAAACATATCCAGGTTAGGTTGAACCAGGTTCGTAGTATAGGCCCCAGGACTGATACGAGGAAGTTTGCAGCCACTGAACACACGTCATAAATGCCAGTACGACATGGACACATAATAGGAGATGCAGTCTAAGGGTGTGTTCACACCTAATAGTCCGCTCTCTGGTGCGCACCAGACCACAGTTTGTTACATTGTTTCATTTTTCAGAAGGTTCGGTTTGCGTTCACACGGGCAAAACTCAAACGGACTATAAACTTTAAACACAAGTCATGTGCTCGGAAATGCTGTTCAACCATTGGTCAGACATTAAGGGGGTACAAACGCAAATCCCGGCCATTTCTAGCGGAGCCTCCGCCATGGAGCATCGGCACTTTCGGCAGGTTATTCTCATGCTGCTGTTAGTCTGGAGATCAACAGACACTAGCGGCCCGCGCATATGATTATATAATCAGACAACGTCCGTTAAAAAACATTATTACATGGCTTTGTTGACTGTATACAGTTTGGCTGAAACTAACTGACAAGACAAGAGCGACAAGAAAACAGCGGAGAAGTAACGGGCAGAAACCCTCCTTTTTACGCAGCGGTCCAGACATAGGTCAGACGACGAGACATATTCAGTGTGCAGTTACTTTGGCATTAGGGCAGGGATATCTAGATACTTCCCAAGGTTTGACATCATGAATTGTGATACTTTTAAAGCAAGCAACGATTTTTTCAAATCTGTAATCATGAAGCTCCTCAAAAACGCTATCGAAGCAGTTCCTGCCGTTGCTACGTTAGTTCAAACCAGAGCTATTTAATAGAAGAGTTACGACATCTCCGTTCACTCCAATGGACCACTTTTTTACAGCAATGGCGGATCGTGGAGCCTCTCAATCGTTCCCCGGAAGTTAGCGCCAAGGCTGGCAGAGCTGTGGAGTTGCAGCATAATACACCGTTCGTGACGGACTTTTAAAGGTAAGAAGAAGTTTAAAGATGTATATTGCGGATATTATCAGTACATCTGATTCAAATGAACATGTGTATTAAAGGATGTCAGTGGATTATCCCTAAATTAGTAGATTTAGGGAACGTTTACAGATAACAGATTAAGCTAGCATACCGAAGCAAGTTAGCAACACACGTTGAACAGCCTTTTAATGGTAAATTCCGTTCTCTTAATGTCATTTCGTCCAACATGTTGAATTAGAGAAGAGGGGCTTCTAAACGGGATTGTATGCGGGGGGGTGGAGGGAGTTAAATATTAGATAAATATAACTTTGGTGCGTGTATGAGTGAGTGTTTTTAGCAGAGCCATATTGTGTCCTTGTGATTCTGTTGATTATTACCTGTCTGTATAATGTTGCAGCGCAGCTGATTCTGGATTGATGGCAAAGGGAGAGGGACTTAAGTGAGAGTGAAAACACAAGGTAAGTTTAATACTACTGTGTTATATAAGTAAACACCTTATCTCCCCAAGGCATTTCCCATCCAATAGGTGTGCTATATAGGTGTGTATAACCCTTTCTCCTGTCTGTTACTCCCTCTTTCAGCACAAGAACCAGAGGGGGATTCAATGGAGCCTGAATACCTGCACTGAGACCCTCACCCTGCACCCTGAGTCTCAACTCTCAGTGTTTTTCAAGCCTTTCCCTGTTTTTTTGTATTAAACAAAACATTAAGCTTTCCCAATGGTGTGGTTTTCGTTTTATGAAAAAGTGCAAATGCAGTGTTTGTATATAATTACATCACATATTGTGTTGCTGTTGGTCGTGAAATTGCTCCTGCTGACTTGAGCCAGCCATTTTTTCCTCCGCTCTGTGTCAGTGGGGAAGCCGTACATTCGTGCTCCTTTCTCTGAGCGATTGGAGCATCCCCAGTCAGCACAGCAAACCATGGTGGCGACTAGGAGGCAGCACAGCAAACCAGGACAACACGGAGGAAAAGGCACCGACAAACTGCATGATATGCTATTCAATGTTTATTGAATTCCATGTATTTGCAATGGATGTTCCTAAAACAACACATTTAACATCATCATCATCATGCTGCTGCTAGTCCTTTGATAGTCACCTGTCGGTCTCCTGTCCTTTCTGAAAGCCATAAAGATGACATTAGTCATTTAGATAACTTGTGTCCTCAATTACCAGGGGATTACTGAAACTACCATGAATTTAAGAAAATGGTAGAAATGAATCCAATCTGAATTTTAAAGCATTACTTTAGATCCCCTCCCTCTAAATGTATCAATAAACATTAGAAAGTGATGCTCCTGACTACCATACAAGTCTAAGAAGATAATATTGGTTTGAAAGAATTCAAAGCTATAAATAAACAGCAACAGGCTCTTTAACCAAGGCACTGTTAGTAACATGTAAACTAGTTGTTCACACTAATCCTGATATTATCACTTAATATTAGCAAATTCGATTTTATTTTTTAAAACATATTGATGTAAATACATACACATATCGATTTGTTGTATAAATATTGCAAATCAAAACCTTTATTCACTAATAATTAACAAAAATCGTAGTTCTATCTCCTGTTATCAATGCATTCACATTGCCCGCCATGAACTTCCGGGGAACGATCCTCGTCTACATGAACCACGTGACGATAACCGTTTTTGGACTTCCGGTGTCGTAACTCTTCTATCTATATGGCGCTGGTTCAAACAGTAACAACGGACTACTTTTCTTAGCGGATGCATGTCAATGTAAATACATACAACTATTTTTTAAATCAATAAAATAATTTTCTAAATCCACAAAAGCATTTCAATTAATATTGGGAGTCATGTCGTTACTTTGTTGAGAATGTGGCCATGTAATAAGCGGGATAATGTGCAACAGCGCGGTCATTATGAGGAAAAGAACACCTTCATGCCGATCTAGATCCCTCCGCTTCGCGTCGGGCTCCTGAGAGGCTTCTCAATACTCAAATTTCCCCTCCTCGACTCCCCTCCTCGAGACTTAGACCCGCCCACAGGAGATGCGAGCGGAGGACCGAGGAGGGGAACCGAGGAGAGAGGAGGGGAAGCAGCAGACGTTTAAAGAAATGAGAACTCCTCTCCTCTGAGCGGTCATATTAAAGCGACGTCCGTTCATTATGACGTGGCAACAGCTGCATCAGCTGTCGAGTGTTTTGTCATATTTTATAATCTCTGTTAGATCAGCTGAACATTGTTCCCCCACATATTTTATTTGAATTCATTGAGAGTGCGGTATAATGAGACAATAACAGGCTACAGATGCGGACACACACACACAAATATATTTATATAAATATATACAATTTAAAGTATGAGAGCACTCTCATAATAACGTAACACAATCAGAGACTGGATATACCCCCCCCCCCCCCCCCCCCCCCCCTCTCTCTCTGGTCGCTGAAATGGGGAATTGAAATTACGGGCCAAAAGTTGTATTTGCAAGTATTAAAAGTAAGGACATCAAACCAACTGAGACCCGTCTGTCCGCGGCATCTGCGCACTGTACAACACACACCTACACACTGTACAACACACACACCTACACACTGTACAACACACGCACCTACACACTGTACAACACACGCACCTACACACTGTACAACACACGCACCTACACACTGTACAACACACTGTACAACACACGCACCTACACACTGTACAACACACACCTACACACTGTACAACACACACCTACACACTGTACAACACACACCTACATACTGTACCACACACACCTACAGCTGCTAAAGCATAATCAGGCTACAGCCGTTGTGTATTTTATTATGTGAAGCACTAAATGGTTTTAGAAAAATATGGACTCTTTGTAGATATCTACTAAACTAAAGCAAATAAAGAGAGTAGGCCTGTTATACTGAGTGATATATATTTTACACACTGCTCTGCTTTCTGCAGGACCTCACAGCTGTTCTCACTGTAAACATCGCGTTGCGATGAGAGCAGGTTCTCAAATAATATCCAGGGGATGCATGCAGAGCTGTCATTGGCTGAGATAAGTCCGGCCGTGCGTCACGCCTCCACCGTTCCCGGAAATGCATCCGCGGAGGAGCCGTGGAGGAACCATCAGTGTATCCTCGGTTATAGCTCCTCCAGAGAGCCTCCTCGATGCTCGATCCTCGGTCCTCGGTGTGCATTTAGAGAAATGAGACGTCCTTCAAAATGGCGCGCTGAAATTCATTTCCGGGTCACTACCGGAGGACCGAGGAGTCGAGGAGTCGAGGAGGGGAAATTTGAGTATTGAGAAGCCTCTCTGGTCAGCCTGTCGGTGTTCTTTTCCTGCTTCTCCAGAGAGAGAGAGACGTTCTGCAGTCTGCAGAGGAGGGGCGTTTCACCGACGACAGGTGTTCTTACTTTTATGTAGCTGACGGAGAATTTTTACTTTACACGTCACTGTTCAACACTTAATTCTGCTTTACTCTTTAACTAAACAACTGCAGATGTCTTGAAAGACTCTTTCGCTAAAGATTTTTGAAGATATCCGCGTTCTTGTGACACGTAAATACTGCGCTTCCTATGTTTTGGTGCGGACTGCGTTCACACCAGCAATGAACCGCTCCAGAGTTTGCAAGCAAGCGCTCCGAGACCACCTATTTTAGCGGACCAGAGTCCGGTTGTTTAGTTCACTTCAGAGGTCTCGGACTGCGTTCACACCGACCCAAATGAACCACACCAAGCGGCTAAACGCACCAGGGTTCGATTCAACCGGACTATACAAGGCAGGTGTGAACGCACCCTAAGAATCAAATACAATATTATATTTCCCATAGCCTACCTTGTGCACCAGTTCCTCATCATATGTGGTGGGCGGGGGGGTATTCGCCTGGATGTCGCAGCTCTCTCTGGACTCGAACCCGCTATCAGGATGGATCTCCGGGTAATCTGTGGTGTAGTGCGCAGAGATCGGCTCCATGGACTCCATCCGCTCCATCCTGTCCTCCGCGCGCTCTGCAGCCGAGCAGCTCGCGAGGGGGATAAGACTCTCCCTCTCTCTCTCCCCCCCCTCTCTCTCTTTCTCTTCTGAATCACTCTCTCTCATCACTTAACATTTAAAAGGCATGTGGTGATCGCGGAATACAACAGAAAGGTGGGGGAGGTGGTGCTGCTGGAGAGAGGGTGAGGCTGAGGGAAGGAAAGGAAGTGAAGTTTGACAGGGAGGATAGGAGGAGGGGGATGGGGAGAAGGACAATGGGAGGACGAGGAAGAGGAGGATGAGAAAGAGGAGGGTGACGAGAATGGAGTGAGGAGGGGTGGCTGAGGAGAGTGAGCATGTTATGGTTTATCAAAAAGGCAACATTTAAATTATTACAGAGTAGATATTTACATACACATCAGTAACACATCTAAAATAATACATATTCACAACCTTTGTTTTGTTACACTAAATCAGACATAACAAATGTGCAATTATTCATTATTACAGGGAGGCTGAGGATCCCGCAGCACTTTTCACAAAACAGACCAAGATCTTAGGTTGGCAATGATAGAAATGATGTCAGAGATTTGTTGTGCTTTATTATTTCGAAACAGTTTGGTTCAGTCTCCCTTAACTTCCACTAGAGTTTGCACAAGAGTAACTTTTCCTTTCACTCCAACATGAGGGCAGTTTGAGATGAGTAAACTCCCCGCCTCCTCTCTTCAGGGTGTTCATATTTATCCCCTGGTTAATTCTTATTTATACCAAGTCTGTGTCTTAGTTTCCAACTTGTTGTGGGGAGCCCAAAGACTGTTTTCCTCTCAGTCAGAAGCGAATGACAGTTTGTCTGAAAGTTAAAGTATTCATGTAACAGCTCAGAAGGATTCCTGTGATGACCCCCGAGCTGCTGACTGTCATCGTCTCTTCAGGTGAGCGCAACACTTAATGCCTCTGCACTGTCAACATGTATACTTAATGTTTTAGGTGGAAAGTGAGGGAAAGCATATTGCTTTAGTGTTACTTTTTTCTCATTGCTGATGTTTACACTTTGTTTTTGTAACCATTATATCAGTAATATGAGTAGAAGCGGATGGATCTCACTAGGTAGAAAGAAAGTGAGGTCATAGAAAACTATTTCTGCTAAAAAGTTAGCAATGATTGTCAGACCTAAACCATTGTTATTCATGTTTTATTATCTTTGCTTTTGCTTTGCCTGAGTATTTTTAAATAAAATAAAATGTAATATGTTTCTTAATGCTCTTAAGGTCTTTCATTTTTGTAAAGCACTTTGTCTTGTGTTGAAAGGTGCTATATAAATAAACTTGCCTTGCCTTAGAAAAGCAAAATAACTACCACCTGACTGGGGCGCTGCAGAAGCTGCCCTCTTATGTTATGAGAGTGTTCGTAAGAAGGACCGGCAGAGATGGATTCACGTTCTGGTCCCACAGCGATTCAACCTCAGCGGGTGAGCTCACATAGGAGTATGTCATGTCCTGTCTGAGCTAGTTTCTCTGCAAACTTTTTATAGCACGTCATAATGTGACATGAAAAATGTCAAAAATATTTAGGGGAAATACACTAAAGAGAAGAATTACAAGATTCAACTTCCATGAGTGTGGAACGGGAATCGTGAGGCAATAGACCTAGCTTAGCACAATAATACAAACAGGAGGAAACTGCTAGCCAATGATCTCTCCAAACTTCAGAAATACACCCGCTGAGACCTCTAAAACTCACTTATTAACACCTCATATGTATGTTATATGTGTATCAACACAGCAATGTAAAAATGATTTGCTGTCCCTTCAAGAGAGGTTTAATCTCAAACACTGTTTTCACATGATCAGAGACACTGCTCTGGCTGTGCTGTTGATTTGCACCAAACTGTACTGTGTCAGAGCGCTGCGCTTAGAGTTACAATTATTTCAACTTTGATCTTGATTTGTGGGAACTATGTTTATGTCTAAGCAGCCAAAGCAAACTGTTAGTTTCACAGGTGCCAGAGCCAGGCTATATTTTTCGAGTCTTTCTCTGCTGTTCACCTCGAATCTCCAGCATTGCATCTCTGCAGCGAAGCCAGACAATTTTCTTTTATGACAATTTAATAAATACGTTGTAATAAAAGTTATTTTTAATAATAATATAATAATAATAATAATAATAATAAAGAGACAATAACAGGCTACAGATGCGGAGATATACACACAAATATATTTATATAAATATAATTTTTTTTAGAATCAAATGTGATGAGCAGAGTTGGGTGTTACAAAGTAACGCGTTACTGTAATAATATTACTTTTGTCGATAACGGAGTAGTGTAACACGCTACTTTTATAATTCAGTAATCACACTACAGTTACTAACATTGCCCTGACACGCGTTACTTGGTTACTTACTAAAATCAGTCATAATCAAACCTCAACAAACACCTGCAAAGAACACATGCTAAGGTGAAGCTAAGGAACGCACAGCTATTTGTTGTTTGTTTATATCACGTATTCTGTTCTTCTTCTCTGTTTTCCGGTTGTTGCCTGTTTTGAATGACGAATACACACTACCGCCGCCTGCTGGTAAGGAGAGTTATTGCCACTCACGCATGCGCAGTTCGTACGTGCTCGGCTGAAGTCTTTGCGGTGTCTGGTTCCAGTGCAACACATGGCCAACACGCAGGAGAACACGCCGACGCAACAGCGTGAGCAGAGATAGACTGCGCGAAATATACAGATAGCAGGAGACAGAGGACAGCCACGGTCAGATAGCAGGAGACAGAGGACAGCCACGGTCAGATAGGAAAACATTCAGGATCTGGATCAGTCTTATGCGACAATGGAAACTGAACTAAAGAGAACATTTGAAACTTTAGCAGTCTGCGTGATCTGCCTGCAGGGAGGGGCGGGCCGGCCCTGCGAGTAAAGTAAGGAGTAAAGTAAGGAGTAAAGTAACGAGTACTTTACTTTTTTTTTTAAAAAGTAATATGTAATATGTAATATATTACTTTTTTTTAGTAACGACCCCATCTCTGGTGATGAGGTACCCCCCCCCCCCCTCTCTGGTCGCTGAAATGGGGAATTGAAATTACGGGCCAAAAGTTTTATTTACAAGTATTAAAAGTAGGGTTGGGTATCGTTTGAATTTCCACGATTCTGATTCCGATTCTACTTTTCGATTCCGGTTCTTAACGGTTCTCAATTCCGATTCTCTGAGGGGCAGGGTAAAAAAAGTATAAATTGCTTCTTCCACCAAAAAAATTACATTTATTCGAGAAACTTTTACACAGGTTAGTTTACAGTAATATTCACATGAATCAGTCTGTTTATATTCACTGCTATGTAACTGTAACCTGAGAACCACTGAAGCTACAACAGTGCAACAGTCCAACTTTTAAAAACAGTTCTTGTTGAGAAAAACAAGCATATCTGCCTTCTCAGGCATACCGGGAAGACATGTTTGAACATTTTAAAGTAAAATGCTTCAATCTGGTGCACTTTAAGCAGAATTACTAGAGACTAGATCTAGGGGGTACAACTCTAAACACCCATATGAAAAAGATCGGTTCACATTTGAATAATTAAATAAGTATGTGAGCATAACCAATAACCTACCATAGCCAATAACAAATACATGTAACGTGTTTTATTTTTGTTGTTCATTCATATCTTATTTTACTATTTTATTTATGCATATTTTTGTATCTCTCCAGTTTAAAACGATATGTCTGGTTTACTGTCCTATAGTATACATTGGAATGATTTCAAACCTGTTTTATCCCAATAATTATAAAGGAGTGCCTTGGAAATATGTGTTTACATAAATTGTGATCAAAACGTTTGAGACCCACTGAGATAACTTAGACTAAAGTTAACTAACACTCAAGAATCCTTTACCTCACTGAGCTGTATTTATCAGCCTCAATAGGCGCATTCACACTGCGGTACTTTTCCCACAAAGGTTCATGCGAACTAGCTATGTAGCTCTTCGGGGCTCCATAAAAGCGTGGGTTGTCGAACATTAATGTAAGGATAAAATAGACTTCTTTGTTAGAAGTGAGCGTACCTTGCAGGGACTCCAGTAAAGCCGTTGCCGTTTTCCCTACATTGCAGGAAAGTCCTCGAAAATCCACGTTCGGACATCTGTGCAGAGACATCCTGGAACACTTTCACATTTCGCGTTGTTCCGTCGAGCTCCCGCTGGATTTTATCATCCCCAATGAGATTAAGGAACGTCGTCACCTCCTCGGTGTGCTTTTCTTCGACGTTGCCATTTTTGTAGCTCCTCCGTTTACAAAATGCTGCAAGCTTGCTTCTAGATCTATATGCGACGCTAGGGATGATCTCGCGCGCGATCTTGTGACGATTCTCTCTGACCAATCAGCAGTCGAGTGTTGACGTCACAGCCCTGGCCTGGTCTGATAGAACCACGATTTTATGGGGCCGGAAAAAGTACCTGCTAGCCGGTACTAGGCTATATGGAAATGCCACCAAAAACTGGCCTGGCCGCTTGAGGACGGTTAAGGACGCTTAAACGGGGCTACCCGCTGCAGTGGAAATGCGCCATTAGTTCATGATCGCGTTCACACCAAAAAGAGCCGGTACTAAAATTAGTTCATGCGAACCTTTTTACTTTCGAGCGGCTCTTCTGTGAGAAAAGAGCTATATTTCTGATTGGCTGGGCGGATTGCAAACCACGCCCCGTAAAACTCCCAAAAAGTTTTGTGAAGCCGCCATTTTATTATCCTCGCATTAGCATTATTAGCATTAGCCCAGCGCAGAAACGCAGAGAGACTAATTTATGGCAACACAAAATAAAACATGGGAGCGGTAGAGATGAGGAGGTGCCGGCGTTCTGGCGATTTACTCGGAAGGCTTCAGTAGAAGCTGCTGGGACTTCCCAGCAGCTTCTACTGAAGCCAGTCCCCAACTCCGGGGACTTCCGGCCGGGGACTTTGGGCGGCAGTATACGCCGTGAAGTGGTTTGCGGCCTGCCAGTAAACCCAAAGCAGAAGAAGAAGAAGTGACGTCAGCTGCTTCATTGGCCTAATCCACCCCCAGGGACTTTTTCCGGTGTGAACGCGATCTGTACTTAGTTCATGCGAACTCTTTAGTTCGCATTAACTAAGTTCGCATGAACCTTTGTGGGAAAAATAACGCAGTGTGAATGCGCCTAATCTGACTTGAGAGGACTCTCCCTCCACATCATTGTAGACATGGCCGTATCCACCATTGAGGTCACCGAGGTCCGGACCTCGGTATTTTTTTCCGAGCTGTGTATACAAAACTTGTGATATAATTGCAGTAAAAGGGATTCTTTGTAGTACTTCCATTTACTGCCGATGGGGGCGCTGCATAACTACATAGCCTCGATTAAAGCAAACAGAAGAAGACGACATGTATCAACAAACCACCGCACCGCAGCCCGGATTTGAACCGGAGCAGAGAAGGAGTGATGAAGTATCTAGAGATCTGAGTCCAGCGGGCTGCTTGTGTTTCTGTTCATCAGGACATCATATGACCAGCAGATCCTGTGTGAACGCTCTACGTTAGTCAGTGGACGTCCGACAACATGCACACTAACTTATATTGCAGCTATAGGCAATACTTTAGTTTAAATTGCGTGAATAAACTAGCTAGAGAGCTACATTTAATTACATTCATCCAATGTCAGAAGGATTACCTTTTAACAAACGTTGTAATGCTTTTCTTTCATTTCAATTTGAGTAAAACATTGAAGATATAACATTGTATTGTTTTCTTTTCACACTGACTCAGATATAATGAAAAGACTACGTCAGTCGAAGCTCAGCTTTGGTAAGGAAGAGACAGGACAGGCAGAGAGAAAGAGAGAGAGAGAAAGTGATGGAAGTCAGGGAGGAACTGCAGGTACAGTCACACAAACGAATGTAGGCTTAATAACCCCATCTATCTATCTATCTATCTATCTATCTATAACGTAGTCTTCATTTAGAATATAGACAATAGGCATAATTTTAAAACAACATCTTTGTTATGATGTCATAATAACATACAATTGTATAAAACACAATTTGCTTACATCTTTGTTCTCTTTTGAGAATCAAACAAAACTGATTTAAAGGAATGGTCCACTCATTAGTGTGAGAGAGGTTTTCTTTTCAGCAATGTTGATGGAAGGAATGGAGGCTGGAGTCCGCTTTATATCAAACACCTGAGTTTATTGAGAGCCACGGCCGGGAGCATTGGCAGGGTTCTCACACGACTTCATCATGTGATTCCCCAGCCAACACTGAAGATTACACAGAAACACAGCGCAAATCTACACAGATAATCAAGGAGGAGCCTCTATTTCGCGCGTCTTCTGATCGATAATCACAAGAACCTGGATTCAGAGACAAAGACAGTCTGTTAAAGTCCTCTGGCAGTTAGTCACAGTCCCCCAACAGGAAAGCGGAACCTTTAACCCTTTAACCTTTAACCTCTTAAACCCCTGCTCTAAGTTATAGCAGACCTATGTGAAACACAAAATGCTTTTTGGTACAAACACATAAACAAAAATATTTCCCTCACAGATCCACGCTTTTATCAATTCATTGATAACCAATTAACATTAGTCTAAGAATATTTTCAGTCACTACTTGAATCAAATAAAACGTCCTCAGAGTTGGGTGGATTCCTCATTACATTAATCACATCAAAAGCAGAATAAGATTGGAACAGCCAATCACAATGGTTGATACAGACAACCATAATAGAAAAATCATCTTTCTTCAGTGTTTGATTTCTTTTGTCAAAAAGCACAATAATAACACATGTGCAATACAAAAATATAATAGTAAAATATATGTTTCAAAAACAAGATCTTTTATCATTTATCCCTCAGTTAATCTCATTCATCAAACACAAATTCTAATTCAGCTTACATCTTTAAAGATTTACTTTAAGGTAATTACTTATTAAAACACAATTAGAATGTAGGATTATAAGAAATCCAATTGAGGTATAAAATCAGAATCAATAGGGATTCAGTTAAAAATTCACAGTTAAGGTATAAATTCACAGTGATGAATCGATCAATCTGTAATCTGTAAAGGTACAGTGTCCTCAATCTTTAGCATTACTTTTCGTTTACTTCAATACACTTATTCAAGAGTAAGGCACTTTACTACATACATTTTATTCAAATACATTTGTTTAACATCTGAAAAGGAAAAGTTAGGCATTTTATTTCAACAACCTGAGGAAAGAAAAGTCAAAATATCTATTCGTTTGAAACCGTCAGGCAGGTAATTGTATTTACTGTATCAACAATGAGAGAGACTAGGCCCTCGTACTGTTAAGATTGCTCAGAGTCTGTGGGGAAAAGTTGTACCAATCCTCAGCCTCCTCGCTAATTCTGGATGCTATGTCCAGCTAACTAAACCAGCTTTCGTGAAAGGAATTGGGCTAAACATGGGAGAATGCATAGATTCTGGCATATTTTGGCACAGCAAACAGTTGCTAATATTGTGTTCATGTGCGTAGTCTAACATTAAACTTGCTGCAGAATTAGTTTTAGTTCGTTTAAAAGGAGTGATTAAGGCCTTTTTTGAAGAATCTACCTCACCTCCTGAGTGTTTACTTGGAGTGGATGGAACATTTGTTTTTTTCTCTGGTTCAGACAGGTCGCACACAGCAGCACCTGGGTCGGAAACCTGGTAATCTGGTTTCCTCGTTGTACATTTTACCTGGTAATGATTAAGGATAGTAACATTGTCTGTTATAATATTAGAAATATCTTATTGTTCAATACATTATCAATCTGAAAATATCAATTAATTTATTTGTTTAGTGTGAAAGTGTAATCTGATCTGACAATTAATTTATTTGTTTAGTGTGAAAGTGTAATCTGATCTGACAAAATATATTTGTCACCACTATGTAACACATATCTGTTCATCGGAAATATAAAAACAATCATTAATTGTACATCTGTAATCATATGGTCATTCAATTCAAATGTTATCTTTGTACAAGAGCTCGAAGAACATGTCCTCCTGACTCGTTCTCCTCCTCTCTTTATGACACAGAATGTCTGGTGTGTGAAGGCATCCTGATACTGTAGATTAGCACTGAGGTGCTGATTGGCTCAAAACTCTTCTTCCCCAGAGCGCCATATTTCAAAACCCCCCAATTGCTCTGCTTTTGTGGCTCATTCAGTGAGCACTTTATGATCTCCCAGTGAACCAGAGGCTCATCTGCCTGCATTCCTTCTGCTATCTGCTTGAGAGCAGAGCCTATTCCAAGTGGCACATCCAGATGCCACCCCCGTGATGGGAGAGGTTAGGAAGAAATCTGCCCTTCCAAGAACCATGGAGCCTCTGAAGCCATCGCTCGTCCTGCAGAGTTGTCTGAGCAGAAAGATGAAGAAGCATCCCATCCCATCAGAAAGTTGAAGATTAGAATCCTCTCATCTCGAAAGACCTCGTGCCTCCTTGCCCGTGGCTGGGGGTGCTCTCTGCAGCCAGAGGGTGTGACCCTCTCTCTCTGACCCTTGACCTTCAGAGCTGTCCTAGTGATTGGGTTAACACTTGATAGGGATGTTTTCCTGAGTGCAGACAACTCAAAGTAATGGATTAGCACATTATCATTCAATTACAAAAATAGGATAGGCCCCTCAGAATTATTTGGGAGCCTTCCTGACACATGCACATGCATACATGTAAGGTTTGTGTTAGTCATTTAACATGCAAGAATCATATACTCATCAGTCCAAAGCAGAGAAATGTTATTTTAAGTTAAATGTGAGCTAGTCCCTGTGGATATAACCCGTTCTCAATTATTCTAAATATTATATTAATTCACCATTTACCGTTTGATAAAAGATTAGTTTATCAGAAGTACATTTCCTCTTCCATAAACATAGGTTTGAGAAATGAATGTTTCAATATGAGATCAATTACTCAAATATAATTGACTCTCCCCTCCCTTTTCTTACATATGTCACATAATGTAATAACAACGTAGGAGTCTATTTAAACATGGTATCGTCTATAAGCTATTAATCGAGAAAACTCAGTATCAGCACGCAACTTGCAAATAACTCTTCTCTCTTTCCTATCCCTCTCTTATCCTCATCTCTCTATTCTCTCCTCCACATCTCTCTCTATTCTCTCTCTCTATTCTCTCTTTCTATTCTCTCTCTTATCCTCATCTCTCTATTCTTTCTTCCACATCTCTCTCTATTCTCTCTCTCTATTCTCTCTTTCTATTCTCTCTTTCTATTCTCTCTCTATTCTTTCTTACTTCAGTTAGATATGAAATAAAAACATACGAGTCCATGTAAGCATGGTAGAGGTCATAATCCATCAGTCGAGAAAACTCAGTATCAGCTGTGCGCAACTAACAAAAACAATTGTGAGAACCATATATTATGCAGGAAATGCACACCTTTGTTGAAAAAACAAAACAAAAAAACAAAGCATCTCTGATTTGGGAGGAACAGCTTCAACCCCCTTAACATCTGAGTCACCACTGAAGGAGCATGAATGATAGTGGGCGTCTGAGGGTGTCTTTACTGAGAAATGTCAAACAAATTCAAAACCTTACATTTGAAAACAGGTTTGCATTCCTCCACTTAAGGTGACGTTATCATTGGAAACAATAAGAACAAACTATTTTGATATAGAATCTATAAATTGAATCTTTAGAGCAGAACAGAATGGTTGTATTTTTAGCCTAAGCTCCGTGCAGCCTCATGGTCTATATAATGTGAATATATGTAGTAGACAGTAACAGGCCCCTGACAACAGGCCTATACTAAAAATGGTAGGGGCTTTTCACAGCTTGCCAACCTGCAGGCATCCTCTGCATAGCAGTATGGATAGCCTTAAAAAACAAACAAACCCACTCTGTGGTAACGAGAATCATATTTCTGACCCCTGTGCCCAAGTGAAGCCGTTTGACTCATCTGACTGACCCAAGGGTTTGGAGCTGGTGTGACAGGGAGGCTTCCAAGTGTTCAGAGCAGACGTCAAGCTTTCAGTTCATGGCTCGGTGGGGGGGAGCAGACCCACGTGAGACAGTATCAACGGCTGTAAAGTTCAGTTTGAGGAATGTCATTCTCTCTGTGAGCAGGGAATGGTGTCCATTCTCGGACCAGACCATTAATGTCATGTAGCGCAGCCATAGCATCTCTGTGACTGCACTCAGCCGGTCTGTAGTAGGGCAGAGCTGGGTGACTTTTAGTGAAGCCGTCCGAAGCCATAGACAACAAACGGAACACAGGGTCATCAATGTCTCTCTTTACCAGTGGCTCAATCATAAAAGAAATTAGTGGGGAAATGTGGAACACTAATCCATCATGTGAAATGTTGAGTTAATTTAAATAATTACTTATGGGATGAAATCAAATTATCATTAATATTAGAAACTAAAGTCAGTTAAAATAGGACTTGCACGGATCAGAATCTAATCAATACACCATTTTCCCAGCTCTGTAATGAAATGGATGACAAGCAGGTATGCAAACTTGTCACCTTTTGAATCCAAACTAGGTCGTTTGTGTGATTCATGTAGATCTGCAATACAAATATTATTTGGGGCATGGGCAAGGTTGCCAACTCTGGGTACCTGGCTGGATTGAGATTTCGATATCATGGGTTTAATTACACACATGCGCACGAAATGACTGCTATCGTGTCAGTAGCGGGACCTTAGCATATATGTAGGATATGTATATAATATATATATATAAATGCACAATATTGGACTCAGACTATAAAAGGGCACACAGTGTCATTCACTAATGAAAGTCAAACACATGTTTGTTTCCACTGTTTTATTGTGTGCCTGTCATGATAAGCAATTAATTGACGTATCAGCTCCTGAGTATTTTTTGTTGGGTAATCTATGGTAGGGCTAACTCATACAGTGGTGGGGCTCAAATCAGTATTTGAAATGTAATTACATATTGATTGATTGTTTGAAAAGTTTATTAACAGCTTGTATATTGGGTACAGTACAGCTCAAAAAATACAATTGTCAAGGGGATGCAGACCAGAGAAAGACTTTCGTCTTGTTTACATCAGGGTCCCCCATTTCCAATTCATCATGTCATTTAAGACATATAAGACATATTTGACATACAGATGGCTATATCGCCCCCTTGACGGTGAAACGCCACGCATGAGGTTTGGATTATTTCCCTGTCTCAATCCAAATGGAACTGTATGAAATAAAAAGGCACATTTGTGTGACAAAATTGACATGCTGAAAACCCAACCCCGCAGCGGCGCTGTCTGGGTTTTTTTTTTTTTGAAATACTAACATAAAATACACATTCTCTCTTGAGATGAAAAAGAAATCCATCGACAGTATTACTACACGACATATTTAAATGAAGCTGAACCTGCTGCTCCTCACAGAGGAAAAAAGGCTGTGTGAATTACTTTACATTCGTGGATCCCCCACTGTCCTGTGTGTGAAAACGGAAGACAGCCCACACACCTATCAATCATCAAACCGTGGGGTCCTATTTCATTATGTGATGAGTTCTATCAACACGTAATGTTGTATCAATGTATATCGAGATGTGTTACCGCAAAATTATTCTCCGTCGGGACTTCCTGCAACAACACCACGCCGCCACCTCGATTCTGATAGGCCAGAATCTATTATCAAAGATGTCCTATTTAAGAAGACGATCACTACGTGACAATCTGCAGCCGCTTGTTCTTGAGTAGAAGTACCAGAGTGTATGCATACTATGTTACAGCAAGAGTACTGCATTAAAAATGTTACTCAAGTGAAAGTAGAAAAGTATTCTCATCAAAATATAGTGGAAATAGCGACAGTCGTTGTGCAGATTGGTCCATTTCAGAATAATATATATGATGTGTTTTATAATGATTTATCATCAAAGTGTTCTCAAAGCTGGTGAAGGTGCAGCTAGTCTGAAGTACTTTGTAGACTGCAGGGTAGCTGGTGAAGGTGCAGCTAGTCTGAAGTACTTTGTAGACTGCAGGGTAGCTGGTGGATTTACTCCAGGTGGAACTAAAGTCTGATTTAACACTTGATTAGATTTCACATCATTCATCCAGATCCGTAAAGTAACTAAAAGGTATGAAATACATGTAGCGGAGTAGAAATACACCATGTACCTCTGAACTGTAGAAGTAGAAGAATAAAGTGGCAAAACATTTAAATACTCAAATCAAGTACAAGTATCTCAAAATAGTGCTCAAGTATAGTACCTGTTGACTTTATGAACTTAGTTACACCAGTGGCTATACAGATAGAAAGACTAAGCCTTACCCAGAGGCATGAAAACACATCTATGAAAAATGCTCAACAATGCTGCCAGAACCACAAACTGACTGCTACAATTAAAATGAATGCCTCTATCCATCTCCATCAGATGTATATAGCACCTTTCAACGCAAGGCAATTGAAAGTGCCTTACAAAAAAATGAAAGACATTAAGCATTAAAAGAAAAGCTAATAAAATAAGCATTAAAAGGACAAATACATGGATAAAAGTTACAGTGCGGTCTAAAATATGAATAGTTCAATTTAACATTAAAAGGAAAAGTACATGGATAAAAGTTACAGTGCGGTCTAAGATATGACTAGTTCAATTAAAAGCATAATAACTGAACGCTGCTTCTCCATGTTTAGTTCTGACTCTGGGGACAGAAAGCTGACCAGTCCCTGAAGACCTGAGAGATCTGGATGGTTCATAGTTTAGCAGGAGGTCAGAAATGTATTTTGGGCCTAAACCATTCAGTGCTTTATAAACCAGCAGCAGTATTTTGAAATCTATTCTTTGACACACAGGAAGCCAGTGTGAAGACTTCAGAGCAGGAGTGATGTGATCCACTTTCTTAGTGTTAGTGAGGACTCGAGCAGCAGCGTTCTGAATCTGCTGCAGCTTCCTAATAGATGTTTTAGTGAGACCTGTAAAGACACCATTGCAGTAGTCCAGTCTACTGAAGATAAAAGCATGGACACGTGTCTCCAGATCCTGCTGTGACATTAGTCTTTAATCCTAGATATGTTCTTTAGGTGATAGTAGGCTGATTTAGTAACTGTAAATCACTTACACGTGTGTGTGTGTGTGTGTGTGTGTGTGTGTGTGTGTGTGTGTGTGTGTGTGTGTGTGTGTGTGTGTGTGTGTGTGTGTGTGTGTGTGTGTGTGTGTGTGTGTGTGTGTGTGTGTGTGTGTGTGTGTGTGTGTGTGTGTGTGTGTGTGTGTGTGTGTGTGTGTGTGTGTGTGTTTGTTTGGTTGGGGGTAGCCAGATGTTCGTCTTTGCGCCTTTAGGCCATAAAACCCCCAATGGTCGCTCTGTGGTCTTGCTCAGATTCTCTGCCCCTCCAAAGGTCACGCCTGTGATTGACCTCGGGTGCAGGATTTTAGGAGCAGAGGAAAGGGGAGATTCCGTCCAAAATGCAAACCTCTCCATGACTTGTCTTTAAAACGTTCTTTAAGTCCTGTATTAAGTCTTCTGTTATGTAGCGGAAAATCCCATTTAAAAATGAAGAGCAAAATAGTTTAGTTTACTTCTCTGTCTGTTCGGATTTGGAAATGTTTATGATTTATTTTTGTGTGCTCGTGAACGAGAGAAGGAGAAAAAAAACATCTACCTTTGAACTGCAATTACTTATGTTAAAAATTGCAACATTATACTCCTTAAAAAAATTGCTCAATTCGTTTAAACACATTTATTATGTGCACAATAAAACCTCAACAAGTATATTGATCCTGGCTTAACCAGCGACCTTTACTCTATTGTTCATAAGCTCAGTATTTGACAACTATTAGGATTGTAGTAATGTCTGTATAGACCAATTGTACTAGAAATAATTTGAAACAGTTTAATAAAGAATGTTAAACTATATTTAAACTGTAATTGAACTTCAACGTATATCAATTATCTGATTCCAGTGGCCAGTTGGAAACAGACAATCAACAAGGTTTTCATTTTGCAGCAACAGCGCAAAAGTTTCAATTACTGTCTGACTACATTGCATTTAGCTGACGCTTTTATCCAAAGCGACTTACATTAAGTACATTCGACTAGGAAGACACAACCTTGAAGAAAACAGAACCCTATAAGTACATCAGGCCTCACAGAGCCGAGCACCTCAAGTGCTTCTCAACTGGCTATAGATAAGCCAGTCCTCATGTCTGAGTCTGGTTCTGTCTTATCTTCTTTGTTTTGGAATGTGTTCAATACATTACGTTTTTTTATTATTCATTATTACCATATAATACATAGATTTAAGAATAAATGAAACAAATAATACAACATTGAGCTGTTTGAGCTTTTCATCTTTACATTATTGTTTTATTTCTCTCAAGTCATTTAATTTTGGTGAAATAACTGAAGTTTTTAGTTCATTTTACCCTGGCTGTGGACTGATTCATTATGAGTTGTTACAACGCATGCACAAGACGGCGGGTAGACAAACAAACACGAAACAATTATACAAACAAACACTGCAGTTAAACAAACATAAAAACTCTCAACAACTCAGCCTGACAAAAACTCTTCCAGCCTATTTTAATCCGAATTAGGGAGACTTTCAGAGGGGCCACTAATTATGAGCCCTCTATCCTCATAATTCTCGTGTATCTGCAAACACAGCCAAATTCAGCAATTCATACAACATTCTCAAACCACACATTAGGCACTTTCTTTAGTTCAAAAGCGTAAATAATTGCGGATAATGCTGTATGCTCCTTTTTTCTACGTGCAGCTCTCCCCAGGGGGCGGAGAATCGGCACCTCAGCAGAAATGCTATTTATCCTCTGAAAACTCCTAAATTCGGCGATTTGTTTAAATACAAATCTTGCGCAAACACAGCCTAAATTCGGCAATTCATACAACATTCTCAAACCACACATTGAGCACTTTCTTTAGTTCAAAAGTGTCAATAATCGCGGATAATGCTGTATGCTCCTTTTTTCTACGTGCAGCTCTCCCCAGGGGGCGGAGAATCGGCACCTCAGCAGAAATGCCTAAATTCGGCGATTTGTTTAAATACAAATCTTGCGACATTGCTTCTAATTCAGAAAATCCACTTTGCTGGTGCATCTCTCAAAAGTTTCTCTGAATATTTGTTGTGTGTAATTGCCTGGTGAGTTAATTCCAAGAAGCACACACAGAGGAGATCGATGAAATTCGATATTCCTAGGTTATCATTAGCCCCAAATATTCTCATAGTTTTCACATAAGCCGTGTTTGCTCGTAGACACCTGTCCCAGCAACAAACACGGGGAAATCGGCCAGGACAATATCCCCTTGACACCGATTCCCGAGGTTATAGATTAGCCTCCAGATGTAATGAGTAGAGAAACCCAAAAAAATGCAGCAGCTCAGTTCTCTCAGGTAATTTTAATACACCGTTGATCTCAAACGCTGGCGAGTCAATCTCAAAATAGAAATGTACTCACAAATGTCTGAAAGATCTGAAGGTGCCTGTTCCGTGACGCCAATCTGTGAGAGAGGTTTTCTTTTCAGCAATGTTGATGGAAGGAATGGAGGCTGGAGTCTGCTTTATATCAAACACCTGAGTTTATTGAGAGCCACGGCCGGGAGCATTGGCAGGGTTCTCACACGACTTCATCATGTGATTCCCCAGCCAACACTGAAGATTACACAGAAACACAGCGCAAATCTACACAGATAATCAAGGAGGAGCCTCTATTTCGCGCGTCTTCTGATCGATAATCACAAGAACCTGGATTCAGAGACAAAGACAGTCTGTTAAAGTCCTCTGGCAGTTAGTCACAGTCCCCCAACAGGAAAGCGGAACCTTTAACCCTTTAACCTTTAACCTCTTAAACCCCTGCTCTAAGTTATAGCAGACCTATGTGAAACACAAAATGCTTTTTGGTACAAACACATAAACAAAAATATTTCCCTCACAATTAGATAATTAATCAAAACTTCAGTATTTAGTGAAACGTTATGTTTAAACCATACCCTGAAAAAATCAGCGATATTCCCTGGTAAATAATGATTTTATAGCTCTTTTTTATCAAGACCTGTATATTCCGTCTGGCCGCCGCCATGTTTGCCATTTTCAGTAGTCACGTGATGGTCGTGACGTCATCCATGCGTTCACTTTGTCAACACACAGAAAAATGGTGGAGTATTTCAGTTCGGACTCGTCAGCAGAGGAACAAGTTTTGACCAATGTGAAGAGATTGGATGGGGGAATTCAGCCATACATATCAGTATGACAATACGACACCCTCTGTCCTAAGACCCTCACATCGTACAAGGAAAAACTTCCGAAGAAAACCCCCAGTTTAAAGGGAACATGGGAGAAACCTCAGGGAGAGCAACAGAGGAGGATCCCTCTCCCAGGACGGACAGACGTACAATAGATGCCGTGTGTAAATTGAAAAGATAATACATTTGCAACATAGGTAGTCCAAATGTTTGGAAATGCATGTGTGTATAATGGGAAGATGATATAAGATACTATATGTATGCATGTAGTACCACCCTTGCTAGCGATTCCCTCTCTAGTTTAGCATACTCAGCTTCGTTGTCCCTGGCCATAGAATCACGATTTTATGGGGCCGGAAAAATTGGGGGGAAATACACACTAGCCGGTACTACGCTATATGGAAAGGCCACCAAAAACTGTCCTGGCCTGGACGTTAAAACGGGGCTAGCCGCTGCAATGGAAATGCGCTATAACATACCTTATTCTTACTCCGAGCACTACTTCTGCTCCTCCGTCGCTTCACACTTGCAGAGGGCGATTTCTCTACTGGCCGAACTGGTGTCCTGGTCGGTGATGACACCAGAAAGACCGATGGTACTGCATCTCCATTGAGTAATGGTTGTTCTTTAAATCCCATGTTATGTTTTATCATACTCTCAGAGTAGTCGTCCGGAAATGTGAAATGTTCGCTGCATACATGAGCCTGTAAATCTCTCGGTTCGGGCCGGCCACATTTCGCTAGCCACTGCCTCCGAATGTACTTCTTACGCTTACCTTTTGGCAACAGATGGAACCGAGCATTCCGTGGATTGTTCCTATCAGAATTGTGGCAATATTTCGCGATACAGTGAGGCATATTTGAATAGAGAAACTACAGTAAATAACATGGAGATCAACGTGTCTTCGAAAACCAAACGCATGGATTACGTCACGTCCGGGAAATGGCGGCGCCCACAGTGTTGATGTTATTTCGGTATATAATCAGTTTAAAATCACTGATAATGTCATCGGATTAAAAAAAAAAAAAGAGAGACTGGCAGAGACTGGTCTGTTTTATCGGATGATAATTTTTAAAAAATGAGTGTCATGAGCATACCATTCCTTTAAAGTAAAAAAAAATAATGCAAACAAACAAGTGAAATGAACTAAATTGCTGAATTGATTTTAATTCACTGGCAGGAGCGACAAGTGAAGAGGAGCAAGAAGTGAGCAACGAGGGAGAGATTGAACAAAGAGAAAGAGTAGAGGACAGAGAGAGTAATGAACAGGAAGAAGACAGAGAGACTAAAGACGTTGGAAGACAGGCTGCAGGTTATGGAAAGGAGAGAGACATGGAAAATGAATGTTGACAATGTTGTGTGATCATTTTAGCCTCTTCTGCATGTCCAGATCATTAATAGTAACACTAAACTAATTGTTATGCATTACACTTTAAAAAAGAATTGATGCTGCAGCCCACTGACATGGTTTGAAATCAATATAGTATCCAATTTGTGAACCCCCACAGGACTTAAAAAGCACCTAACTAGATCATGAAAATCCCAAAAATCTCGGGGGAGTATACCCCCGAACCCCCCTAGCATGTTTGGACCAACGGTCAAAACATTTTTTTTTCCTCCCAGAGCTGTCAGCGCAGCGCCTCCACAGATCTGGCGCCCTAGGCGAACATCTATAACACCAGTGCGACGGGCCGGCCCTGGTCTCAGGTTACGCTGTAGGAAGTGTAGGTACAACCGTAGAGATATATATAAACCATAGACTGTATATATAAATGGACGTAGGGTCCGTGACGTCACCCATAGGATTCTGCAGAGTTGCCGTGAAGCCCTTAGTAGGCGGAGTCGGCCACTAACGGCTCGACAGTGACGTCAGAGTCTAACTCCCTCCTTCTCCCGCCTGCTCCAAATAAGGGCAAAGAGGCGGTGCTGAGGCGGTGCTGAGGCGGAGCCGAGGTGGGACAGGGCGGGAGCTGCTGCCACCGAGCGTGACGTTCCAGACCTAGCTCAGGCTAAGAAGCTAAGCTAACATGCTCTCAGTATTAAGCTAACAACCTATGCTAACAACCCAGCTTGCGGTCACTGCTCCTCGTTCCCGGCATATTCTGAAGGTAAGATACCCTGTAACTTTACAAAACTTGTCCTTTTGATTTAAATGTTCTTGAACCTACACTATACAATTGTTTTTTAAGTGCTTCACCGTTTTTCAAATATAAATGTCATTTGTAACTAAACTTTGTAAACAAGCAGAGATATGGCCAGTGTTGCGTGAATTAAATGTGATTAATGAAATATGACTGTAGAAAAAGAAAGGTGCTTTTGTATTGATTAAACCATCCATCCATCCATCTTCTCCCGCTTATCCGTGGTCGGGTCGCGGGGGTAGCAGTTCCAGCAGAGAGCCCCAAACTTTCTTTTCCCTGGCGACATCAACCAGCTCTGACTGGGGGATCCCAAGGCGCTCCCAGGCCAGCGAAGAGATATACTCCCTCCACCTGGTCCTAGGTCTACCCCTCTACCCCTTGCTCTCTTCCCAGCTGGAAGCTGCCTGGAACACCTCCCTAGGGAGGCGCCCAGGTGGCATCCTAACTAGGTGCCCGAACCACCTCAACTGGCTTCTTTCGACGCGAAGGAGGAGCGGCTCAACTCCGAGTCCCTCACTGATGACCGAACTTCTCACCTTATCTCTAAGGGAGACACCAGCCACCCGGCGGAGGAAACCCATCTCGGCCGCTTGTATCCGCGATCTCGTTCTTTCGGTCATGACCCATCCTTCATGACCATAGGTGAGGGTAGGAACGAAAATGGCCCGGTAGACAGAGAGCTTTGCCTTCTGGCTCAGCTCCCTTTTCGTCACAACGGTGCGGTAAAGCGACTGCAGTACCGCTCCCGCTGCTCCGATTCTCCGGCCCATCTCACGCTCCATTGTTCCCTCACTCGAGAACAAGACCCCGAGATACTTGAACTCCTTCACTTGGGGTAAGGACTCATTCCCTACTTGGAGTGGACAGTCCATCGGTTTCCTGCTGAGAACCATGGCCTCAGATTTGGAGGTGCTGATCCTCATCCCAGCCACTTCACACTCGGTAGCGAACCGATCCAGTGAGTGCTGAAGGTCGCAGACCGATGAAGCCATTAGAACCACATCATCTGCAAAAAGCAGTGGTGCAATCCTTAGTCCACCGAACTGCAGACCCCCTCCCCCACGACTACGCCTCGAAATCCGATCCATGTATATTACAAACAGGATTGGTGACAAAGCGCAGCCCTGGCGGAGGCCAACCCTCACCGGAAATGGGTCCGACTTACTGCCGAGGACCCGGACACAGCTCTCGCTTTGGGAGTACAGAGATTGGATGGCCCTGAGTAGAGACCCCCCCACCCCATACTCCCGCAGCACCTCCCACAGTAACTCCCTGGGAACTCGGTCATACGCCTTCTCCAAGTCTACAAAACACATGTAGACCGGATAAGCGTACTCCCAGGCCCCCTCCAGGATCCTTGCGAGAGTAAAAAGCTGATCCGTCGTTTCACGACCAGGACGGAATCCGCATTGTTCCTCCTCAATCTGAGGTTCGACAATCGGCCTGACCCTCCTTTCGAGTACCTTGGAGTAAACTTTCCCGGGGAGGCTGAGTAGTGTGATGCCTCTGTAATTGGCACACACCCTGATCCCCCTTTTTAAAAAGGGGAACCACCACCCCGGTCTGCCACTCCTTCGGTACTGTTTCCGACTTCCACGCAACGTTGATGAGACGTGTCAACCATGACAGTCCCTCAACACCCAGAGCCTTCAGCATTTCGGGGCGGATCTCATCCACCCCGGGGCCCACTGTGGAGTTGTTTGACGACCTCAGTGACCTCCCCCCGGGAGATTGGTGTTGATCCCCCGTCATACTCCAGCTCTGCCTCTAACATAGAGGGCGGAGTTGTCGGGTTCAGGAGTTCCTCAAAGTGTTCCTTCCAACGCCCCAACACTCCATCAGTTGAGGTCAACAACGTCCCATCCTTACTGTACACAGCTTGGATGGTTCCCTGCTTCCCCCTCCTGAGGTGTCGGACAGTTTTCCAGAACAACTTTGGTGCCGCCCGAAAGTCCTTCTCCATGTCTTCTCCGAACTTCTCCCACACCCGCTGCTTTGCCTCGGCCACGAATGAGGCTGCTGCCCTTCGGGCCTGCCGGTACCTTGCAACTGCCTCGGGAGTCCCCTGGGATAACAAATCCCTGAAGGCCTCCTTCTTCAGTCGGATGGCTTCCCTGACCACTGGTGTCCACCAGGAGGTTCGAGGGTTACCGCCCCTTGAGGCACCTAGGACCTTGAGACCACAGCTCCCCGCCGCGGCTTCGGCAATAGAGGCTTTGAACACCGACCACTCTGGTTCGATGTCCCCAACCTCCACAGGAATGCCCGAAAAGCTCCGCCGGAGGTGTGAGTTGAAGGCCTCCTGAACTTGGGCCTCCTCCAGACGTTCCCAGTTCACCCGAACTACACGTTTGGGCTTACCAGGTCTATCCAGAGGCTTCCCCCGCCACTCGACCCAACTCACCACCAGATGGTGATCAGTTGACAACTCCGCCCCTCTCTTTGTCCAAAACATACGGCCTCAGGTCCGATGATACGATAATGAAATCGATCATGGACCTTCTGCCTAAGGTGCTCTGGTACCACGTACACTTATGAGCATCCTTATGCTCGAACATGGTGTTTGTTATGGCCAATCCATGACTAGCACAGAAGTCCAGTAACAAACCACAACTCCGGTTCAGATCAGGGGGGCCGTTCCTCCCAATCACGCCCCTCCAAGTGTCTCCATCATTGCCCACATGTGCGTTGAAGTCTCCCAGCAAGATTAAAGAGTCCCCTTCAGGAGCCCCATACAGGACTCTTTCCAGGGTCTCCAAGAAGGCCGTATACTCTGAACTGCTGTTGGGTGCATAAGCACACACAACAGTCAGAGTTTTCCCCCCCATAACCCGCAGGCGTAGGGAGGCGACCCTCTCGTCCACTGGGGTAAACTCCAACAACGAAGCACCTAACCGGGGACTTGTGAGTATCCCCACACCCGCCCGGCGCCTCACACCTTGAGCAACTCCGGAGAAGAATAGAGTCCAACCCCTATCCAGAAGTAAGGTTCCAGAGCCGACGCTGTGCGTAGAGGTGAGCCCAACCAGATCCAACTGGTACCGCTCCACCTCCCGCACAAGCTCCGGCTCCTTCCCCCCCAGAGGTGACGTTCCACGTCCCCAAAGCCAGCTTCTGCCACCCTCCGCTTTCACTGCCACCCTTCTGGCAGCGCACCCGACCCCATCGGTGTTTCCCGTAGGTGGTGGGCCCGCGGGACGGAGAAGCGGAGGTGTTGCCCACGTTGCCTTTTCGGGCTGGGCCCGGCCGGGCTCCGTGGCAAGCCCGGCCACCAGACGCTCGCCGACGAGTCCTCCTTCTGGGCCTGGCTCCAGAAGGGGACCCCGGGCTTCCTCCGGGCCGGGTATCCTCACTTCTTGTGTCGTCTTAAACCATTTTTATTTATTTCAGCATTAAGAAAAGCCACATTGAAAGTTACATCTTGCATTTTATGAAAAGTAAAGGTTTCGAATCATTGTATGACTTAAGTACACTAGAAAATAAATTAAAGATGTGCAACAACTGTATCAGTAATTAAAATGATATAACTTATGTACAGGGTTGGGAGGGCTACTTGCCAAAAACACAACCAGTAACTTAATGTAAGTCAAGATCAAGATCAAGATATAAAAGTAATGTAACGTGATAACTTTATTTCTGTTTTGGATTACCTCGATTTATGTCATAGCACATAGGCTACAGTGTAGGAATGGCAATGAAAATCATCTGTCCCGAGCTCCTCCAACAATGCAACATAGTTATATAAGACATAAAAGAAATTCAAAATTAAATTAAGAATAATAAATTAGTGCAGGCAGAAATCTATATACACGTAAATATAATAAGACATATGCAAGAACAGAATGTAAAAATAAATATTGTATAGTAAAATTAAATTGTTTTTTTTTTACAGTGATAGCTGTTAAGATAAATAAGTTCTAAGATGACAACAGATGAATGAATGTTGCTATTAAAATAATGTAAAAAAAGGTAATATAATTAATCTATTTTTAACATAGAGTATGTGGGGGGAAATGGCAATTCTCTATCTATGATAAAGAGTCTTTGCATAAATTGAAGAAAAATGTGATGGTTTGCAAAAATTCGATTTCTATGTTTCTTTACTTAACTGGCAAAATCTTAATTTGGCTTTTAATCAAAAGAACATTATTCATCACTGATGTGCAAGCTGTGCCATAACAATTATTTAGCATTGTATGATGTATAACATGTATTTAATTAGTAACAACAATTTACACTCACAAATGGAACCAAGTTATTATTTTTTTTAAAGGATCTGTACCCATGAGTCCGTGCTGAAGGGATGACTCTCAAAGTGTTCACTGCACAGGCGAGAAGAAACGTTGGGGGTCCATGTATTCCTCCGGATGTTCAGCACCCACTGGTCCAGCCTGTCTGGATCACCTAAAGGAAACCTTTATTCAAAAATACATGAAAACCGACCCAAAGACAACAGGAGGGTTAATGCCATGTGAACGATGTCACTTGAGCGGCCCGACCAAGTAAGGAGACAGAGGCAGAACGTCTTGATACAATCCGGTGTGGGTATTTATTCATCATTTGGTGCCTGGTCGCCCACATCAATATTTCACAATGACTGTCTCCCACACTATTTTCCCCCAAATGAGCCCAACATGCCACCCTTTATAGCCTCACCCATCGGCCCGTACCATCCAAAAGGGGTGGCATGTGCAGAGATGGTCCGCTCAGATAAGGACCGTAGTTATTCACAAAACATCCTTTACTGGAGAATGACAAACATCCTTTACTTACATTCTATTTAATTACGGTATGAAAAGAAAACCCGTTCTAAACTAACACGCCAAATGTACCTAATAACAAATCACCCCCGCCTCCAACCTGCTCCTTTGACCCCATCCGGAACGATAAAAAGGACCCGCTGTTTCCCCGGGGACCCTTTACGATGACGGACCTTGGGACCGGAGACGGGAGAGCAGGCGGAGGTGAGTGTTATGATGTTGACTGTTATAGGAGTAACCTGTACCATTAATGCACCTTATATATCGTGACCTTTACACACTAAACATATCCCTTGCACATAATCTCAACCGCTGTCAATCTACACAAACCAACACTTTTGGCGCTCTTGCTATAACTCCCCTTTCTTTCCAGGTGGAGCCGAGAGCCCGACCAGCGTCTGCCAGACGACATCACAATTTAATACAGTTGACTCATTTAATACCCACTACATCAATGAACAGTATAAAATGTGCAAATAGGCAATGTTTGACTGTACTGTGCAAATCCCCCATGTGCAAGATTACACAGCCCGAAGCCGTGGCGAAGTTACCTTCGTCACAGCCATATTCACTTAATAACGCATGAACAACTTTTACAAATATTTCTATATAGTCTGTGTTGGTAAATGTAATCTGGGTTGCACATTTCCTGCTGAAATACATGCATGGGCCTACCAAGTAACTGCGTTGCACTTTGGTTTGATAAAACAGTGTAGTTCCACTATATAAACGTTACATTCATAATCAAACGAGATAATATGCAAGATAAATAGCTATTTGTTGTTATTCTTAATGCTTGTCATTCGCACGTTAAGAAAATAAAATAAGTACCGATACATAGCAGAACAATTGTGGCGATGTTCAGCTTAATAAGCCTTGTTCAACATCATTTCTTTAGCTAATACTATAGCGGGCTGCAGGCGAACCAAGTCCGCGTTTCGCTGCATTCCTTGATCTCCAGTTAAAACGCCGGGCTCCGCCGCTGGCCGAAGCTAACGGAGCCGCAAAGGGCTAGCTATGGCTCCGGTTAGCTTCGGCGGTGGACTCCGGCGGCCACCACTGGGATAATTGGGTCCCCTTTTAACATTTGCTCCCATTTAGCATTATGGGCGTCATAGCCATAGACTATAAAAGTCTTACCCAAGGCTGAATCATAAACTAAACTGTATATATATATATATATACACATGTATAAAGGGTTACGTCCTTAGCTGGCTAATAAGCTACATAACAAGCTAAGCTAACAAGCACACAAACACCTGCTAACGGGGTTAACATGTATAATATTATCATTTTACTCACCGAAAAAAGCTGAGAGTAGACTTCTTGGAAGTTCTGTTAGTACAGTCAAGCGCACAGCACGACATCTTAATTGTCCGCCGCTGGCCGAAGCTAACGGAGCCGCAAAGGGCTAGCTACGGCTCCGGTTAGCTTCGGCGGTGGACTTCCGGCGGCCACCACTGGGATAATTGGGTCCCCTTTTAACATTTGCTCCCATTTAGCATTATGGGCGTCATAGCCATAGACTATAAAAGTCTTACCCAAGGCTGAATCATAAACTAAACTGTATATATATATACACATGTATAAAGGGTTACGTCCTTAGCTGGCTAATAAGCTACATAACAAGCTAAGCTAACAAGCACACAAACACCTGCTAACGGGGTTAACATGTATAATATTATCATTTTACTCACCGAAAAAAGCTGAGAGTAGACTTCTTGGAAGTTCTGTTAGTACAGTCAAGCGCACAGCACGACATCTTAATTGTCTGGTATATCACCACGAACACGGCTAAAGCTAAAGGGTCAAGTACAGTAACTACGACTAACTAACGTTGTAGCCTCTATGGTTGTAGCCTAGCAGAGTGGACAAGTTGCTGTTAGCTGACAGTGAGGCATGTACGTGTCCATCAACGTGACCACGCCCTAATTAATGCAAAAACTTTAAGACCTAATATAAATAAAAGGGTCATGTTAGAAAACAATTCACTCACAGATTCATAATCATGAAGGTGGAATCTAACTATATCGATAATAAAAATGTATGGAGCCAGGGATAGAAACATGTTTTTTTCTGCTGTAAAGTTGGGCATTTTAACATGGGGGTCTATGGAAATTGCTCCTTTCTGCAGCCATCGCCTATCGGCCAATATATGAACTGCAGTGTGTGGCACTTCCGTATTGGCTTCCCGGCTCTTCCCCAGAGTTAGCCGCTTGATATAAACCTATGATATAAACACGTGTGTATATATATCTATGGGTACAGGCAGGGGCGGACTGGGACTACAAATCAGCCCGGGACTCTCGACCGGCCCACTTCGGTACCGCCGGCCGGGGGTAAAATGGACTTGTATTATCACTGGCCCCACCATTGTAACCACTGGCCCAGAGCATTCGTCCAACAAAAAAAATCGACTAATAATGAAGAAAATTAACACATTTGTTGCAATAGTAATTTATGCACTAACTACATTACTACAACATTTGAATCATCAGTTCTTCCACATTTTCCTCAATTGTTCATATTTGGTTTATTAAAATAATGATATTGTGGTCATTGTTAAAATATGTCTGCTATTATTATGAGTATTATTATTTGTATAATGCGCTTTCTGCCTTCCTGTCATTAGGAGTTAGACATGTAATGGCTATATGTAATTGATTTGATTAGAACCTTCATTATCCTAAACTGCTGGGACATTTCGCCAATACCTTTATATTGTCTACTCTTCACTTACTTGTCAGCATAGGTCGGCATTGATGTACAGAGCCGACAGAAGACCTTGTTTATATTGGCATCATATAGAGAACCGCAGTGACGCGTCCTAAAACCCGGATGTAAACTCCTTCCGGTTCCTTCGTGAAAAACGCAATGCAAATTCTCCATAGGATTTTGGAAAATAGCTGGAAATCAGGTCTGTGGTTGACACACATTTAAGAGAGGGATCACGTTTTGTTCAGCCGGATAATCTCCACATGTCTCCCCTACTTTTATAATTTTTTAATCATAAATCTAGTCGCCAGAAGCGAAATGCTAACGTTATGCTATAAACGAACTACAAGCCAGTACAGCAGCAGGGTCGCACGACTTCAACGTCACGCCAACTTAAGATCGTTTCAACTGACTTGCACTGAAACTGCACTTTGAACACTTTAAATATATTAACATTTTAAACTGTATACCCCGTTTATCTAGGCCCTTTTTGTTTTGTTTTATGTATAGGCTACATGTCACACTGTGGGAAACGATATTTCTGGATGTATAACACATGTAGAATTTGTTTACAATAAGCTGACTTTGACTTCCGCGTGCTTGCATATTTTAACAAAGCTTTTAATTTTAGCCACACTGAATTTAACTAGAAGTCATGGCTGTGTCAATTGCCAGTCTGATATCGTTTTACAAAGATGACAAGAAGATTGGAGATAGAGGAGAGAACCACTACAAGTCAGGACACGTAAAACAGTGCAGCCTAGATGAAGGTGTGTTTACCGGTGTTGTCAGGGCTAGCATGAGGGAGAAGGTTTATAGAGTGTCGGTGAGTAGTGATAGCAAGAGTACCGTTAACCTAGAGTTAATTTATTCACATTAATTCCCATCAACAAATCCATGTTATGTGTCACATGAAATCTTTATTAGGCAAGGCAAGTTTATTTATATAGCATTTTTCAACACATGGCAATTCAAAGTGCTTTACAAAAAATGAAAGACATTAAGAAATGGCATTTAAAACCAGTCATTAAAAAGAAAAGCTAATAAAATAAACATTAAAAGAAAAAATACATGGATAAAAGTTACAGTGCAGTTTAAGATATGAATAGTTCAATTAAAAGCAGCGGCAAAAAGAAAAGTCTTCAGTCTGGATTTAAAAGTAGTCAGAGTTGCAGCGGACCTGCAGGTTTCTGGGAGTTTGTTCCAGATGTTTGGAGCATAATAACTGAACGCTGCTTCTCCATGTTTAGTTCTGACTCTGGGGACAGAAAGCTGACCAGTCCCTGAAGACCTGAGAGATCTGGATGGTTCATCATTTAGCAGGAGGTCAGTAATGTATTTTGGGCCTAAACCATTCAGTGCTTTATAAACCAGCAGCAGTATTTTGAAATCTATTATTTGCCACACAGGAAGCCAGTGTAAAGACTTCAGAACAGGAGTGATGTGATCCACTTTCTTAGTGTTAGTGAGGACTCGAGCAGCGGCGTTCTGAATCAGCTGCAGCTTCCTAATTGATTTTTTAGTGAGACCTGTGAAGACACCATTGCAGTAGTCCAGTCTATTGAAGATAAAAGCATGGACAAGTTTTTCCAGATCCTGCTGTGACATTAGTCTTTTAATCCTAGATATGTTCTTTAGGTGATAGTAAGTGTAAGTGATAGCCAGTGTAAAGACTTCAGAACAGGAGTGATGTGATCCACTTTCTTAGTGTTAGTGAGGACTCGAGCAGCGGCGTTCTGAATCAGCTGCAGCTTCCTAATTGATTTTTTAGTGAGACCTGTGAAGACACCATTGCAGTAGTCCAGTCTATTGAAGATAAAAGCATGGACAAGTTTTTCCAGATCCTGCTGTGACATTAGTCTTTTAATCCTAGATATGTTCTTTAGGTGATAGTAAGCTGATTTAGTAACTGTTTTATTGTGACTGTTGAAACTCATGTCAGAGTCCATGACTACACCTAGATTTCTGGCTTTATCTGTTGGTTTGAACATTGCAGGCTAAAGCTCAGCGCTCACTTTTATACGTTCTGCCTTGGCTCCAAAAACCATTACCTCAGTTTTATCTTTGTTTAATTGGAGAAAGTTCTGACACATCCAGTCATTGATTTGTTCAATGCACTTACTCAGTGTTTGAATTGGAGCATAGTCTCCTGGTGAAATGGTTACGTAAATGTGTGTGTCATCTGCATAGCTATGGTAACTTATTTTTGTTGTTCTTCATTATCTGAGCCAGTGGTAGCATGTAGATGTTAAAGAGAAGAGGCCCCAAGATTACAAATATTACACACCAGAAAACACAGAAATATCCATGAAATAAACATACAGTAGGCTATAAACAATTAAAGGGATAATTGGGAAGGCATTACAAATGTAAATATATTTTAAATAATAAAACAATCCCACCACTACAGGTATCTACAGGAGAAGAGGGAATTCTCTCCACAAAATGTGAATGCCCAGGTGGAGAATGGAAATGCAGTCATGCAGTTGCATTAGCCATCTTTGCCATCCACACTTTCAGCTGCACTGACTTCCTGTGTGTCAGTGGAAGAAGCCAACGGCAGCTAAACGTACGCATTCAGTGGAGGAGCTATTTCCTCCAACCAATAACTCACTCAACCCGCTGACAAGAGAGCCCACCTCCGAAGATCGTGACTGGCTGAGGGACAGACTCGGGGGCAGGTTCTCAGGAATGTCTTGGCTTCTCTCCCCCGAGCCAGAAGAGGAACACTACAGCTTGTAAATACTTACTGTTCCTGAAATTCTCAAATCTGTTGGGCATCAGGGACCTGAGGCAATTGTGGCAAGCATGGCATTGTCTGAGGAGCAACAGAGGGCAATTAAGGTGGCTACACTGGTCAGCGAACCAACCCAAACTGGCATTTGTTCAGGAAAGGAAGTTTGACTGCCAGCAACTTTGGAGCTGTCCTGAGGTCAAAGCGCGTGACTGCTTCCCTTATTGCCAGGGTGCTAGGGCAACAACAGGCCCTTGATGGTGTTTTGTCTGTACAGCAGTGTTGGGAAAGTTCACTTTCTACATGAACTAGTTCAGTTCACAGTTCACAAATTTTAAAATGAACTAGTTCAGTTCATAGTTCATAATTCAAAATGTTGAACTAAAGTTCATGGTTTCAAAAATGAACTAATTTATAGTTTATAGTTATTTTTTCAATACGTTGCTGCCAGAGATGGGGTCGTTACTAAAAAAAAGTAATATATTACATATTACTTTTAAAAAAAAGTAATATATTACACTACTTCGTTACTATCTACATAAAGTAATTCGTTACTTTACTCGTTACTTTACTCGTTACTTTACTCGTTACTTTACTCGCAGGGCCGGCCCGCCCCTCCCTGCAGGCAGATCACGCAGACTGCTAAAGTTTCAAATGTTCTCTTTAGTTCAGTTTCCATTGTCGCATAAGACTGATCCAGATAGCTCCTGAATGTTTTCCTATCTGACCATGGCTGTCCTCTGTCTCCTGCTATCTGACCATGGCTGTCCTCTGTCTCCTGCTATCTGACCGTGGCTGTCCTCTGTCTCCTGCTATCTGACCGTGGCTGTCCTCTGTCTCCTGCTATCTGTATATTTGCGCAGTCTATCTCTGCTCACGATGTTGCGTCAGCGTGTTCTCCTGCGTGTTGGCCATGTGTTGCACTGGAGCCAGACTTCAGCCGAGCACGTACGAACTGCGCATGCGTGAGTGGCAATAACTCTCCTTACCAGCAGGCAGCGGTAGTGTGTATTTGTCATTCAAAACAAGCAACAACCGGAAAACAGAGAAGAAGAACTACGTGTGTGTGATATAAATAAACAACAGCTATGTGCGTTAGCTTCACCTAGCATGTGTTCTTTGCAGGTGTTTGTTGAGGTTTGATTATGACTGATTTTAGAAAGTAACGAAGTAACGCGTGTCGGGGCAATGTTAGTAACTGTAGTGTGATTACTGGATTATAAAAGTAGCGCGTTACACTACTCCGTTACCGACAAAGTAATATTATTACAGTAACGCGTTACAAAGTAACGCGTTACACCCAACTCTGGTTGCTGCGAGCTATTATTTGTCTCCTGTCCGATGTTAATAGGATCTGGGTGGTAGTGGATCTGTTTTGGCTCTCTTTTTTATTCGCCAATCGCACATACCGTGAAAGGCTAGTCGTGTGCTTATTCTCAATGTACCGTTTAAGGTTTGTTGTCGACGTCGTCGATGTACGAACTTGCTTTTTCAAACCGGGCGGACACAGTTTACAGGCAAAGGTTTGATTTTTTCCGTTACCTCACTGGTTGTAGAAAAAGCTTCTTATATTTGATTTGATATACTTTATTAATCCCCGTGGGGAAATTGTTTCTCTGCATTTGACCCATCCTAGTGTTAGGAGCAGTGTGCTGCCATTTTGAACGGCGCCCGGCGAGCAGTGTGGGGAACGGTGCCTTGCTCAGGGACACCTCGGTAGCACTTGGTCTTGCCGGGACTTGAACTGGTGACCTTCCAGTTGCCAAGCCAAGTCCCAATCGACTTCGCCACCACCACCGCCTGCATATTCGTTAGCATAGCTAGCTAACCAGATGCTAATGATAACAACACAGTTATTGACTGTCTGATCAGTATGACAGATGAGCAGATCGCCACTGGGCTTTCAGCTAAAGACACAGACACGCAGAAACTGCGGCATGTGTATGGATGTATCGGTACTGCAATCTCTGAAGTGCTGGAGTGGCGTTCTGGTGCTCTCCGTCAGAACTGCACCCCTGTCAGTCGAGACATATACCATCGTTAGGCTCGTGTTGTGTTCAAGGACCCTGACCTTGGCCAGGAAAAACAGGCACTCGTTTGTTTCATTTTTTTGCGGTCTAGATTTCTTTCATTTTTTTATTTTTTGCGTGTGTTTATAAATTACCTCGAGGGCCGTACCAAATTGTCTCGCGGGCCGTAAACGGCCCGGAGGCCGGAGGTTCCCCGGCCCTGCCGTAGAGTCTGACTCTGCTCTCGGCTTCGTCCATACTAATTCATTCATTCATTCAATGCTCGCCGGTTCCGCGGTTCCACATTGTTTGTTGTGAGGAGTCTGATATATTTAGTATATTTATATTTTAGTGCGACAGCCAGGGGTGACAGGCGCGTACGCGTTACAGGCAGCTTGCTGTTGCCAGATTGGGTGGTTTTCCGCATTATTTTGAAGCCTGTTTACGGTGTGTTTTAACTGGGTTTTCGGCTGAAAGGCATATGAAATCTGGCACACTTTTGAACGCCGTTATAATACAGTGCTGAGAATGAACGCACTTTTGAACGCCGTTATACAGCGCTGAGAATGAACGCGTTCTCAATTACGTTCATCTAGCGGAAATACAGTACGTTCAGTTCACGTTCGCCCAAAATATGAACGCGTTCATGAACGATCGTTCATTGAACGCGTTCAGGTACATCACTGCTGTACAGTGCGGGACTATGAATGAATAGTTGCAGGGCATCAGGGCATTCACCACTGCAACCCAGATGCAGGTCCATGAGTCAGGTTTGTGGCTCTCCCAATCAGGAGTGTTGGGGGTATCTCCAGATGGTCTGGTAGGGTCTTCCGCTGTGCTGGAGGTAAAGTGTCCCTACGGAGCCAGGAAAATGACAATTAGTGAAGCATTGCAAATCAAGGGCTTCTGTGTCAGTAAGGAGGGAGAAACATTCAGCCTGCGTGAGGAGCATCCTTACTGGCACCAAGTGCAAGGTCAGCTTCACCTCACTGCAAGAAAGAAGAAGAAATTAAGAAATTGTGAATCGTTTTTAATTTATATTTACTCGCCTTTGCAATGTTGTGGTTGTTAGAGTGTTAGGCTTCCTGTCAGCTCGTCTGTTGGGAAGATATCAAATATTAGTTTCATGGAAGTCACACCGTCACATATAAGACATACAGTACATAGGCTAAAACAAAACATCTAAAGATATAACCTTGCACTTTGTCTCGTGAACATTTTCACTATTTTGACATTTTATAGATGAAAATTGAACTAAAGAAATAAATGGTAGATTAATCCATATTGAAAATAGTTGTCAGCTGCTACACTAATTATAATAGTTATATTTCTTAATTAATTAAGATAAGATATTACTGTATTGATCCCAATTTGGGAAATATTTGTGTTGCAGCAGCATAACAAGAAAAACAAAATATAAGTTATTATATATACAAAAGTATGTGAGGGATGGAATATTAAATTGAATATAAATGTAAAATGTACATGTGATTTTACGTCCAAGAGAAGCTATGGAGCAGAGCGTTCTCTACCAGCCAGAGGTGATTTGTTATTAGTTCAATATGTCAAACTGATTTCCCTGAATACAATCTGTAGTCACATGGTGAAACGTTATGCTGCTTGTACTAATTAGACTTATCATATAAGCCACACAGGTTTTAATAGGATGTATTCATTATCTTTACTTATGTTGCGGTCTTTTCAGAAGCGCCATCTCTAAAACAGCGATACAGTCACTACCCATCATTTACATTTCACCGTGACATGGACAACAATGTAACGTCAGCTTACCTCATGGCACGAATCCAGACTCTCCTTTGGAAAACATTGGCCGGGAAACGATAGAACGAGCACCTTTCATGCAAAGACCTGTGGCTGCAACCCGGAGCAAAGCAACAAACCATTGCGTAGCTAACTAGTAGCGCTAGCTTTAGCTGACGTTAGCTAACGAAACGAACTGCCGAGTAAAATTGGAAAACACTGGTAATTAATTATTCTATAATTTGTAAAACTACGGTGTTAAAAACGACAATTTCAAAAATACAGATTCTAATGGTCAGATATAGATATACAGATACTAAAGATAGGCAGGTACTTGCTTTCAAGCAGAACACAGGGGAAAACAAATTTAGCGCGAGTGTTTACGTGTGTAGGCGTAATGACATACAACAGCCTCGACCATTTCTGTAGTCCTATTCAGCCACTCGGTAACAACCATCGTTTTTCAGACACGTAAACTCTTAAAAAATCACCAGTGGGGTCACTGCTGATGTATCTACTGTCGTAGAACAAAACGTGATTTATCTCTTAAATTTGTGTCAACCACAGACCTTATTTCGAGCTATTTTCCAAAACCCTATGGAGAAAATGCATTGCTTTTTTGACGAAGGAACCGGAAGTGCTAAAAATGCTAACTTACTTCCGGGTTTTACGACGCGTCACTGCGGTTCTCTATTGAGAGGTGCAGCCAGTGACGCGTTCTAAAACCAGGAAGTAAGGTGCTGGTTCCCTCGACAAGGGTTTTGGAAAATAGCTGGAAATAAGGTCTGTGGAAAACAAACCTGTTTGATAAATGCACGTTTTGTTCAGCCGGATAATCTCCACATGTCTACCCTTCTTTTATAATTTTCGAATCATAAATCTAATCGATAGATTATAAAAAGGGTTTTAGCACGCGTCACTGCCACTAGAAGCCAACTCCATCCATCAAGCTGAAACTTCCTCTCCCTCTTCTTCTCATGCTCCCCATCACTCTCCTTTAACTCCTCCGGTGACTTTCTTTTATTGAAGATTGTTTTTTGCACGGCGCTTGTCCGGTTACCGCTGGTATTAAAACATTTTGGCGAATGTCGGCGCGATAGTCTGTATTGAAGGAGCGCGCTCACGGGAAGCTCACGGGAGCCTGCTCACGCTGCACTCAGCAACAAACAGCTGTTTGCTTTTCACCCAACAAAGACAACCGACTCACGGAATGCTATGTTGTAGCGTTAATAAACGAAACAATTTAACTAAATTGCTAGTCAAAATACCTATACTGCAGGACAATTTTTTTAAAGCAATATTTTTAGTGGCCCGAGCGGGCAAGTGGAAAGTACGTTATGCTGGCCCGGGGTGTCTAAATAGTGCTTCCGGGCCAGCGGGCCATTTAATGTCGAGCCCTGCCGGTTACTGGCCGGCCCACATCGTCCGACCGGCCCACTTCAGGCCCATCGGGATTCGTCCCGAACGTCCCGATGGCCAGTCCGCCCCTGGGTACAGGGTACAACGCTACATTTCCCGCCCTGCCGCAGTCATACAGTAGGCTACGGAGAGCAGCGAGAAACATTTCCTCAGGCATCGAAAAGCGGAACCGAAATTCACATTTCTAAATGATGCCGTTGGAATCAAAATGTTGGAACCGCCTCGGTACCCAACAGGGGCGGATCTACGGGGGTGCAAGGGGGGGCAGCTGCCCCCCTAACTTTTGTTTCCCTAAAACTGTACTAAAACAAACCTACACTATTTCCACAAGCTTCTCAAGCAACAAAACAAGCATTACATTAGTTACAATTGAATCATTTTAAATATCATTTTAGGCCCGTTAAAAACGCAGCTCTGCATTAAACTGCGGAGCGGCGTTCACACAGACCGCGGCTCACACCGCTGCAGAGAGGGAGCGAGCTGTCCCAGCACCTATGGATCAGCTTCCCCTGGGAGCATTTCCCTTTCCAAATAGTTTTGTTTTTACTAAGGACGAGAGCTTGAAACTAAATATTAATAAAACGTTGCCGTTTGAATCGATAGCGTTTAACAGACGGGAGCTGTTTGGGGCGTTACGTTACAAAATACTACGCAGACAGCGTTAGCTGGGAGATCGATCACTTTGCTAAACTACGCGGTAGCCTACTATTAAATCCACGTAAACTACACATCACAGCCATGAGGCCAGATCAATGAAACCAGGATACATCCTTTACCGTAAAAACTGGATCCAAACACAGCTGCCTGTGTGCGCTTGATCAATACTTTCTGATGTTATATTTATGATATGCTACATATTAGCTAGGCTACATGGCCCTAACGTGTAAAGTTATACAAGCATTTGTACCAGTGCTTTTCACAAGTAGACTCTTGCAGGCCAGAGTATAGGAGTGATTCAACAACAACAAAAAGACATATGAGAAGTGATCAGGACGAACAGAACGAGGAAAAGGAAAAGAGAGATGAAGAGACCAGGGGCCTATGCTACGAACCTGGTTCAACCTAACCTGGATATGTTTGAGTTAGCCGGTTGGCTTAATCCAAAACATACGCGCTCTCGCTAAACTGTACTACGACGCTGGTTATCAAGTGGATCGCTCAAGCCAGCCGTGTCCTATCTAGTTAGGTGCGCGTTCACATGAAAGGGGTGGTATTTGGAGCATTCGACCAATCACAAACATGGAGAAGCGCACTGACAGCGCAGCGTCATACTTCCTGAATGAAAAGTGAACTTTAATACTAGTCAAAAATGAAGAAGTTAAACTTTAAACATCCATGACTTAAACACTTTATCCAGGATAAAAGCCACATAGCTGCACCTGCAAGGTGAATACAGCTGGTAAAAAAAAAAGTGTTTGAATGCGTACATTAACAGGTTTATGATATCACTGCCCCGTCTAAAACACGATCTGACTTCAATTACATTTGTCTCGAGTGTTTCGTCAACTTATGTGTTGCTTAAAATAATACTTCTGCATACAGTATGTGACACTGTGAGTGTTGCACGGCCAGATACGGCTCAGCTGACTCAGATAAGGAGAGATATGATACATTATGAAGTGATATGCCGCGGACTGTACTTAATGTACTCTGATCCGGTTACTTATGTTGTGGCCGATATTTAAGTAAGCTTTCTTAATGCTAATGTTATAATAGTCAGATTGCTCTGAAGATGGGAGGTGATATTCTATTAATGTTCACGTTCACACAGTCGGTGATTTTTGCCGGCCGTCTTTCCTGCGACGGCAGTTTTTCTGTATTTCCTTTCTCCTGTAATATGACTTGATCGCTTTAAACTCCGCACACTGAGCTCTGATTGGTCAGCAGGCGGTGCTTTCACTGAGTTGAGCTCTTAGCCTGCAACCTAACCTGGTCCCGACCAGGTTAGCTGCTTAGCATATATTACCATGGAGATCTAGCTTGCTAAAAAGAGAACCAGCTTCGTAGGACCGGAAAGCCGGAGTTTTCCCTGAATTTAGCCGGCTAAGCGAAAATCCTGCTTCGCAGTATACCCCCCAGGAGGGTCAGAGCAGGAGGAAGAAGAGGAGATGAAGAGACCAGGAGGGTCAGAGCAGGAGGAAGAGGAGGAGATGAAGACATTAGTGAAGAAGAAGAAATATATGTGAGGAATAAAGATGAAGTATCAGAAAGAGGGCCAGAGGCAGGGATCAGGAGGCAGATGAAACTCCAGCAGGACCACATGGTATGTTCTTATTCTCCTCATATTCCATTACAGCAGCACAATCTAGCAGCTCTTAGTATTGACAAATATTGATTGAAATGTGCTTGCTGCACAGGTCACCTGTAGCTCTCTGAAGAGATGGGTGATGTCATTTGTGTACTTAATTATAATTAAGTACTTACAGTATGCATAATTCTGAGTATTCTCTGAATCGGGTGCCTTTTGGGTCTTTATATCTTTGAAAAATGAAACCAAAATGTTTGGTCATAACATCTGGTAGTGGACTACTTACATTTTCCCACCTCAGGCACAACATATAAATAATTAGGCCTACTAGGAATGTCCTTGAAAAAATGTAACATGGTTGAAGTTTTTGACAAAGTAGGCATGAGACCTTGTTTAGCTAAGATATGGCACCACATGGAAGTCAAGGACATTACAAAATTGTAATATTTTGAAAAACTATTAATTATTTACTATTATTAATTCATACAACATAGTTGAAATGTTGAGCTTGTCAATCTTAATATGAAATACAAAAACTGAAATATAGGTAAGAGAAGAAACTGACACTTCTGTGATGTAATTCCTCAATGCAGATCACACATGGACTGACCCTCCCTGCAGATCACACATGGACTGATCCATTATTTTAATAGGAGGGTAAATTCTATGGCGTGACGGGGTTGAAACAAACTGAGGGACAATATTGCAATTTCATGGATAATTCAAGTATTTTTTCAGAATTGATTTTTGATCAGTTAAAGTTGACAAGCATATGATTATATTAGCAGCAACATTTTGGGATAATTGGCCATTTTGATTTGTTTAATATTAAATTAATATGTAATAATGCTTAGTGAGGACATGCAAATATGTCTGTTCCCAAACCGCCCCCTCCACCCTACCCCTCCGTTTGCGCGTTCAAGCGGAGGGTCCGCCATATTGAGGGCTGTTCCAAACCAACGAGTGTTGAGCGGTGTGGAGGGGGAGTGGGCTATCAAGCCCTCAAACAGCGAGTCTGCATCGGTGCTGACTTGAGGACCGGTCTCTACCTGACCGGAGTCACGCTGTGTGTGTCCGTCAGGAAACAGCTGTTAACAAGTAGTTCCAGCAAACATCCACTGATAAACTGCGATGTTAACAACCTCATGATAACCTCATATGTTTTAACTTAGGATCATACTTGTGTTTAGTCTAGAAAAAGGTAAGCGTGTGCATTTTATTATAAATGTTGTGTATATTTACAGACTGTTGCAAAAACTAAGAAGCTTATAAACATCAGGTTTAAAACTAAAAGATCTTTGAACACAATGAAAGATGTTTGGAGTTTTATTTGAGTTATACATTTATATTTTGTGTCAAAGAGATGCTGATTTGAAACCGTTGTTACATACAGTTACAGCATTTCCTGTTTCTGCGGAAAGAGGGGAGGCCGTCCCAAAGCTTGCTGCTGTATTTATACCCTTAACCCTTAATGGAGGGAACTTTATTCAGCTGCGACTGTGGCTACAGACGGAGTCACTCAGTCATGGCGGGGGTAGGGTCGAGGGAGTGGTTTGGGATTGGGCCTTAGGTTTGTTTTTGCGGGATCCCTCCACTCATTCGTTGACCCTCTCCCCCACTAGTAATCCTCAGCCCCCTTGTTAGTTTTCCCTTTTGGATATAGCCCTGTGTGAATGTTTTTAAATTGTATTTTTACTATTGTACAAAAATAAACTGTTCTATTTTTGATAATTGAACAACGTCTCTTGTTCCATGAGTAACCGAACCTGTGTGTCCTAGTGACTTCAAACTTGTTATATTTCCCTGGGTGAAATTCCTGGGGTGGCGTTGTCGGACTTAGTGGTTTAACCAAACTACTGTTAAATCAATACATTTCTTCTGCGGCCACTGCCACATTAGCATGCTAACATTACAGTAGCTAATTAGCACTAAACACAAAGTACTACTTGAGGCACACAGGAATAAAGGTAAATCTCTGTAATAAAAAAAACCTGGATTATATAAATCAGTAATATGTGGGCGGTGGTGGTGAAGTCGAAAGGGACTTGGCTTGGCAACTGGAAGGTCACCAGTTCAAGTCCCGGCCAGACCAAGTGCTACTGAGGTGCAGTGATGTACCTGAACGATCGTTCATGAAACGCGTTCAATATTTTGGGCGAACGTGAACTGAACGTACTGTATTTCCGCTAGATGAACGTAATTGAGAACGCGTTCATTCTCAGCACTGTATAACGGCGTTCAAAAGTGCGTTCATTCTCAGCACTGTATTATAACGGCGTTCAAAAGTGTGCCAGATTTCATATGCCTTTCAGCCGAAAACCCAGTTAAAACACACCGTAAACAGGCTTCAAAATAATGCGGAAACCACCCCAATCTGGCAAACAGCAAGCTGCCTGTGACGCGTACGCGCCTGTCACCCCTGGCTGTCGCACTAAAATATAATATACTAAATATATCAGACTCCTCACAACAAACAATGTGGGAACCGCGGAACCGGCGAGCATTGAATTAATTAATTAATTAATTAATTAGTATGGACGAAGCCGAGAGCAGCTGCAGCAGCACTCTCTCAGAGTGAGACTCTACGCAGGGGTGGGGAACCTCCGGCGCTCCGCCGATACGGCCCGCGAGACAATTTGGGTACGGCCCTCGAGGTAATTTAGAAACACACGCAGAAAATTAAAAAAATGAAAGAAAATCTAGACCGCAAAAAAATTAAACAAGCGAGTGCCTGTTTTTCCTGGCCAGGTCAGGGGCCGTGAACACAACATGAAAAAAAGCCTAACGTGTCATCACGTGGTATAATGATCTCGACTGACAGGGGTGCAGTTCTGAACGGAGAGCACCAGAACGCCAACTCCAGCACTTCAAGAAATTGCAGTACCGATGAAGTCCAGACACATGCCGCAGTTTCTGCGGGTTGTCTGTGTCTTTAGTTGAAAGCCCAGTGGCGATCTGCTCATCTGTCATACAGTCAATAACTGTGTTGTTATCATTAGCATCTGGTTAGCTAGCTATGCTAACGAATATAAGAAGCTTTGTCTACAACCAGTGAGGTAAAGGCACATCTTATATGATCATTATAGTTCCTAAAAAAAATAAAGAATAAAGTAACAGGTATAAAATACTATATGACAGTTATTAATAAAGAAGAATACAGTTGAAAGGGTAGTGATTTGTCAAATATCCATAAATTAAAAGAAAATCTGCTTACAGTTGTGTTTGGGGGTGTTTGAGAGATGTGTCCATAGATCTCCTAATGTTGCTCTCAAAGTGCAACAAATCTTCCCAGGGGAGCATGCCCCCCGGACCCTCTAGAGGAGGTTAGGTCCCCCCCCCACTTAAACCATGTTCCACATGGATAGGAAACTAAATACATTTGCACACATCTGTGTCCATAAATTATCTTTCTGTTTTGGTGGTTCACGCCACACCCCTACACGTGCATGCATACGCGAGTCATGGTGAGATATCTGGATGAAGAGGTTGCTTTTTCTTTGCACAGAATGAAATGAATGGGCTGTGATTTAGTTTTTTTTAAGCAGAGGTCAATAACTTGTACGGCCCTCTGAGGATATTGTAAAATTGAAATGGCCCCATTAACATCGACAAGGAGACCAAATAATAGCTCGCTAGCAACGTATTGAAAAAGAACTATGAACTATAAATTAGTTCATTTGTTGAAACCATGAACTTTAGTTCAACATTTTAAATTATGAACTATGACTGAACTAGTTCATTTTAAAATGTGTGAACTGTGAACTGAACTAGTTCATGGTAGAAAGTGAACTTTCCCAACACTGCTGAGGTGTCCCTGAGCAAGGCACCGTTCCGCACACTGCTCCCCGGGCGCCGTTTCAAAATGGCAGCACACTGCTCCTAACACTAGGATGGGTCAAATGCAGAGAACAATTTCCCCACGAGGGATTAATAAAAGTCCATCTTATCTTAATATTCATAAAATATCTGTACAAAGTTTTCTGCCATTCTATCCAAGTTAAGATATTCACTAGGTACAAGACATCTTTGACCTGCTGATGGTGCCAAACAATAAAGAGGGAATCATCAGAATAAATAAATAGAACCCCTGGGCACCGTCCCGCGGGCCCACCACCTACGGGAAACAGCGATGGGGTCGGGTGCGCTGCCAGAAGGGTGGCAGTGAAAGCGGAGGGTCTCGACGGACCAGACCGGGCGACAGAAGCTGGCTTTGGGGACGTGGAACGTCACTTCTCTGGGGGGGAAGGAGCCGGAGCTTGTGCGGGAGGTGGAGCGTTACCAGTTGGATCTGGTTGGGCTCACCTCTACACACAGCGTCGGCTCTGGAACCTTACTTCTGGATAGGGGTTGGACTCTATTCTTCTCCGGAGTTGCTCAAGGTGTGAGGCGCCGGGCGGGTGTGGGGATACTCACAATTCCCTGGTTGGTGCTTCGTTGTTGGAGTTTACCCCAGTGGACGAGAGGGTTCGCCTCCCTACGCCTGTGGGTTATGGGGGGGAAAACTCTGACTGTTGTGTGTGCTTATGCACCCAACAGCAGTTCAGAGTATACGGCCTTCTTGGAGACCCTGGAAGAGTCCTGTATGGGGCTCCTGAAGTGGACTCTTTAGTCTTGCTGGGAGACTTCAACGCACATGTGGGCAATGATGGAGACACTTTGAGGGGCGTGATTGGGAGGAACGGCCATCCTGATCTGAACCAGAGTGGTGGTTTGTTACTGGACTTCTGTGCTAGTCATGGATTGGCCATAACAAACACCATGTTCGAACATAAGGATGCTCATAAGTGTACGTGGTACCAGAGCACCCTAGGCAGATGTCCATGATCGATTTCGTTATCGTATCATCGGACCTGAGGCCGTATGTTTTGGACACTCGGGTAAAGAGAGGGGCGGAGTTGTCAACTGATCACCATCTGGTGGTGAGTTGGGTCGAGTGGCGGGGGAAGCCTCTGGATAGACCTGGTAAGCCCAAACGTGTAGTTCAGGTGAACTGGGAACATCTGGAGGAGGCCCAAGTTCAGGAGGCCTTCAACTCACACCTCCGGCGGAGCTTTTCAGGCATTCCTGTGGAGGTTGGGGACATTGAACCAGAGTGGTCGGTGTTCAAAGCCTCTATTGCCGAAGCTGCGGCGGGGAGCTGTGGTCTCTAAGGTCCTAGGTGCCTCTAGGGGCGTAACCCTCTAACCATCCTGGTGGACACCGGTGGTCAGGGAAGCCGTCCGACTGAAGAAGGAGGCCTTCAGGGATTTGTTATCCCGGGGACTCCTGAGCAGTTGCAAGGTACCGACAGGGCCGAAGGGCAGCAGCCTCACCCGTGGCCGAGGCAAAGCAGCGGGTGTGGGAGAAGTTCGCAGAAGACATGGAGAAGGACTTTCGGGTGGCACCAAAGTTGTTCTGGAAAACTGTCCGACACCTCAGGAGGGGGAAGCAGGGAACCATCCAAGCCTGTGTACAGTAAGGATGGGCGTTGTTGACCTCAACTGATGGAGTGTTGGGGCGTTGGAAGGAACACTTTGAGGAACTCCTGAACCCGACAACTCCGCCCTCTATGTTAGAGGCAGAGCTGGAGTATGACGGGGGATCAACCACCAATCTCCCGGGGGGAGGTCACTGAGGTCGTTAAACAACTCCACAGTGGCAAAGAAATGCTGAAGGCTCTCTGTGTTGAGGGACTGTCATGGTTGACACGTCTCGTCAACATTGCGTGGAAGTCGGGAAAACAGTACCGAAGGAGTGGCAGACCGGGGGTGGTGGTTCCCCTTTGTAAAAAGGGGGATCAGAGGGTGTGTGCCAATTACAGAAGTATCACACTACTCAGCCTCCCGGGGAAAGTTTACTCCAAGGGTACTCGAAAGGGAGGGTCAGGCCGATTGTCGAACCTCAGATTGAGGAGGAACAATGCGGATTCCGTCCTGGTCGTGAAACGACGGATCAGCTTTTTACTCTCGCAAGGATCCTGGAGGGGGCCTGGGAGTACGCTTATCCGGTCTACATGTGTTTTGTAGACTTGGAGAAGGCGTATGACCGAGTTCCCAGGGAGTTACTGTGGGAGGTGCTGCAGGGAGTATGGGGTGAGGGGGTCTCTACTCAGGGCCATCCAATCTCTGTACTCCCAAAGCGAGAGCTGTGTCCGGGTCCTCGGCAGTAAGTCGGACCCATTTCCGGTGAGGGTTGGCCTCCGCCAGGGCTGCGCTTTTGTCACCAATCCTGTTTGTAATATACATGGATCGGATTTCGAGGCGTAGTCGTGGGGGAGGGGGTCTGCAGTTCGGTGGACTAAGGATTGCACCACTGCTTTTTTGCAGATGATGTGGTTCTGGTGGCTTCATCGGTCTGCGACCTTCAGTACTCACTGGATCGGTTCGCAACCGAGTGTGAAGCTGCTGGGATGAGGATCAGCACCTCCAAATCTGAGGCCATGGTTCTCAGAAGGAAACCGATGGACTGTCCACTCCAAGTAGGGAATGAGTCCTTACCCCAAGTGAAGGAGTTCAAGTATCTCGGGGTCTTGTTCTCGAGTGATGGGAACAATGGAGCGTGGAGATGGCCGGAGAATCGGGAGCAGCGGGAGCGGTACTGCAGTCGCTTTACCGCACCGTTGTGACGAAAAGGGAGCTGAGCCAGAAGGCAAAGCTCTCTGTCTACCGGGCCATTTTCGTTCCTACCCTCACCTATGGTCATGAAGGATGGGTCATGACCGAAAGAACGAGATTGCGGATACAAGTGGCCGAGATGGTTTTCCTCCGCCGGGTGGCTGGTGTCTCCCTTAGAGATAAGGTGAGAAGTTCGTCATCCGGGAGGGACTCGGAGTTGAGCCGCTCCTCCTTCGCGTCGAAAGGAGCCAGTTGAGGTGGTTCGGGCACCTAGTTAGGATGCCCACTGGGCGCCTCCCTAGGGAGGTGTTCCAGGCACGTCCAGCTAGGAAGAGACCAAGGGGTAGACCTAGGACCAGGTGGAGGGATTATATCTCTTCGCTGGCCTGGGAGCACCTTGGGATCCCCCAGTCAGAGCTGGTTGATGTCGCCAGGGAAAAGGAAGTTTGGGGCTCTCTGCTGGAACTGCAGAGAGCCCGACCACGGATAAGCGGGAGAAGATGGATGAATGGATGGAACCCCTGGGCAGCATGGGTTTCGCAAACATTTTCTTTCAAACTGTGTTTCTACACACATGTCTATATCAATACAACAATAGTAAAAAGATTGTATGATTAAGTTACAAAAAAGCATTGCTCCCATAGAGGTCTCTTTGGCAAACAGTAAGTATGTGTCAAGGAGAGACTCTGAGGCATGAACTCAATTGCACGACTCAGATAGTGTTTTCAAAAATAAAGACTTTACTGGAATTTAGCACAGTAATCAAAACAAGGACAACAAATATACTCTTTCGAGGAAAACTAGCAAGTGATCAATGAGGTAGATCCGTGGGAAGTCCGTGAGGTAATCAGGAACGTGGGTCATAGTAAGACAACGAACTGACAATGAACAGGAGGAAGCTACCACAATATATACACAGGTAAAGGGGACACAGGTGGAAACAATCAGGGCGGGGAAAACAATCAAGGACGCAGGAGACAGAAAGGGGTGGGGAGCGTGGAGGCCTGAAATGAGAGGGATGATTAATTAAGGGAATAAACATAAAGCACAGGGCAAAGGGACATGACAAATCTAACATAAAAGAATAAACTTTCACTATTAGTTTCCTAGACATGACAGTACCCCCCCTTCTAGGGACGGCTCCTGACGGCCCAGGCTCCTCTGAGTTGAGGGCGGTCAAAATCCTCAATGAGGCTTTTATCTATGACGAAGCGGGAAGGAATCCATATCCGCTCCTCAGGACCATAACCCTTCCAGTCAACCAGCAGCTTGTCGCCCTCTACCCCCTTTTCCGACTAGCCAATATCTTCTTGACGGTGTAAACCGGACCTCCATCAATCATCGGGGGGGGGGGGGGGGGGGTTTGGCGGTGGGAACCATAGCGCTCTCCTTCAAGGGTTTTAGTTTCCCTACATGGAAGGTGGGATGTACCTTCATGGACCTGGGAAGCCGTAGTCTCACTGAAACCGGGTTGATGACCTTGGTGACGGGAAAAGGACCCACAAACCGGGGAGCCAATTTACGGGAGAGTACGTGGAGGGGAAGGTCTCGTGTAGAAAGCCAGACTTTTTGGCCTGGCTCGTATACAGGAGCTGGTCGGCGTTTTCGGTCTGCTGCTCTTTTCACCAGTTGTGAATTCCTGCAGAGGATCTTCCTAGCCACAGCCCACACGCGCCGACAACGCCTGACCAGCGCGTGGGCAGACGGGACCGTGACCTCCCTCTCCGTGGCTGGGAACAGTGGCGGCTGGTAGCCATAAACACAGTGAAATGGCAGAAGTAGGGAGGATGTTGTGTGCATACTCAACCCAGGTGAGGTGCTCGCTCCAGGAGGATGGATTCTGGGACACCAAGCAGCGCAAACAGGTCTCCAGTTCTTGATTTAGGCGCTCTGTCTGGCCGTTAGACTCCGGATGGTATCCTGACGAGAGACTGACCGTGGCACCGATGAAGCAGCAGAACTCCTTCCAGAAGCGTGACACAAAACTGGGGCCCCGGTCGGAGACAATATCCTTTGGGAAACCATGAAGCCGAAACACATTATGCATCATGACCTCAGCCGTTTCCTTCGCTGAGGGCATCTTGGGCAGAGCAATGAAATGTGTCATTTTCGAAAAACGGTCCACTACCGTAAGAACTGTGGTTTTACCTCTAGAGAGGGGCAGGCCAGTGACGAAGTCCATGGAGATCTCTGACCAGGGTCTGTTGGGAATAGGGAGTGGTTGTAATAGTCCTATTCGCGCCCTGGAAGAGGTCTTGTTTCGAGCGAAGACAGGGCACGCCTCCACATACTCCTTCACCTCCTTCTCCATGGATGTCCACCAGAAACGTTGTTTTATGATGAACATAGTTCTCTTGACTCCAGGGTGACAGGTGAGCAGCGAAGTGTGAGCCCAGTGGATCACCTGTGGTCGCTCGGCCTCCTGAACGAAAAGCCGGTTAGGCGGGCAACCCCTTGGTGCAGGAGCTCCAGCATTGGCTCGTATTACCTCCTTCTCTACTGACCAAGTCAGCGCTCCTACCACCCGGTTTAATTGGATGATGGGTTCCGGCTCCTTGACTGCAGGCACAGGGTCAAACAGACGGGACAGAGCGTCAGGCTTGACATTCTGAGACCCCGGCCTGAAGGAAAGAACAAAGTCAAAACGGTTGAAAAACAAGGTCCACCTAGCCTGGCGGGAGTTCAGTCTTTTGGCCTTTCTTATATACACTCCAAGTTTTTGTGATCGGTCCAAACGACGAAAGGATGCTCGGCTCCCTCCAACCAATGCCTCCACTCTTCCAGTGCCAGCTTCACGGCCAGCAACTCACGGTTTCCCACGTCGTAATTTCTCTCTGCTGGGGAGAGCTTCCTGGACAGGAAAGCGCAGGGGTGAAGTTTGTTGTCCTTCTGTAGTCGCTGGGAGAGGACCGCTCCCACCCCTTCGTTGGAGGCATCCAATTCTACCACAAACTGACGAGTGGTGTCCGGCAAGGTGAGTATGGGAGCAGAGGTGAAACATTCCTTTAAGCCGAGAAAAAGCCTCCTCAGCCTGAGGGAGACCACAAAAAAGGCACTTGAGGGGACGTTGAGGACATGAAGAGGGGCTGCAATAGCACTGAACCTCCGCACAAAACGTCTGTAAAAATTTGCAAAGCCTAAAACTGCTGCACTTTCTTACGAGAGTCAGGGGTAGGCCAACAAGCTACTGCGCTAAACCTTCTCTGGGTCCATCCTAACCTGACCTGGCGAAATGATGAAGCCCAAGAAAGTGACTGTCCTCTGCATGGAATTCGCATTTTTTCTGCTTTGACAAACAACCTATTCTTGAGCAGCTCTTGTAGAACCTGGCGGACATGTTGTTTATGGGTGTCAAGGTCAGGGGAGTAGATCAGAATGTCGTCAAGATATACAAAAACGAAACGGTTCAGAAACTCCCTCAACACGTCGTTGATCATAGCCTGGAACACAGCAGGAGCATTTGATAATCCAAATGGCATTACACGGTATTCATAGTGGCCTGAAGGGTTGTTGAAACCCGTCTTCCATTCATCGCCCTCCCTGATCCTGACTAAATGATAAGCGTTACGCAGGTCTAACTTGGTGAAAACCTTGGCTCCCTGAAGCTGCTCGAAGGCTGACGAGATGAGAGGAAGGGGGGTACCGGTTTTTTTAACCGTAATTCATTGAGAGGTGAGTAGTCAATCAGGGCCTAAGAGACCCATCCTTTTTCCCAACAAAAAAAACCCCCGCTCCTGCTGGTGATGAGGAAGGGCGAATAAGGCCTGTTTGAGGGAGGCATCAATATAGTCCTTCATGGCCTCTTTCTCTAGGTCCTGAAATAGCATATAGTTGACCCTTAGGAATTGTAGACCCAGCAATCAGGTCGATAGCACAGTCATACGGGGCGGTGAGGCGGAAGAGTCAGAGCCTTGGATTTACTGAATACTTCACTTAATCGTGGTAGCAGGAAGGGACTGAAAGCACATCAGGAAATATATTTCTGGGATAGTTCCCTGCCTAACCCTCCCAGTGTTACCTCTTCTGTCAATCTCCGCTACCTGCTTAACACACTGATCTCTGCAATTCTTTCCCCACCCCTCCACCCTCCAGATTGCCAATCAATGTGAGGGTTATGAAGTTTCAAACCAGGGAAACCCCAAAATGAGTGGATGTTGGGCTGAATTAAACAAGTGAAATGACATTGTCTCGTGATGGTTATCATACATCTTATTTCTAAAGGCTCTGTTTGGTGAGTCACTTTAAACAACAGCCGCCCATCGAGAGCACTCGCTTCAAGAGGCTGGGGTAGAGGTTTAGTTTTTATGTCCAATCTTTTCACTAAACCCCAATCCATCAGACTTTCGTCTGCCCCTGAGTCAATGAGTGCACCATGAGTAACCACATTGTCTCTGATTTTTACCTGGATGCGGGTCAGGGTGCGAGGAGGAAAGTCAGAGGAAGAGATCCGGCTCACCAACGTACTCCTCTTTATTGGTGAGCCTCCTCTTTTACCGGACAAGCCGCTTGTGGATGTCCGCGCTGCCCGCAGTAGAAGCACAGGCCCTCCTTTAATCGACGCTGACGTTCTGCCATCGAAAGCTTGGCGCGGCCCAACTGCATTGGCTCCTCACGGAGCCAGGGGGCGCTGTTGTCCGGAACGCAGGTGAGGGGTGACGGGGCCTCCAAGAAGAAGTAGTATCCAGCGGCGAGCGTCTCCTCTGGGGAGGCGGATCAACCGCATCCTTGGATGTATTCCTTCTCCTCTCCCTCAAACCGATTGTCTATCCGTATTGCCATGGATATGACAGAGGTCCAAGTCAGCGGGCAGATCGAGAGGCGCCAGCTGGTCTTGTAGGGAATCCGAGAGACCCGCTGACAAAAGCGTCAAACAATGCAGCGGAGTTCCAGCCGCTATCGGCTGCCATAGTCCGGAACTCGATGGCGTAGTCAGCCACACTCCGCTGATGTTGTTTCAGCTTAATCCGAGCCCGAGCTGCTTCCCTGCCCGGCGTGGTTTGATTGAAGATCTTTCTTCATAGTGTCTATGAAGTTTTCCAGAGACCCGCAGATGGGGGGAGCCTCGGACCACTATGCCGTAGCCCACGCTGCTGCTCGGCCGGAGAGATGGGAGATCATGAAAGCCAACTTTGGAATTGTCCATGGAAACAGCAGCGGTTGGTGGTGATAGTGTAACTCACACTGCACAATGAACGTCCGGCAGCCTCCGAGTCTCCGGAGTATTTTTCGGGTGGAGCCAGACGCATGGAAGTACTGTGCGGCTCAGTAGACCGGTTGGGATCGGAACCGGTCGCCGCCGGAACCGGGGGAGTCGTGGGAGGAGAAGCAGCCTGCAGGTGAGTGAGCACACGCTGGACCTCAGCTGCCAGCAGATTCACCTGGGTTGTCACCGATGATTGTAGTTCCCCGTGGCTGTTGGATAGGTGCTGCACTCCGTGCTGTATGGCGGCCATCTGCTCTTCTTGTTGCCCAAGACGTTGGCCCTGAGAGCGGATGGCGTTCTTTAGCTGGTCTGAGTCGGCTGAGTTCATTTTAATGGTCAGTTCGTACTGTCAAGGAGAGACTCTGAGGCATGAACTCAATTGCACGACTCAGATAGTGTTTTCAAAAATAAAGACTTTACTGGAATTTAGCACAGTAATCAAAACAAGGAAAACAAATATACTCTTTCGAGGAAAACTAGCAAGTGATCAATGAGGTAGATCCGTGGGAAGTCCGTGAGGTAATCAGGAACGTGGGTCATAGTAAGACAACGAACTGACAATGAACAGGAGGAAGCTACCACAATATATACACAGGTAAAGGGGACACAGGTGGAAACAATCAGGGCGGGGAAAACAATCAAGGACGCAGGAGACAGAAAGGGGCGGGGAGCGTGGAGGCCTGAAATGAGAGGGATGATTAATTAAGGGAATAAACATAAAGCACAGGGCAAAGGGACACAACATGACACAACTAACATAAAGAATACACTTTCACTATTAGTTTCCTAGACATGACAGTATGTTTGGCCTGCACTCAGCACTATGACCGTTACTCTGAGATGGAGAGGTAAAGTATGACAGCAGAGTTCATCTCTAACCCAAATCTAACAATCCACAAACTCACCACACGCAGGAAGCATCAGAGAGAACAACACTGCACTTTGTTGTTGTGCAGGACGTAAACAGTGTCACATATATCAAAGAAACCCTTCTAGTTTATGGAAACATTCCTCAGTTCGTCCTTATTAACCAATCAGACAGCAATTTACCCTGCCCATCTAGGACATAGGATGCCATGTCAGTTGACTCTTTATATCCATAATTTGTTCTGCTTCATGACGGAGGTGCAACTCCCTTATAGTGAACCAAGCATTGCCCACAATCCCTCTGCATACCACAAGCCTCTGAAATACTTTTTATTTTTATTTAATAACCCCTGTCAACCACTTTTAGAGGAATGCTGATAAAACATCTTGCTGATAAGCCTGTACCTTCACAGCAATATATCTACAAGGATTGATCATATCTAGAGTAGACCACATGGCCTGCAAGAATGGCAATCACCAAAGACTTGCTTTAACTGAGGCCCATTCCCAAACCGCCCCCTACACCCTACCCCTCTGTTAGCGCGTTCACGCGGAGAGTCCGCCATATTGAGGGCTGTTCCAAACCAACGAGTAACACAATTAAAGATGTTTGGAGTTTTATTTTAGTTATTAATTTAAATTTGTTGTCAAAGAGATGCTGATTTGAAACCGTTGTTACATACAGTTATGGCATTTCCTGTTTCTGCGGGAGAGAGAGGAGTTTGTCCCAAAGCTTGCCGCTGTATTTCAACCCAGTCTCACGGCATTTCGTGTTCACCAAGACGATTTTTAATCTATTGATTCGTGTTCACCAACACGATTTCCCCCTTTTTTTCGTGTTGCACAGCACGATTTTAAAAGCAATGTATTTCTACTGGTAATGTCTTTCGTGCCTGCAGCACGTCTTTTTCTCCGGTCGGGTCGTGGAAGACCGGAAGCTGTGTGGTTCATAAAAACATGTTCTTACTCAATATCAAGCCACAATTATTGCTTTTATTTGTAGTCGTATAATTTCGGACTTTTGTTTCCGTCTGTGAGTAAAATAAATTGGGCTTGGTAAATTGGTTTAATTCCATAATCTCTGGCTTTTTTGGCGTCCGTCAGGAACTGAATTTCAAAATAAAAATAACCGGAAACAGACGTAGGCATTTCGAGCGATTACCCAAGATCCTCAGCTATGGTTTAAACTCGCTTATTGGATGTTTTAGCGCAATGCATGCTGGGATTTGGTGTTTATATGATATGAAATCCGGAAAACATTTTAAAAGAATAAAATAATACTTAATTCCGAGTGTTCTTGCTTTTCTCTTTGAAAGTCATCACATAACGGCATTGTAATACACGGTTCGGCTGCATTACATATTACAGATCTGCCGTAGTTCTTTATTTATAGAGCCCTGATGAGAAGACTTTTGGAAAAACTGGAAGAAATGCCGCTGAAACTGAATACTTGACGTGGATCATAAATATATCAACAATTAAACAACATCTTCAATTTCTCTTCACACAATACGTCTCCTTGCAGTATCAACACTAATTCGGCTGACTTTTACATGTGATCTAATTCATAGATGTATTAGTTATATTTACACCATAACGGTGCACAGCTGATATAAAAGGACTTGTAAAGATATTACTGATTTTCTTTGAATATAAGAATGTAAATACTGAGTCTGATATAGTATAGCGATATGCTGTAAAATGATGTGAAAGCATGAATACAACTACACATCTTCAGATGTTGTACATACATAAGTGTCGTACACTAATAATACAAAGTTATTATGGCTGTGTGTACCTTGTGTGCACCGCCTAGTGGTTAAAGCACATTATTGAATTATTGTTTTTATGTTATATTTGATAAAAAAAATATTAAGAGTACATACTTTCATAGGGGGAAAGTAGAAGGTATGTGATAGAAATATAGAATATAAAAAATCAAGAAGATACTATAAGTGATCTCTACAATAAAACAGTTTAGTGCAGGATGTATAAAGATATTAATAGGAGGAGGTGCAAAAGAGAAAAACGAATTAACCTTTATTTAAACATTAAATAATACTTTAGATTAAGGTCTTCTTTTAAATAAGAAAACAACTTTGGGGGTATCTATCTACAGATAAATATTAAGCCTGACAAAGTACTTAACATAATTGCTTTCCTGCAATGTTAAAGGTGGGGTAGGTACGTTTCAGAAACCGGCTCGAGATACACTTTTTGTTATATTCCATGGAATGCTCTAAACATCCCGATAGCAATGAATATCTTAAGTGCTTTGACAAAAAAATCCATAAACAAAATTCATCTGTAGAAGCCGGCCCGGCTAAACGGATTGGTTGGCCTACCTGCCTGTCAGCCTTCCATCGGGGCACAAACTTCTCTCGTGCCCTCATTGGTCATGTGCGCGTTCCTGTGTGGGGGGAGGGCTCTATAAGGAAGTGGCAGATTTTCTCCGGTTGTGTATTTTCAAATTCTAGCGATCTCGAGCCGGTTTCTCAAACTTACCTACCCCACCTTTACCTTTACCTTCTATGTTGAAGCACTTATTTGAACTGATATTATACATATGAATTATACTCTTATGTATGTAGATAGTATAAGAAATGTGCAGAATAAGACAGTTTAATGGTGGAGGTATACACACATATTGATAGATGTCTTGTAATGCACTGTTGAGGAACCTGTGACCTAAGATTTTCATTCATTGCATACACTGTAGTTGTGTATATGATTATGTCAATAAACCTTTGAACATCTTGAAAGGGATGTGCAAAATAGCCATAATATGCAGTCTTTAATTAACTATTAGTAGAGAATAACGAGTAATGAATATACTTTATTACTCGTTTCCATTCATGTCAATTAAAGATAAATGTTTAGTCTTCTCAAGCACCAACTATCAAATATCTCTCCTGATTGTTGGCACTTGACAATCACCTACCTGAATTTTACCGTAACTAAAGTCTGATTTAAGGGTTGTTTATATTTCACATCAAATCAGAATCTGCAAAGTAACTCAAATAAGTGTAGTGGAGTAAAATACCAGGTTAACCTCTGAATTGTAGTGGAGTAGATTACAAAGTAACAATGAGCTGTCATGTGGGTATATATTAATGCTGCACATTAGGACACAAGCGATTTTCACCCATTATTAATGATATGTTTTTACATTTGATAACACCAATGTGTTAATACTGGCAACTTCTAATTGTGGGAAAAAACGAAACGTTCAGTAGAGATGTCCCATAGAACATTTTGCGAGCGTGTGTAGTTCTGGGGGGGTGTTCGATTCCAGTTTTGGATAGTATGGCGTGGTTTCGTTCCATTTCAAACAGCTGTTTGACACTCGCGTAACCTTGGCGCACTGCCACTCCAACATCCAATCCCAGAGTTTGAAGATTAATCACTGGGACTGTAGTCCTAAACGATAGCTGGGGATTATGGGTAGTGTAGTGTCTTCGGCCATCCTAAACTCAGAAATGTGTGACAATCGCAATGATGCTCGAAATGTCCCTTAGCCTATTTCTGTTTCCGGTTATTTTTATTTTGAAATTCAGTTCTGGCGGACGCCAAAAAAGCCAGAGATTATGGAATTAAACCAATAAATAAAAGCAAGGATAATTGTGTGTTATTGGTGAGTAAATAGCAGTGTGTTATTTGAAAAGAATAACAATTAGAAGGAAAAAAAGATTTAAAAAATACAGATTTCAGTATTCGAGGCTCTGAGCCCCATTTATTTTCCTCACAGACGGCAACAAAAGTCCGAAATTATACGATTTAAAATAAAAGCAATAATTGTGGCTTGATATTGAGTAAGAACATGGACCCTGCAGCCCAGGGTTGCGTTCCAATAGTCCATTTAGCTTAGGAACCTTCCTAACCAAGTGAAATGACCCGGAAGTCCCTCAGTGGCAGCCATGTTAAGTGCCGTTCCAATTCTCTAAATGAAAGGAAAGGAGGTTTCAAACTTCCTTTAGCTTAGGAACCACTGGATCTCCCTTGACGAAAGGAGAGGATAAAATGCTGCCCCACAATGCATTGCAGCCGCAGCATTTGCCGTCACTCAACAGTCAGCCGTTCACGGAAACAACCGATTATGACCGAGAAATTATATCATGAACGTTACGGTGCTTATTAAGCATTTTAAAACGTATGTGGTAAGTTGCCAAAGTGCTTTGTTCTGAACGTTCATCAGTATTATAATCAAAAAGAGAAATATGAACGTTAGTTTTTACTGAAATGATCAAATAAGTCAACATTTCACAGTCTTTACTGAGCTATGTGGAGTTTGTTCAACTTTTAAAAATGTTTGAATGGTGATGTACACAGTGATAGATGTTAAGGACTAACGTTTATAATAAATACATCTGTATTTATTGTAAGATCTTTTCATACAATCATACGTATTGGGATCATTTGTATTAATGTGGACCGGAGGGAGAGGGGGACGAGTATAAGTTTCACTTTCCTTTTTTATTTCAATTCCAGCTTTGGTCATGAAGAATATGTTTCTCTGTTGTCCACGTTCATAAAGCATAAAGCAACAGCATCAGAGCACGGTGCAGAGTCTCTAGATGAGTTTACAGTAGTCCCTCGTTCTTATTGAACATCCATGTTGTAGTCCGCTATATAGAAAACTGTAGTTTCCATAGTTCTCCCACAGCAGCAGACGCATATTCATGACATTCATTGATTCTGGCGCATCATAACACGTCGGATAGTGAAAGTGCATTCGGATTCTCTAAAGTACCGCAGTCTCTTCTCCTAAGTCCTTTTGAATTCTCCTATCCACTATCCCTTAACCCCGTGACGTTTCACTCAGAGGTCAAGGAATAGGAGATAGGGTTCGAATTTAGGAGCTGATTTTTGGATTATCGAACGCAACCCTGCTCTGTCCCCTTTATTTCCACACCAACCCCGCCTCTGTTAGTACACATTTACTGACACAACATGTGTATCATCTGTTGTAGACCCAAATACATAAATAATAAGAACTCATTCTCAAAAAAGATAACCGCCATCTTAAAATGTATTGAAAAAGCGATCATGAAAATGTTTCCAATAAATGAACAAAATGATTTTTGACCACTTTGTTGTTCAGATATATCACATATTTGTAACTAAATGATACATTAATTGAAGAAAACACGGTAATAACTGAGGAGTGACTCTCGTGAGGTTCATGTATTTTCTTCACTCCGCTGGGAAACTGCTCTCATGTTAAGAAGCATGCACTGCATCGTCCAATCAGTGAGCGATACACGTTAGGGGGCGGGGCGAGTGTCTGAGGATATCATCGAGGATGGTCTGGTGGTTCCTCGATTATAGCTCCTCCATTCGCGCTCCTCGTTCCTCCGGCAAAAATAAGGCCTTTGGGACGCTACTCAAGATGGGCAGCGACAGGTCTGGAAAATCGGCACCAGTCTGAGAAAACGTGTCTGCTTATAGTTTATAGGTTATTTTTCAATACGTTGCTGCCAGAGATGGGGTCGTTACTAAAAAAAAGTATATATTACATATTACTTTTAAAAAAAAAGTATATATTACACTACTTCGTTACTATCACATAAAGTAATTCTTACTTTACTCGTTACTTTACTCGTTACTTTACGTTACTTTACTCTCGCAGGCCGGCCCGCCCCTCCCTGCAGGCAGATCACGCAGACTGCTAAAGTTTCAAATGTTCTCTTTAGTTCAGTTTCCATTGTCGCATAAGACTGATCCAGATAGCTCCTGAATGTTTTCCTATCTGACCATGGCTGTCCTCTGTCTCCTGCTATCTGACCATGGCTGTCCTCTGTCTCCTGCTATCTGACCGGGGCTGTCCTCTGTCTCCTGCTATCTGACCGTGGCTGTCCTCTGTCTCCTGCTATCTGTATATTGCGCAGTCTATCTCTCTCTCCTGTTTGCGTCAGCGTGTTCTCCTGCGTGTTGGCCATGTGTTGCACTGGAGCCAGACTTCAGCCGAGCACGTACGAACTGCGCATGCGTGAGTGGCAATAACTCTCCTTACCAGCAGGCAGCGGTAGGTGTATTTGGTCATTCAAAACAAGCACACAACCGGAAAACAGAGAAGAAGAACTACGTGTTGTGATATAAATAAACAACACTATGTGCGTTAGCTTCACCTAGCATGTGTTCTTTGCAGGTGTTTGTTGAGGTTTGATTATGACTGATTTTAGAAAGTAACGAAGTAACGCGTGTCGGGCGATGTTAGTAACTGCAGTGTGATTACTGATTATAACGTTGCGCGTTACACTACTCCGTTACCGACAAAGTAATATTATTACAGTAACGCGTTACAAAGTAACGCGTTACAAACCCAACTCTGGTTGCTGCGAGCTATTATTTGTCTCCTGTCCGATGTTAATAGGATCTGGGTGGTAGTGGATCTGTTTTGGCTCTCTTTTTTATTCGCCAATCGCACATACCGTGAAAGGCTAGTCGTGTGCTTATTCTCAATGTACCGTTTAAGGTTTTTCGACGTCGTCGATGTACGAACTTGCTTTTTCAAACCGGGCGGACACAGTTTACAGGCAAAGGTTTGATTTTTTCCGTTACCTCACTGGTTGTAGAAAAAGCTTCTTATATTTATTTGATATACTTTATTAATCCCTGGGGAAATTGTTTCTCTGCATTTGACCCATCCTAGTGTTAGGAGCAGTGTGCTGCCATTTTGAACGGCGCCCGGCGAGCAGTGTGGGGAACGGTGCCTTGCTCAGGGACACCTCGGTAGCACTTGGTCTTGCCGGGACTTGAACTGGTGACCTTCCAGTTGCCAAGCCAAGTCCCAATCGACTTCGCCACCACCACCGCCTGCATATTCGTTAGCATAGCTAGCTAACCAGATGCTAATGATAACAACACAGTTATTGACTGTCTGATCAGTATGACAGATGAGCAGATCGCCACTGGGCTTTCAGCTAAAGACACAGACACGCAGAAACTGCGGCATGTGTATGGATGTATCGGTACTGCAATCTCTGAAGTGCTGGAGTGGCGTTCTGGTGCTCTCCGTCAGAACTGCACCCCTGTCAGTCGAGACATATACCATCGTTAGGCTCGTGTTGTGTTCAAGGACCCTGACCTTGGCCAGGAAAAACAGGCACTCGTTTGTTTCATTTTTTTGCGGTCTAATTTCTTTCATTTTTTTATTTTTTTTGCGTGTGTTTTAAAATTACCTCGAGGGCCGTACCAAATTGTCTCGCGGGCCGTAAACGGCCCGGAGGCCGGAGGTTCCCCGGCCCTGCCGTAGAGTCTGACTCTGCTCTCGGCTTCGTCCATACTAATTCATTCATTCATTCAATGCTCGCCGGTTCCGCGGTTCCACATTGTTTGTTGTGAGGAGTCTGATATATTTAGTATATTTATATTTTAGTGCGACAGCCAGGGGTGACAGGCGCGTACGCGTTACAGGCAGCTTGCTGTTGCCAGATTGGGTGGTTTTCCGCATTATTTTGAAGCCTGTTTACGGTGTGTTTTAACTGGGTTTTCGGCTGAAAGGCATATGAAATCTGGCACACTTTTGAACGCCGTTATAATACAGTGCTGAGAATGAACGCACTTTTGAACGCCGTTATACAGCGCTGAGAATGAACGCGTTCTCAATTACGTTCATCTAGCGGAAATACAGTACGTTCAGTTCACGTTCGCCCAAAATATGAACGCGTTCATGAACGATCGTTCATTGAACGCGTTCAGGTACATCACTGCTGTACAGTGCGGGACTATGAATGAATAGTTGCAGGGCATCAGGGCATTCACCACTGCAACCCAGATGCAGGTCCATGAGTCAGGTTTGTGGCTCTCCCAATCAGGAGTGTTGGGGTATCTCCGATGGTCTGGTAGGGTCTTCCGCTGTGCTGGAGGTAAAGTGTCCCTACGGAGCCAGGAAAATGACAATTAGTGAAGCATTGCAAATCAAGGGCTTCTGTGTCAGTAAGGAGGGAGAAACATTCAGCCTGCGTGAGGAGCATCCTTACTGGCACCAAGTGCAAGGTCAGCTTCACCTCACTGCAAGAAAGAAGAAGAAATTAAGAAATTGTGAATCGTTTTTAATTTATATTTACTCGCCTTTGCAATGTTGTGGTTGTTAGAGTGTTAGGCTTCCTGTCAGCTCGTCTGTTGGGAAGATATCAAATATTAGTTTCATGGAAGTCACACCGTCACATATAAGACATACAGTACATAGGCTAAAACAAAACATCTAAAGATATAACCTTGCACTTTGTCTCGTGAACATTTTCACTATTTTGACATTTTTATAGATGAAAATTGAACTAAAGAAATAAATGGTAGATTAATCCATATTGAAAATAGTTGTCAGCTGCTACACTAATTATAATAGTTATATTTCTTAATTAATTAAGATAAGATATTACTGTATTGATCCCAATTTGGGAATATTTGTGTTGCAGCAGCATAACAAGAAAACAAAATATAAGTTATTATATATACAAAAGTATGTGAGGGATGGAATATTAAATTGAATATAAATGTAAAATGTACATGTGATTTTACGTCCAAGAGAAGCTATGGAGCAGAGCGTTCTCTACCAGCCAGAGGTGATTTGTTATTAGTTCAATATGTCAAACTGATTTCCCTGAATACAATCTGTAGTCACATGGTGAAACGTTATGCTGCTTGTACTAATTAGACTTATCATATAAGCCACACAGGTTTTAATAGGATGTATTCATTATCTTTACTTATGTTGCGGTCTTTTCAGAAGCGCCATCTCTAAAACAGCGATACAGTCACTACCCATCATTTACATTTCACCGTGACATGGACACAATGTAACGTCAGCTTACCTCATGGCACGAATCCAGACTCTCCTTTGGAAAACATTGGCCGGGAAACGATAGAAGAGCACCTTTCATGCAAAGACCTGTGGCTGCAACCCGGAGCAAAGCAACAAACCATTGCGTAGCTAACTAGTAGCGCTAGCTTTAGCTGACGTTAGCTAACGAAACGAACTGCCGAGTAAAATTGGAAAACACTGGTAATTAATTATTCTATAATTTGTAAAACTACGGTGTTAAAAACGACAATTTCAAAAATACAGATTCTAATGGTCAGATATAGATATCAGATACTAAAGATAGGCAGGTACTTGCTTTCAAGCAGAACACAGGGGAAAACAAATTTAGCGCGAGTGTTTACGTGTGTAGGCGTAATGACATACAACAGCCTCGACCATTTCTGTAGTCCTATTCAGCCACTCGGTAACAACCATCGTTTTTCAGACACGTAAACTCTTAAAAAATCACCAGTGGGGTCACTGCTGATGTATCTACTGTCGTAGAACAAAACGTGATTTATCTCTTAAATTTGTGTCAACCACAGACCTTATTTCGAGCTATTTTCCAAAACCCTATGGAGAAAATGCATTGCTTTTTTGACGAAGGAACCGGAAGTGCTAAAAATGCTAACTTACTTCCGGGTTTTACGACGCGTCACTGCGGTTCTCTATTGAGAGGTGCAGCCAGTGACGCGTTCTAAAACCAGGAAGTAAGGTGCTGGTTCCCTCGACAAGGGTTTTGGAAAATAGCTGGAAATAAGGTCTGTGGAAAACAAACCTGTTTGATAAATGCACGTTTTGTTCAGCCGGATAATCTCCACATGTCTACCCTTCTTTTATAATTTTCGAATCATAAATCTAATCGATAGATTATAAAAAGGGTTTTAGCACGCGTCACTGCCACTAGAAGCCAACTCCATCCATCAAGCTGAAACTTCCTCTCCCTCTTCTTCTCATGCTCCCCATCACTCTCCTTTAACTCCTCCGGTGACTTTCTTTTATTTGAAGATTGTTTTTTGCACGGCGCTTGTCCGGTTACCGCTGGTATTAAAAACATTTTGGCGAATGTCGGCGCGATAGTCTGTATTGAAGGAGCGCGCTCACGGGAAGCTCACGGGAGCCTGCTCACGCTGCACTCAGCAACAAACAGCTGTTTGCTTTTCACCCAACAAAGACAACCGACTCACGGAATGCTATGTTGTAGCGTTAATAAACGAAACAATTTAACTAAATTGCTAGTCAAAATACCTATACTGCAGGACAATTTTTTTAAAGCAATATTTTTAGTGGCCCGAGCGGGCAAGTGGAAAGTACGTTATGCTGGCCCGGGGTGTCTAAATAGTGCTTCCGGGCCAGCGGGCCATTTAATGTCGAGCCCTGCCGGTTACTGGCCGGCCCACATCGTCCGACCGGCCCACTTCAGGCCCATCGGGATTCGTCCCGAACGTCCCGATGGCCAGTCCGCCCCTGGGTACAGGGTACAACGCTACATTTCCCGCCCTGCCGCAGTCATACAGTAGGCTACGGAGAGCAGCGAGAAACATTTCCTCAGGCATCGAAAAGCGGAACCGAAATTCACATTTCTAAATGATGCCGTTGGAATCAAAATGTTGGAACCGCCTCGGTACCCAACAGGGGCGGATCTACGGGGGTGCAAGGGGGGGCAGCTGCCCCCCTAACTTTTGTTTCCCTAAAACTGTACTAGAACAAACCTACACTATTTCCACAAGCTTCTCAAGCAACAAAACAAGCATTACATTAGTTACAATTGAATCATTTTAAATATCATTTTAGGCCCGTTAAAAACGCAGCTCTGCATTAAACTGCGGAGCGGCGTTCACACAGACCGCGGCTCACACCGCTGCAGAGAGGGAGCGAGCTGTCCCAGCACCTATGGATCAGCTTCCCCTGGGAGCATTTCCCTTTCCAAATAGTTTTGTTTTTACTAAGGACGAGAGCTTGAAACTAAATATTAATAAAACGTTGCCGTTTGAATCGATAGCGTTTAACAGACGGGAGCTGTTTGGGGCGTTACGTTACAAAATACTACGCAGACAGCGTTAGCTGGGAGATCGATCACTTTGCTAAACTACGCGGTAGCCTACTATTAAATCCACGTAAACTACACATCACAGCCATGAGGCCAGATCAATGAAACCAGGATACATCCTTTACCGTAAAAACTGGATCCAAACACAGCTGCCTGTGTGCGCTTGATCAATACTTTCTGATGTTAATTTATGATATGCTACATATTAGCTAGGCTACATGGCCCTAACGTGTAAAGTTATACAAGCATTTGTACCAGTGCTTTTCACAAGTAGACTCTTGCAGGCCAGAGTATAGGAGTGATTCAACAACAACAAAAAGACATATGAGAAGTGATCAGGACGAACAGAACGAGGAAAAGGAAAAGAGAGATGAAGAGACCAGGGGCCTATGCTACGAACCTGGTTCAACCTAACCTGGATATGTTTGAGTTAGCCGGTTGGCTTAATCCAAACATACGCGCTCTCGCTAAACTGTACTACGACGCTGGTTATCAAGTGGATCGCTCAAGCCAGCCGTGTCCTATCTAGTTAGGTGCGCGTTCACATGAAAGGGGTGGTGTTTGGAGCATTCGACCAATCACAAACATGGAGAAGCGCACTGACAGCGCAGCGTCATACTTCCTGAATGAAAAGTGAACTTTAATACTAGTCAAAAATGAAGAAGTTAAACTTTAAACATCCATGACTTAAACACTTTATCCAGGATAAAAGCCACATAGCTGCACCTGCAAGGTGAATACAGCTGGTAAAAAAAAAAGTGTTTGAATGCGTACATTAACAGGTTTATGATATCACTGCCCCGTCTAAAACACGATCTGACTTCAATTACATTTGTCTCGAGTGTTTCGTCAACTTATGTGTTGCTTAAAATAATACTTCTGCATACAGTATGTGACACTGTGAGTGTTGCACGGCCAGATACGGCTCAGCTGACTCAGATAAGGAGAGATATGATACATTATGAAGTGATATGCCGCGGACTGTACTTAATGTACTCTGATCCGGTTACTTATGTTGTGGCCGATATTTAAGTAAGCTTTCTTAATGCTAATGTTATAATAGTCAGATTGCTCTGAAGATGGGAGGTGATATTCTATTAATGTTCACGTTCACACAGTCGGTGATTTTTGCCGGCCGTCTTTCCTGCGACGGCAGTTTTTCTGTATTTCCTTTCTCCTGTAATATGACTTGATCGCTTTAAACTCCGCACACTGAGCTCTGATTGGTCAGCAGGCGGTGCTTTCACTGAGTTGAGCTCTTAGCCTGCAACCTAACCTGGTCCCGACCAGGTTAGCTGCTTAGCATATATTACCATGGAGATCTAGCTTGCTAAAAAGAGAACCAGCTTCGTAGGACCGGAAAGCCGGAGTTTTCCCTGAATTTAGCCGGCTAAGCGAAAATCCTGCTTCGCAGTATACCCCCAGGAGGGTCAGAGCAGGAGGAAGAAGAGGAGATGAAGAGACCAGGAGGGTCAGAGCAGGAGGAAGAGGAGGAGATGAAGACATTAGTGAAGAAGAAGAAATATATGTGAGGAATAAAGATGAAGTATCAGAAAGAGGGCCAGAGGCAGGGATCAGGAGGCAGATGAAACTCCAGCAGGACCACATGGTATGTTCTTATTCTCCTCATATTCCATTACAGCAGCACAATCTAGCAGCTCTTAGTATTGACAAATATTGATTGAAATGTGTTGCTGCACAGGTCACCTGTAGCTCTCTGAAGAGATGGGTGATGTCATTTGTGTACTTAATTATAATTAAGTACTTACAGTATGCATAATTCTGAGTATTCTCTGAATCGGGTGCCTTTTGGGTCTTTATATCTTTGAAAAATGAAACCAAAATGTTTGGTCATAACATCTGGTAGTGGACTACTTACATTTTCCCACCTCAGGCACAACATATAAATAATTAGGCCTACTAGGAATGTCCTTGAAAAAATGTAACATGGTTGAAGTTTTTGACAAAGTAGGCATGAGACCTTGTTTAGCTAAGATATGGCACCACATGGAAGTCAAGGACATTACAAAATTGTAATATTTTGAAAAACTATTAATTATTTACTATTATTAATTCATACAACATAGTTGAAATGTTGAGCTTGTCAATCTTAATATGAAAATACAAAAACTGAAATATAGGTAAGAGAAGAAACTGACACTTCTGTGATGTAATTCCCTCAATGCAGATCACACATGGACTGACCCTCCCTGCAGATCACACATGGACTGATCCATTATTTTAATAGGAGGGTAAATTCTATGGCGTGACGGGGTTGAAACAAACTGAGGGACAATATTGCAATTTCATGGATAATTCAAGTATTTTTTCAGAATTGATTTTTGATCAGTTAAAGTTGACAAGCATATGATTATATTAGCAGCAACATTTTGGGATAATTGGCCATTTTGATTTGTTTAATATTAAATTAATATGTAATAATGCTTAGTGAGGACATGCAAATATGTCTGTTCCCAAACCGCCCCCTCCACCCTACCCCTCCGTTTGCGCGTTCAAGCGGAGGGTCCGCCATATTGAGGGCTGTTCCAAACCAACGAGTGTTGAGCGGTGTGGAGGGGGAGTGGGCTATCAAGCCCTCAAACAGCGAGTCTGCATCGGTGCTGACTTGAGACCGGTCTCTACCTGACCGGAGTCACGCTGTGTGTGTCCGTCAGGAAACAAGCTGTTAACAAGTAGTTCCAGCAAACATCCACTGATAAACTGCGATGTTAACAACCTCATGATAACCTCATATGTTTTAACTTAGGATCATACTTGTGTTTAGTCTAGAAAAAGGTAAGCGTGTGCATTTTATTATAAATGTGTGTATATTTACAGACTGTTGCAAAAACTAAGAAGCTTATAAACATCAGGTTTAAAACTAAAAGAGCTTTGAACACAATGAAAGATGTTTGGAGTTTTATTTGAGTTATACATTTATATTTTTTGTCAAAGAGATGCTGATTTGAAACCGTTGTTACATACAGTTACAGCATTTCCTGTTTCTGCCGGAAAGAGGGGAGGCCGTCCCAAAGCTTGCTGCTGTATTTATACCCTTAACCCTTAATGGAGGGAACTTTATTCAGCTGCGACTGTGGCTACAGACGGAGTTCACTCAGTCATGGCGGGGTAGGGTCGAGGGAGTGGTTTGGGATTGGGCCTTAGGTTTGTTTTTGCGGGATCCCTCCACTCATTCGTTGACCCTCTCCCCCACTAGTAATCCTCAGCCCCCTTGTTAGTTTTCCCTTTTGGATATAGCCCTGTGTGAATGTTTTTAAATTGTATTTTTACTATTGTACAAAAATAAACTGTTCTATTTTTGATAATTGAACAACGTCTCTTGTTCCATGAGTAACCGAACCTGTGTGTCCTAGTGACTTCAAACTTGTTATATTTCCCTGGGTGAAATTCCTGGGGTGGCGTTGTCGGACTTAGTGGTTTAACCAAACTACTGTTAAATCAATACATTTCTTCTGCGGCCACTGCCACATTAGCATGCTAACATTACAGTAGCTAATTAGCACTAAACAAAAGGACTACTTGAGGCACACAGGAATAAAGGTAAATCTCTGTAATAAAAAAAACCTGGATTATATAAATCAGTAATATGTGGGCGGTGGTGGTGAAGTCGAAAGGGACTTGGCTTGGCAACTGGAAGGTCACCAGTTCAAGTCCCGGCCAGACCAAGTGCTACTGAGGTGCAGTGATGTACCTGAACGATCGTTCATGAACGCGTTCATATTTTGGGCGAACGTGAACTGAACGTACTGTATTTCCGCTAGATGAACGTAATTGAGAACGCGTTCATTCTCAGCACTGTATAACGGCGTTCAAAAGTGCGTTCATTCTCAGCACTGTATTATAACGGCGTTCAAAAGTGTGCCAGATTTCATATGCCTTTCAGCCGAAAACCCAGTTAAAACACACCGTAAACAGGCTTCAAAATAATGCGGAAAACCACCCAATCTGGCAACAGCAAGCTGCCTGTGACGCGTACGCGCCTGTCACCCCTGGCTGTCGCACTAAAATATAAATATACTAAATATATCAGACTCCTCACAACAAACAATGTGGAACCGCGGAACCGGCGAGCATTGAATTAATTAATTAATTAATTAATTAGTATGGACGAAGCCGAGAGCAGCTGCAGCAGCACTCGCTCAGAGTGAGACTCTACGGCAGGGGTGGGGAACCTCCGGCCTCCGGCCGTATACGGCCCGCGAGACAATTTGGTACGGCCCTCGAGGTAATTTATAAACACACGCAAAAAATTAAAAAATGAAAGAAATCTAGACCGCAAAAAAATTAAACAAGCGAGTGCCTGTTTTTCCTGGCCAAGGTCAGGGTCCTTGAACACAACACGAGCCTAACGTGTCATCACGTGGTATATGTCTCGACTGACAGGGGTGCAGTTCTGACGGAGAGCACCAGAACGCCACTCCAGCACTTCAGAAATTGCAGTACCGATAAGTCCATACACATGCCGCAGTTTCTGCGTGTCTGTGTCTTTAGTTGAAAGCCCAGTGGCGATCTGCTCATCTGTCATACAGTCAATAACTGTGTTGTTATCATTAGCATCTGGTTAGCTAGCTATGCTAACGAATATAAGAAGCTTTGTCTACAACCAGTGAGGTAAAGGCACATCTTATATGATCATTATAGTTCTAAAAAAAATAAGAGAATAAAGTAAACAGGTATAAAATACTATATGACAGTTATTAATAAAGAAGAATACAGTTTGAAAGGGTAGTGATTTGTCAAATATCCATAAATTAAAAGAAAATCTGCTTACAGTTGTGTTTGGGTGTTGAGAGATGTGTCCATAGATCTCCTAATGTTGCTCTCAAAGTGCAACAAATCTTCCCAGGGGAGCATGCCCCCCGGACCCCTCTAGAGGAGGTTAGGTCCCCCCCACTTAAACCATGTTCACATGGATAGGAAACTAAATACATTTGCACACATCTTGTGTCCATAAATTATCTTTCTGTTTTGGTGGTCACGCCACACCCTACACGTGCATGCATACGCGAGTCATGGTGAGATATCTGGATGAAGAGGTTGCTTTTTCTTTGCACAGAATGAAATGAATGGGCTGTGATTTTAGTTTTTTTAAGCAGAGGTCAATAACTTGTACGGCCCTCTGAGGATATTGTAAAAATTGAAATGGCCCATTAACATCGTACAGGAGACAAATAATAGCTCGCAGCAACGTATTGAAAAAAGAACTATGAACTATAAATTAGTTCATTTTTGAAACCATGAACTTTAGTTCAACATTTTAAATTATGAACTATGAACTGAACTAGTTCATTTTAAAATGTGTGAACTGTGAACTGAACTAGTTCATGTAGAAAGTGAACTTTCCCAACACTGCTGAGGTGTCCCTGAGCAAGGCACCGTTCCGCACACTGCTCCCCGGGCGCCGTTCAAAATGGCAGCACACTGCTCCTAACACTAGGATGGGTCAAATGCAGAGAAACAATTTCCCCACGAGGGATTAATAAAAGTCCATCTTATCTTAATATTCATAAATATCTGTACAAAGTTTTCTGCCATTCTATCCAAGTTAAGATATTCACTAGGTACAAGACATCTTTGACCTGCTGATGGTGCCAAACAATAAAGAGGGAATCATCAGAATAAATAAATAGAACCCCTGGGCACCGTCCCGCGGGCCCACCACCTACGGGAAACAGCGATGGGGTCGGGTGCGCTGCCAGAAGGGTGGCAGTGAAAGCGGAGGGTCTCGACGGACCAGACCCGGGCGACAGAAGCTGGCTTTGGGGACGTGGAACGTCACTTCTCTGGGGGGGAAGGAGCCGGAGCTTGTGCGGGAGGTGGAGCGTTACCAGTTGGATCTGGTTGGGCTCACCTCTACACACAGCGTCGGCTCTGGAACCTTACTTCTGGATAGGGGTTGGACTCTATTCTTCTCCGGAGTTGCTCAAGGTGTGAGGCGCCGGGCGGGTGTGGGGATACTCACAATTCCCTGGTTGGGTGCTTCGTTGTTGGAGTTTACCCCAGTGGACGAGAGGGTCGCCTCCCTACGCCTGTGGGTTATGGGGGGAAAACTCTGACTGTTGTGTGTGCTTATGCACCCAACAGCAGTTCAGAGTATACGGCCTTCTTGGAGACCCTGGAAAGAGTCCTGTATGGGGCTCCTGAAGTGGACTCTTTAGTCTTGCTGGGAGACTTCAACGCACATGTGGGCAATGATGGAGACACTTTGAGGGGCGTGATTGGGAGGAACGGCCATCCTGATCTGAACCAGAGTGGTGGTTTGTTACTGGACTTCTGTGCTAGTCATGGATTGGCCATAACAAACACCATGTTCGAACATAAGGATGCTCATAAGTGTACGTGGTACCAGAGCACCCTAGGCAGATGTCCATGATCGATTTCGTTATCGTATCATCGGACCTGAGGCCGTATGTTTTGGACACTCGGGTAAAGAGAGGGGCGGAGTTGTCAACTGATCACCATCTGGTGGTGAGTTGGGTCGAGTGGCGGGGGAAGCCTCTGGATAGACCTGGTAAGCCCAAACGTGTAGTTCAGGTGAACTGGGAACATCTGGAGGAGGCCCAAGTTCAGGAGGCCTTCAACTCACACCTCCGGCGGAGCTTTTCAGGCATTCCTGTGGAGGTTGGGGACATTGAACCAGAGTGGTCGGTGTTCAAAGCCTCTATTGCCGAAGCTGCGGCGGGGAGCTGTGGTCTTAAGGTCCTAGGTGCCTCTAGGGGCGGTAACCCTCTAACCTCCTGGTGGACACCGGTGGTCAGGGAAGCCGTCCGACTGAAGAAGGAGGCCTTCAGGGATTTGTTATCCCGGGGGACTCCTGAAGCAGTTGCAAGGTACCGACAGGCCCGAAGGGCAGCAGCCTCACCCGTGGCCGAGGCAAAGCAGCGGGTGTGGGAGAAGTTCGCAGAAGACATGGAGAAGGACTTTCGGGTGGCACCAAAGTTGTTCTGGAAAACTGTCCGACACCTCAGGAGGGGGAAGCAGGGAACCATCCAAGCTGTGTACAGTAAGGATGGGACGTTGTTGACCTCAACTGATGGAGTGTTGGGGCGTTGGAAGGAACACTTTGAGGAACTCCTGAACCCGACAACTCCGCCCTCTATGTTAGAGGCAGAGCTGGAGTATGACGGGGGATCAACACCAATCTCCCGGGGGGAGGTCACTGAGGTCGTTAAACAACTCCACAGTGGCAAAGAAATGCTGAAGGCTCTCGGTGTTGAGGGACTGTCATGGTTGACACGTCTCGTCAACATTGCGTGGAAGTCGGAAACAGTACCGAAGGAGTGGCAGACCGGGGTGGTGGTTCCCCTTTGTAAAAAGGGGGATCAGAGGGTGTGTGCCAATTACAGAAGTATCACACTACTCAGCCTCCCCGGGAAAGTTTACTCCAAGGTACTCGAAAGGAGGGTCAGGCCGATTGTCGAACCTCAGATTGAGGAGGAACAATGCGGATTCCGTCCTGGTCGTGAAACGACGGATCAGCTTTTTACTCTCGCAAGGATCCTGGAGGGGGCCTGGGAGTACGCTTATCCGGTCTACATGTGTTTTGTAGACTTGGAGAAGGCGTATGACCGAGTTCCCAGGGAGTTACTGTGGGAGGTGCTGCAGGAGTATGGGGTGAGGGGGTCTCTACTCAGGGCCATCCAATCTCTGTACTCCCAAAGCGAGAGCTGTGTCCGGGTCCTCGGCAGTAAGTCGGACCCATTTCCGGTGAGGGTTGGCCTCCGCCAGGGCTGCGCTTTGTCACCAATCCTGTTTGTAATATACATGGATCGGATTTCGAGGCGTAGTCGTGGGGGAGGGGGTCTGCAGTTCGGTGGACTAAGGATTGCACCACTGCTTTTTGCAGATGATGTGGTTCTGGTGGCTTCATCGGTCTGCGACCTTCAGTACTCACTGGATCGGTTCGCAACCGAGTGTGAAGCTGCTGGGATGAGGATCAGCACCTCCAAATCTGAGGCCATGGTTCTCAGCAGGAAACCGATGGACTGTCCACTCCAAGTAGGGAATGAGTCCTTACCCCAAGTGAAGGAGTTCAAGTATCTCGGGGTCTTGTTCTCGAGTGAGGGAACAATGGAGCGTGAGATGGGCCGGAGAATCGGAGCAGCGGGAGCGGTACTGCAGTCGCTTTACCGCACCGTTGTGACGAAAAGGGAGCTGAGCCAGAAGGCAAAGCTCTCTGTCTACCGGGCCATTTTCGTTCCTACCCTCACCTATGGTCATGAAGGATGGGTCATGACCGAAAGAACGAGATTGCGGATACAAGTGGCCGAGATGGGTTTCCTCCGCCGGGTGGCTGGTGTCTCCCTTAGAGATAAGGTGAGAAGTTCGGTCATCCGGGAGGGACTCGGAGTTGAGCCGCTCCTCCTTCGCGTCGAAAGGAGCCAGTTGAGGTGGTTCGGGCACCTAGTTAGGATGCCACTTGGGCGCCTCCCTAGGGAGGTGTTCCAGGCACGTCCAGCTGGGAAGAGACCAAGGGGTAGACCTAGGACCAGGTGGAGGGATTATATCTCTTCGCTGGCCTGGGAGCACCTTGGGATCCCCCAGTCAGAGCTGGTTGATGTCGCCAGGGAAAAGGAAGTTTGGGGCTCTCTGCTGGAACTGCAGAGAGCCCGACCACGGATAAGCGGGAGAAGATGGATGAATGGATGGAACCCCTGGGCAGCATGGGTTTCGCAAACATTTTCTTTCAAACTGTGTTTCTACACACATGTCTATATCAATACAACAATAGTAAAAAGATTGTATGATTAAGTTACAAAAAAGCATTGCTCCCATAGAGGTCTCTTTGGCAAACAGTAAGTATGTGTCAAGGAGAGACTCTGAGGCATGAACTCAATTGCACGACTCAGATAGTGTTTTCAAAAATAAAGACTTTACTGGAATTTAGCACAGTAATCAAAACAAGGACAACAAATATACTCTTTCGAGGAAAACTAGCAAGTGATCAATGAGGTAGATCCGTGGGAAGTCCGTGAGGTAATCAGGAACGTGGGTCATAGTAAGACAACGAACTGACAATGAACAGGAGGAAGCTACCACAATATATACACAGGTAAAGGGGACACAGGTGGAAACAATCAGGGCGGGGAAAACAATCAAGGACGCAGGAGACAGAAGGGGGGGGAGCGTGGAGGCCTGAAATGAGAGGGATGATTAATTAAGGGAATAAACATAAAGCACAGGGCAAAGGGACATGACAAATCTAACATAAAGAATAAACTTTCACTATTAGTTTCCTAGACATGACAGTACCCCCCCTTCTAGGGACGGCTCCTGACGGCCCAGGCTCCTCTGAGTTGAGGCGGTCAAAATCCTCAATGAGGCTTTTATCTATGACGAAGCGGGAAGGAATCCATATCCGCTCCTCAGGACCATAACCCTTCCAGTCAACCAGTAGCTGTCGCCCTCTACCCCTTTTCCGACTAGCCAATATCTTCTTGACGGTTTTGTAAACCGGACCTCCATCAATCATCCGGGGGGGGCGGGGGGGTTGGCGGTGGGAACCATAGCGCTCCGCCTCAAGGGTTTTAGTTTCCCTACATGGAAGGTGGGATGTACCTTCATGGACCTGGGAAGCCAGTAGCTCATTCACTGAAACCGGGGTTGATGACCTTGGTGACGGAAAAGGACCCACCAAACCGGGGAGCCAATTTACGGGAGAGTACGTGGAGGGGAAGGTCTCGTGTAGAAAAGCCAGACTTTTTGGCCTGGCTCGTATACAGGAGCTGGTCGGCGTTTTCGGTCTGCTTGCTCTTTCACCAGTTGTGAATTCCTGCAGAGGATCTTACTAGCCACAGCCCCACACGCGCGACAACGCCTGACCAGCGGCGTGGGCAGACGGGACCGTGATCCTCCCTCTCCGTGGCTGGGAAACAGTGGCGGCTGGTAGCTCCATAAAAACAGCTGAAATGGCAGCAAGTAGGAGGATGTGTGTGCATACTCAACCCCGTGAGGTGCTCGCTCCAGGAGGATGGATTCTGGGACACCAAGCAGCGCAAACAGGTCTCCAGTTCTTGATTTAGGCGCTCTGTCTGGCCGTTAGACTCCGGATGGTATCCTGACGAGAGACTGACCGTGGCACCGATGAAGCAGCAGAACTCCTTCCAGAAGCGTGACACAAACTGGGGGCCCCGGTCGGAGACAATATCCTTTGGGAAACCATGAAGCCGAAACACATTATGCATCATGACCTCAGCCGTTTCCTTCGCTGAGGGCATCTTGGGCAGAGCAATGAAATGTGTCATTTTCGAAAAACGGTCCACTACCGTAAGAACTGTGGTTTTACCTCTAGAGAGGGGCAGGCCAGTGACGAAGTCCATGGAGATCTCTGACCAGGGTCTGTTGGGAATAGGGAGTGGTTGTAATAGTCCTATTCGCGCCCTGGAAGAGGTCTTGTTTCGAGCGAAGACAGGGCACGCCTCCACATACTCCTTCACCTCCTTCTCCATGGATGTCCACCAGAAAACGTTGTTTTATGATGAACATAGTTCTCTTGACTTCCAGGGTGACAGGTGAGCAGCGAAGTGTGAGCCCAGTGGATCACCTGTGGTCGATCGGCCTCCTGAACGAAAAGCCAGGTTAGGCGGGCAACCCCTTGGTGCAGGAGCTCCAGCATTGGCTCGTCATTACCTCCTTCTCTACTGACCAAGTCAGCGCTCCTACCACCCCGTGGTTTTAATTGGATGATGGGTTCCGGCTCCTTGACTGCAGGCACCGGGTCAAACAGACGGGACAGAGCGTCAGGCTTGACATTCTGAGGACCCCGGCCTGAAGGAAAGAACAAAGTCAAAACGGTTTGAAAAACAAGGTCCACCTAGCCTGGCGGGGAGTTCAGTCTTTTGGCTTTCTTATATACACTCCAAGTTTTTTGTGATCGGTTCCAAACGACGAAAATGGATGCTCGGCTCCCTCCAACCAATGCCTCCACTCTTCCAGTGCCAGCTTCACGGCCAGCAACTCACGGTTTCCCACGTCGTAATTTCTCTCTGCTGGGGAGAGCTTCCTGGACAGGAAAGCGCAGGGGTGAAGTTTGTTGTCCTTCTGTAGTCGCTGGGAGAGGACCGCTCCCACCCCTTCGTTGGAGGCATCCACTTCTACCACAAACTGACGAGTGGTGTCCGGCAAGGTGAGTATGGGAGCAGAGGTGAACATTCCTTTAAGCCGAGAAAAAGCCTCCTCAGCCTGAGGAGACCACAAAAAAGGCACTTGAGGGGACGTGAGGACATGAAGAGGGGCTGCAATAGCACTGAACCTCCGCACAAAACGTCTGTAAAAATTTGCAAAGCCTAAAAACTGCTGCACTTTCTTACGAGAGTCAGGGGTAGGCCAACAAGCTACTGCGCTAACCTTCTCTGGGTCCATCCTAACCTGACCTGGCGAAATGATGAAGCCCAAGAAAGTGACTGTCTCTGCATGGAATTCGCATTTTTCTGCTTTGACAAACAACCTATTCTTGAGCAGCTCTTGTAGAACCTGGCGGACATGTTGTTTATGGGTGTCAAGGTCAGGGGAGTAGATCAGAATGTCGTCAAGATATACAAAAACGAAACGGTTCAGAAACTCCCTCAACACGTCGTTGATCATAGCCTGGAACACAGCAGGAGCATTTGATAATCCAAATGGCATTACACGGTATTCATAGTGGCCTGAAGGGGTGTTGAAACCCGTCTTCCATTCATCGCCCTCCCTGATCCTGACTAAATGATAAGCGTTACGCAGGTCTAACTTGGTGAAAACCTTGGCTCCCTGAAGCTGCTCGAAGGCTGACGAGATGAGAGGAAGGGGGTACCGGTTTTTAACCGTAATGTCATTGAGAGGTGAGTAGTCAATACAGGGCCTAAGAGACCCATCCTTTTTCCCAACAAAAAAAACCCCCGCTCCTGCTGGTGATGAGGAAGGGCGAATAAGGCCTGTTTTGAGGGAGGCATCAATATAGTCCTTCATGGCCTCTTTCTCAGGTCCTGAAATAGCATATAGTTGACCCTTAGGAATTGTAGACCCAGCAATCAGGTCGATAGCACAGTCATAGGGGCGGTGAGGCGGAAGAGTCAGAGCCTTGGATTTACTGAATACTTCACTTAAATCGTGGTAGCAGGAAGGGACTGAAAGCACATCAGGAAAATATATTTCTGGGATAGTTCCCTGCCTAACCCTCCCAGTGTTACCTCTTCTGTCAATCTCCGCTACCTGCTTAACACAGTGATCTCTGCAATTCTTTCCCCACCCCTCCACCCTCCCAGATTGCCAATCAATGTGAGGGTTATGAAGTTTCAACCAGGGAAACCCCAAAATGAGTGGATGTTGGGCTGAATTAAACAAGTGAAATGACATTGTCTCGTGATGGTTATCATCACATCTTATTTCTAAAGGCTCTGTTTGGTGAGTCACTTTAAACAACAGCCGCCCATCGAGAGCACTCGCTTCAAGAGGCTGGGGTAGAGGTTTAGTTTTTATGTCCAATCTTTTCACTAAACCCCAATCCATCAGACTTTCGTCTGCCCCTGAGTCAATGAGTGCACCATGAGTAACCACATTGTCTCTGATTTTTACCTGGATGCGGGTCAGGGTGCGAGGAGGAAAGTCAGAGGAAGAGATCCGGCTCACCAACGTACTCCTCTTTATTGGTGAGCCTCCTCTTTTACCGGACAAGCCGCTTGTGGATGTCCGCGCTGCCCGCAGTAGAAGCACAGGCCCTCCTTTAATCGACGCTGACGTTCTGCCATCGAAAGCTTGGCGCGGCCCAACTGCATTGGCTCCTCCACGGAGCCAGGGGGCGCTGTTGTCCGGAACGCAGGTGAGGGGTGACGGGGCCTCCAAGAAGAAGTAGTATCCAGCGGCGAGCGTCTCCTCTGGGGAGGCGGATCAACCGCATCCTTGGATGTATTCCTTCTCCTCTCCCTCAAACGATTGTCTATCCGTATTGCCATGGATATGACAGAGTCCAAGTCAGCGGGCAGATCGAGAGGCGCCAGCTGGTCTTGTAGGGAATCCGAGAGACCGCTGACAAAAGCGTCAAACAATGCAGCGGAGTTCCAGCCGCTATCGGCTGCCATAGTCCGGAACTCGATGGCGTAGTCAGCCACACTCCGCTGATGTTGTTTCAGCTTAATCAGAGCCCGAGCTGCTTCCCTGCCCGGCGTGGTTTGATTGAAGATCTTTCTCATAGTGTCTATGAAGTTTTCCAGAGACCCGCAGATGGGGGAGCCTCGGGACCACTATGCCGTAGCCCACGCTGCTGCTCGGCCGGAGAGATGGGAGATCATGAAAGCCACTTTGGAATTGTCCATGGGAAAAGCAGCCGGTTGGTGGTGATAGTGTAACTCACACTGCACAATGAACGTCCGGCAGCCCTCCGAGTCTCCGGAGTATTTTTCGGGTGGAGCCAGACGCATGGAAGTACGTGCGGCTCAGTAGGACCCGGTTGGGATCGGAACCGGTCGCCGCCGGAACCGGGGGAGTCGTGGGGAGAGAAGCAGCCTGCAGGTGAGTGAGCACACGCTGACCTCAGCTGCCAGCAGATTCACCTGGGTTGTCACCGATGATTGTAGTTCCCCGTGGCTGTTGGATAGGTGCTGCACTCCGTGCTGTATGGCGGCCATCTGCTCTTCTTGTTGCCCAAGACGTTGGCCCTGAGAGCGGAGGATGGCGTTCTTTAAGCTGGTTCTGAGTCGGCTGAGTTCATTTTTAATGGTCAGTTCGTACTGTCAAGGAGAGACTCTGAGGCATGAACTCAATTGCACGACTCAGATAGTGTTTTCAAAAATAAAGACTTTACTGGAATTTAGCACAGTAATCAAAACAAGGGAAAACAATATACTCTTTCGAGGAAAACTAAGGCAAGTGATCAATGAGGTAGATCGTGCGTCGTGGAAGTCCGTGAGGTAATCAGGAACGTGGGTCATAGTAAGACAACGAACTGACAATGAACAGGAGGGAAGCTACCACAATATATACACAGGTAAAGGGGACACAGGTCGGAAACAATCAGGGCGGGGAAAACAATCAAGGACGCAGGAGACAGAAAGGGGCGGGGAGCGTGGAGGCCTGAAATGAGAGGGATGATTAATTAAGGGAATAAACATAAAGCACAGGGCAAAGGGACACAACATGACACAACTAACATAAAGAATACACTTTCACTATTAGTTTCCTAGACATGACAGTATGTTTGGCCTGCACTCAGCACTATGACCGTTACTCTGAGATGGAGAGGTAAGTATGACAGCAGAGTTCATCTCTAACCCAAATCTAACAATCCACAAACTCACCACACGCAGGAAGCATCAGAGAGAACAACACTGCACTTCGTTGTTGTGGCAGGACGTAAACAGTGTCACATATATCAAAGAAACCCTTCTAGTTTATGGAAACATTCTCAGTTCGTCCTTATTAACCAATCAGACAGCATTTACCCTGCCCATCTAGGACATAGGATGCCATGTCAGTTGACTCTTTATATCCATATTTGTTCTGCTTCATGACGGAGGTGCAACTCCCTTATAGTGAACCAAGCATTGCCCACAATCCCTCGCATACCACAAGCCTCTGAATACTTTTTATTTTTATTTAATAACCCCTGTCAACCACTTTTAGAGGAATGCTGATAAAACATCTTGCTGATAAGCCTGTACCTTCACAGCATATTATCTACAAGGATTGATCATATCTAGAGTAGACCACATGGCCTGCAAAGAATGGCAATCACCAAAGACTTGCTTTAAACTGAGGCCTATTCCCAAACCGCCCCCTACACCCTAACCCCTCTGTTAGCGCGTTCACGCGGAGAGTCCGCCATATTGAGGGGCTGTTCCAAACCAACGAGTAACACAATTAAAGATGTTTGGAGTTTTATTTTAGTTATTAATTTAAAATTTGTTGTCAAAGAGATGCTGATTTGAAACCGTTGTTACATACAGTTATGGCATTTCCTGTTTCTGCGGGAGAGAAGAGGAGTTTGTCCCAAAGCTTGCACGCTGTATTTCAACCCAGTCTCACGGCATTTCGTGTTCACCAAGACGATTTTTAATCTATTGATTCGTGTTCACCAACACGATTTCCCCCTTTTTTTCGTGTTGCCACAGCACGATTTTAAAAGCAATGTATTTCTACTGGTAATGTCTTTCGTGCCTGCAGCACGTCTTTTTCTCCGGTCGGGTCGTGGAAGACCGGAAGCTGTTGTGGTTCATAAAAACATGTTCTACTCAATATCAAGCCACAATTATTGCTTTTATTTTGTAGTCGTATAATTTCGGACTTTTGTTCCGTCTGTGAGTAAAATAAATTGGGCTTGGTAAATTGGTTTAATTCCATAATCTCTGGCTTTTTTGGCGTCCGTCAGGAACTGAATTTCAAAATAAAATAAACCGGAAACAGACGTAGGCATTTCGAGCGATTACCCAAGATCCTCAGCTATGGTTTAAACTCGCTTATTGGATGTTTTAGCGCAATGCATGCTGGGATTTGGTGTTTATATGATATGAAATCCGGGAAAACATTTTAAAAGAATAAAATAATACTTAATTCCGAGTGTTCTTGCTTTTCTCTTTGAAAGTCATCACATAACGGCATTGTAATACACGGTTTCGGCTGCATTACATATTACAGATCTGCCGTAGTTCTTTATTATAGAGCCCTGATGAGAAGACTTTTGGAAAAACTGGAAGAAATGCCGCTGAAACTGAATACCTTGACGTGGATCATAATATATCAACAATTAAACAAACATCTTCAATTTCTCTTTCACACAATACGTCTCCTGCAGTATCAACACTAATTCGGCTGACTTTTACATGTGATCTAATTCATAGATGTATTAGTTATATTTACACCATAACGGTGCACAGCTGATATAAAAGGACTTGTAAAGATATTACTGATTTTCTTTGAATATAAGAATGTAAATACTGAGTCTGATATAGTATAGCGATATGCTGTAAAATGATGTGAAAGCATGAATACAACTACACATCTTCAGATGTTGTACATACATAAGTGTCGTACACTAATAATACAAAGTTATTATGGCTGTGTGTACCTTGTGTGCACCGCTAGTGGTTTAAAGCACATTATTGAATTATTGTTTTTATGTTATATTGATAAAAAAAATATTAAGAGTACATACTTTCATAGGGGGAAAGTAGAAGGTATGTGATAGAAATATAGAATATAAAAAATCAAGAAGATACTATAAGTGATCTCTACAATAAAACAGTTTAGTGCAGGATGTATAAAGATATTAATAGGAGGAGGTGCAAAAGAGAAAAACGAATTAACCTTTATTAAACATTAAATAATACTTTAGATTAAGGTCTTCTTTTAATAAGAAAACAACTTTGGGGGTATCTATCTACAGATAAATATTAAGCCTGACAAAGTACTTACATAATGCTTTCCTGCAATGTTAAGGTGGGGTAGGTAAGTTTCAGAAACCGGCTCGAGATACACTTTTTGTTATATTCCATGGAATGCTCTAAACATCCCGATAGCAATGAATATCTTAAGTGCTTTGACAAAAAAATCCATAAACAAAATTCATCTGTAGAAGCCGGCCCGGCTAAACGGATTGGTTGGCCTACCTGCCTGTCAGCCTTCCATCGGGGCACAAACTTCTCTCGTGCCCTCATTGGTCATGTGCGCGTTCCTGTGTGTTGGGGGAGGGGCTCTATAAGGAAGTGGCAGATTTTCTCCGGTTGTGTATTTTCAAATTCTAGCGATCTCGAGCCGGTTTCTCAAACTTACCTACCCCACCTTTACCTTTACCTTCTATGTTGAAGCACTTATTTGAACTGATATTATACATATGAATTATACTCTTATGTATGTAGATAGTATAAGAAATGTGCAGAATAAGACAGTTTAATGGTGGAGGTATACACACATATTGATAGATGTCTTGTAATGCACTGTTGAGGAACCTGTGACCTAAGATTTTCATTCATTGCATACACTGTAGTTGTGTATATGATTATGTCAATAAACCTTTTGAACATCTGAAAGGGATGTGCAAAATAGCCATAATATGCAGTCATTTTTAATTAACTATAGTAGAGAATAACGAGTAATGAATATACTTTATTACTCGTTTCCATTCATGGTCAATTAAAGATAAATGTTTAGTCTTCTCAAGCACCAACTATCCAAATATCTCCCTGATGTTGGCACTTGACAATCACCTTACCTGAATTTCTACCGTAACTAAAGTCTGATTTAAGGGTTGTTTATATTCACATCATTAATCAGAATCTGCAAAGTAACTCAAATAAGTGTAGTGGAGTAAAATACCAGGTTAACCTCTGAATGTAGTGGAGTAGAATTACAAAGTAACAATGGAGCTGTCATGTGGGTATATATTAATGCTGCACATTATGGACACAAGCGATTTTCACCCATTTATTAATTATATGTTTACATTTGATAACACCAATGTGTTAATACTGGCAACTTCTAATTGTGGGAAAAACGAAAACGTTCAGTAGAGATGTCCCATAGAACATTTGCGAGCGTGTGTAGTTCTGGGGGGTGTTCGATTCCAGTTTTGGATAGTATGCGTGGTTTCGTTCCATTTCAAACAGCTGTTTGGACACTCGGCGTAACCTTGGCGCACTGCCACTCCAACATCCAATCCCAGAGTTTGAAGATTAATCACTGGGACTGTAGTCCTAACGATAGCTGGGGATTATGTGTAGTGTAGTGTCTTCGGCATCCTAAACTCAGAAATGTTGACATCGCAATGATGCTCGAAATGTCCTTATAGCCTATTTCTGTTTCCGGTTATTTTATTTTGAAAATTCAGTTCCTGGCTGGACGCCCAAAAGCAAAAGCCAGAGATTATGGAATTAAACCAATAAAATAAAAGCAAGGATAATTGTGTGTTATTGGTGAAGTAAATAGCAGTGTGTTATTTTGACAAAGAATAACACAATTAGAAGGAAAAAAAAGATTTCAAAAATACAGATTTCAGTATTCCTGAGGCTCTGAGCCCCATTTATTTTCCTCACAGACGGCAACAAAGTCCCGAAATTATACGATTTAAAATAAAAGCAATAATTGTGGCTTGATATTGAGTAAGAACATGGACCCTGCAGCCCAGGGTTGGCGTTCCAATAGTCCATTTAGCTTAGGAACCTTCCTAACCAAGTGAAATGACCCGGAAGTCCCTCAGTGGCAGCCATGTTAAGTGCCGTTCCAATTCTCTAAATGAAAGGAAAGGAGGTTTCAAACTTCCTTTAGCTTAGGAACCACGGTATCTCCTTGACGAAAGGAGAGGATTAAAATGCTGCCCCACAATGCATTGCAGCCGCAGCATTTGCCGTCACTCAACAGTCAGCTCGTTCACGGAAACAACCGATTATGACGCGAAATTATATCATGAACGTTACGGTGCTTATTAAGCATTTTAAACACGTATGTGGTAAGTTGCCAAAGTGCTTTGTTCCTGAACGTTCATCAGTATTATAATCAAAAAGAGAAATATGAACGTTAGTTTTACTGAAATGATCAAATAAAGTCAACATTTCACAGTCTGTTACTGAGCTATGTGGAGTTTGTTCAACCTTTAAAAACAGATGTTTGAATGGTGATGTACACAGGTGATAGATGTTAAGGACTAACGTTTATAATAAATACATCTGTATTTATTGTAAGATCTTTTCATACAATCATACGTATTGGGATCATTGTATTAATGTGGACCGGAGGGAGAGGGGGACGAGTATAAGTTTCACTTTCCTTTTTTATTTCAATTCCAGCTTTGGTCATGAAGAATATGTTTCTCGTTGTCCACGTTCATAAAGCATAAAGCAACAGCAATCAGAGCACGGTGCAGAGTCTCTAGATGAGTTTACAGTAGCCCTCGTTCTTATTGAACATCCATGTGTAGTCCGCTATATAGAAAAACTGTAGTTTCCATAGTCTCCCACACAGCAGCAGACGCATATTCATGACATTCATTGATTCTGGCGCATCATAAAAACACGTCGGATAGTGAAAGTGCATTCGGATTCTCTAAAGTACCGCAGTCTCTTCTCCTAAGTCCTTTGAATCTCCTATCCACTCATCCCTTAACCCCGTGACGTTTCATCAGAGGTCAAGGAATAGGAGATAGGGTTCGAATTTAGGAGTGATTTTTGGATTATCGGAACGCAACCCTGCTCTGTCCCCTTTATTTCCACACACCCCCGCCTCTGTTAGTACACATTTACTGACACAAACATGTGTATCATCTGTTGTAGACCCAAATACATTAAATAAAATAAGAACTCATTCTCAAAAAAGATAAACGCCATTCTTAAAATGTATTGAAAAAAGCGATCATGAAAATGTTTCCAATAAATGAACAAAATGATTTTTGACCACTTTGTTGTTCAGATATATCACATATTTGTAACTAAATGATACATTAATTGAAAGGAAAACACGGTTATAACTGAGGAGTGACTCTCGTGAGGTTCATGTATTTTCTTCACTCCGCTGGGAAACTGCTCTCATGTTAAGAAGCATGCACTGCATCGTCCAATCAGTGAGCGATACACAGTTAGGGGGCGGGGCGAGTGTCTGAGGATATCATCGAAGGATGGTCTGGTGGTTCCTCGATTATAGCTCCTCCATTCGCGCTCCTCGTTCCTCCGGCAAAAAATAAGGCTTTGGGACGCTACTCAAGATGGGCAGCGACAGGTCTGGAAACTCGGCCAACAGTCTGAGAAAACGTGTCTGCCCCTGACAGCGAGCCCGACAGCCCGTCGTACGCTGCGCTGCCAAGTGTGCACACGAGGAAGAAAACGTCAAGGCATCAATCAAACGCCTATTCTTAACGTCTACTAACAGTCCATGAGCACACAAAAATCCGCTCCGAGGAGGGGAAAAGAAATGTCCGCTGTCACAAAATCCCAGCTGAAACGCTGTCCTCCGATGCACAAACACATAGGCCTCACGCCATACGTGCGAATGGGACCGCCGTTAGCCGTCGTCAATCGCGGTCCGTGCCCTCCCCGGGTGACGTCTTCACTCGACGCGGGAACTACGCTCCGTTGAGCGCCCGTGTCACACAGAAACAGGCTCCCCCGAAACGCTGTCGCTGACGAAGAGGAGCCTGCACGTGCCGCCGACGCTCAGGGCCACTACCGAGCGCCGGCCCCTCCGTTTCCCGGGGGTTTGTAGCTGCACGGAACAATGCACTTCTTCGCCATGTCCCCGAAACGTGCGTGGTAAAGCACTCTCCGGTGTCTCACGCGCTCGCCACAGCCGTGCCCGGCCCCCGCCATGCTGTCTTGACTGCAGATGGGCCGCTGCGCGTCGCGGCTAACGTCTCTGCACCGGGCTGTTGTGTAGCCAGGAAAAAACTATCCGCTTCCTCAGCAAAGGCACGCGGCTCCGTGACAGGCGTGTTGGCCAGCGCTCGTCTGGACCCGGGGAGGCAAGTGACGCAGGAAAATCTCCGTGAATAAAATCCCGGGGATCTTCCCCCCCTAGCAGATTTAGCATTTTTCTCCATTAGCTGAGATGGCTTGCTGTCTCCAGGCCTTGCACATGTCAAGTAACGGCGGGGCCCTCTCCTTAGCAGATAAGCTAAATGTCTTAAGGAGAAGGGCCTTAATCGCCTCAATTTGCCATGATGTGGGGGGGCTGCGATGAATCCCACCAACCTGGACGACGTAGAGCTGCCCAGCGCTGCTACCACATGGTAGTATTTCAGGTCCCCGCCACGGACCTGTCGGCAGGCGAAGTGCGCCTCCACATGTGCGAACCATGCCTCCGCGGCGTGCTCCCAGAATTCCGGTGTCAGTACCAGATGTGTTCGGGGTACCAGATGTGTTCGGGTGTATTTCCGTCGCTCCCGTCATCCGTCATATCCGTCTACTCACCTCCCTCTGCTCCCAGCGCTCTGCTGCCACACACCGGCCGTCTGCGGAACTGCAGCCGGAGGAACTCGGTACAGCTTGTTATGTGTGTGTACTTGTGCACATAAATAATGTTTCTAATTATTTACAATTAAAAAATATATATATTCTGCGTTACTTTAGCCAACACTTTTATAAGGCCACGAGATTAGATAATTACGAAATGTGTAGATAGAATACATATCTTTCAGGTTGTTATTTTGTCATTGTTTAATGTTTTATTTATCTTTTAGTATTTTTATATAGTATCTGAACTTTGGAGAGGAGTTGGGAGACACACGACACATCAAATCACATCTACAGATCAAGACGAAGCGAATGGAAGTACTCCTAGCGTGAACATGTTTGTGAAAACGTGTGCAAAGTCTCCGAAAATCCTAATAATAAGCTCATATTTGAATTCCCCAAAAAAACACATCATTCAGTAAAAACAAGGCCCCACTGATCATCTGCTCCCTGATCTCTCTGCGAATTGAAAGTACTTATTGCCGGAGATCGCATGCTGTGGTTTTATTAAATGTGCCAAGTGCTAGGACTGTCTCAGGGAAGAAAGCTTTTAGATGTGCAGCTCCACTAACATGGAACAGTCTGCAAAAAGAATGGAAAATTACCAAGCTAGTACCACTACATGTTTTTAAAGCTTGGTTGGATGCTACACAATCAGATGCTGTTGGCACCTGTACATGTGGATAGATATGTTGTTCTGTTGTTTATGTTTTGCCTTTGATGTTATTCCATCCCATTTATCTCAACTCAAGTTAGTATTAAATGCAGACAACTCCAAACTCATGATATTCTCAAATGGCAAAAAGTTAACTTCTTTTCTCCCCAACATTTGTACTGTTCAAGGGACTGATATTTACATTGAAAGGGTCACTACATACACATATCTAGGTTTTATTATTGATCAGAACTTATCTTTCAAATCACACACTGAAAATGTTGTTTTAAAAATTAGGTTTCTCCGTTCAGACAAGGAAACATTTGATCTCTGCAACGTTTTTACCAGTATTGGATTCAGTATCTGCTTTACATGAATGTCTCTGACCAGTGCCTAAAGAGTTTGGATACTGTGTACCATTGTGCATTGTTTTATTACATATATATTGTGAGTTTGGAATAAATATGCACTTTATGAAAATTATTAGTTGGTTACTGTTAGTAAAAAACAGTAAGGTTAATACTGGATGTTTGTTACACTTGGATATGTTTTCATTGGACATTCAATTCAATACCTTTATTTATCCAGGTAAAATCCCATTGATATCAATGATATCTTTTTGAAGGGAGACCTGCAGCAGTAGGTTCCACATGAAGACATACAAACATAAACAACAAAACAACATATCTATCCACATGTACAGGTACCAACTGCATCTGATTGTGTAGCATCCAACCAAACTTTAAAAACATGTTGTGGTACTAGCTTGGTCATTTCCATTCTTTTTGCAGACTGTTCCAGTTAGTGGAGCTGCACATCTAAAAGCTTTCTTCCATAAGACAGTCCTAGCACTTGGCACATTTAATAAAACCACAGCATGCGATCTCCGGCAATAAGTACTTTCAATTCGCAGAGAGATCAGGGAAGCAGATGATCAGTGGGGCCTGTTTTTTACTGAATGATGTGTTTTTTTATGGGGAATTCAAATATGAGCTTATTTTAGGATTTTCTGAGACTTTGCACACGTTTCACAAAACATGTTCACGCTAGGAGTACTTCCAGTCGCTTCGTCTTGATCTGTAGATTTGATTTGATGTGTCGTGTGTCTCCCAACTCCTCTCCAAAGTTCAGATACATATAAAAGTACTATATAAAAGGTAAATAAAACATTAAAATTACAAAATAACAACCTGAAAGATATGTATTCTATCTACACATTTCGTAATTATCTAATCTAGTGCCTTATAAAAGTGTTGGCTGAAGTAACGCAGAATAATATATTTTTTAATTGTAAATAATTAGAAACATTATTTATGTGCACACGTACACACACTAACAAGCGGTCACCGCCGAGTTCCTCCGGCTGCAGTTCCGCAGACGGCCGGTGTGTGGCAGCAGAGCGCTGGGAGGCAGAGGAGGTGAGTAGACGGATATGACGGATGACGGTGCGACTGAAATACACCCGAACATATCTGGTACCCCGAACGCGTCTAGAGGCTTCTCAATACTCAAATTTCCCCTCCTCGACTCCTCGACTCCTCGGTCCTCCGGTAGTGACCCGGAAATGAATTTCAGCGCGCCATTTTGAAGGACGTCTCAATTTCTCTAAATGCACACCGAGGACCGAGGATCGAGCATCGAGGAGGCTCTCTGGAGGAGCTATAACCGAGGATACACTGATGGTTCCTCCACGGCTCCTCCGCGGATGCATTTCCGGGAACGGTGGAGGCGTGACGCACGGCCGGACTTATCTCAGCCAATGACAGCTCTGCATGCATCCCCTGGATATTATTTGAGAACCTGCTCTCATCGCAACGCGATGTTTACAGTGAGAACAGCTGTGAGGTCCTGCAGAAAGCAGAGCAGTGTGTAAAATATATATCACTCAGTTATAACAGGCCTACTCTCTTTATTTGCTTTAGTTTAGTAGATATCTACAAAGAGTCCATATTTTTTCTAAAAACCATTTAGTGCTTCACATAATAAAATACACAACGGCTGTAGCCTGATTATGCTTTAGCAGCTTAGGTGTGTTGGTACAGTATGTAGGTGTGTGTTGTACAGTGTGTAGGTGTGTGTTGTACAGTGTGTAGGTGTGTGTTGTACAGTGTGTAGGTGCGTGTGTTGTACAGTGTGTAGGTGCGTGTGTTGTACAGTGTGTAGGGGCGTGTGTTGTACAGTGTGTAGGTGCGTGTGTTGTACAGTGTGTAGGTGTGTGTTGTACAGTGTGTAGGTGTGTGTTGTACAGTGCGCAGATGCCGCGGACAGACGGGTCTCAGTTGGTTTGATGTCCTTACTTTAATACTTGCAAATACAACTTTTGGCCCTCGTAATTTCAATTCCCCATTTCAGCGACCAGAGAGAGAGGGTCCAGTCTCTGACTGTGTTACGTTATTATGAGAGTGCTCTCATACTTTAAATTGTATATATTTATATAAATATATTTGTGTGTGTGTGTCCGCATCTGTAGCCTGTTATTGTCTCATTATACCGCACTCTCAATGAATTCAAATAAAATATGTGGGGGAACAATGTTCAGCTGATCTAACAGAGATTATAAAATATGACAAAACACTCGACAGCTGATGCAGCTGTTGCCACGTCATAATGAACGGACGTCGCTTTAATATGACCGCTCAGAGGAGAGGAGTTCTCATTTCTTTAAACGTCTGCTGCTTCCCCTCCTCTCTCCTCGGTTCCCCTCCTCGGTCCTCCGCTCGCATCTCCTGTGGGCGGGTCTAAGTCTCGAGGAGGGGAGTCGAGGAGGGGAGTCGAGGAGGGGAAATTTGAGTATTGAGAAGCCTCTCAGGTCTGTCACTACCCGATCCGTCACCCTGCCCGATCGGTTCTGCGCATGTGCGAGATGGTCCGGAAGTCCGGACGGCAACCCAAGATGGACACTTGACACAGTGGCTTTTAGCAAAGCTCAAAAAGAAAACCGAGAGAGATGAGTTATTGTTATTACAACGTGACTTCACTATTATTTAACAACTCTTTTTATTGGGTTCTTTTATTTGGGGGTTAAGCACATTGTCAGAATAAGTGAGAAATGGATTTAACTTCTGTTAGCTATCATACTGAATAAATATTTACTGTGAATGTATGCAAAAATGTATGGCATATGGCTGTCTAACAGAAGTTAAATTCATTCCTCACTTATTCTGACAATGTACTTAACCCCAAATAAAAGAACCCAATAAAAAGAGTGTTAAATAATAGTGAAGTCACGTTGTAATAACAATAACTCATCTCTCTCGAGTTTTCTTTTTGAGCTTTGCTAAAAGCCACTGTGTCAAGTGTCCATCTGGTGTTGCCGTCCGGAGTTGTCCAATATGGCGGACCCTCTCGCACATGCGCAGAACCGATCGGGCAGGGTGACGGATCGGGTAGTGACACCCATAGATATATATATAAACACTAGATGGCTCATGGGAGATTTTCCAGCGTAGCTGACTGGCCGCCATCTTGCTACAGTCAACAGTTACTCTGATTCGCGTTATGGTAGCTGTTTGTAAGGTGAGTGATCTGCACAAAAATACTCTTAACTCGCTGAAATCTTGACTGATTTACAAACGGTTTGGTTTATTATAAACATTATTAGCATGGCTATGATACAGGATGCTTGGACATGTTGAAATTGCAGCTTTTCTTTGTGTATGTGGTTGTATTTATTAGCTGGCTAATAACAAGAGGCTGTCAGTGAGACCTAGTATTACAAAGTTCACCAAGCAACTTTACACCAGTGGGAGAGGCAGAACTGCTCTTTCTTTTCAACATAACTTAAGTTACACATGATTTCTTCCAAGTGGTTTGGCTTGTTAAAAACATCTTGCATTATGATACAGGAATTTGCTGGCTTTGTGTTTACAGAAGTACCTGACTATGCCGGACTTTTGTGCAGCCTACGGATGCTCCAATCGCCGCTGTCTGCAAACAAGAAACCCGTGGGATCACCACATATGTTTATGTTTGCTCAGTCTAAGGCTGCGGCCCCACGAGGACGAATTCGGTCGTTTGTGTTACTGTTAGTGTCCATATAGACCGTTCGGCCACACGAGGACGACCGAATATGGCACTAAACGACTTAGGAAACGACAACGGGTCCCAAGGTGGATAGAAATGCATACGCCACTCTCTGGGGGGTCAAACAGCTCCGTGTGTGCGCCCTATACGGACATTTTCAGATCACTGATAGTGATTGCGCAATAGCCCTGCCTCTCCCCACCTCTTCTGCTCACCTCCGCTTACCCCGCGCCAGTGCTGAAGTGTTTCGCCACCAACAACAACAACAATGGCGGATCGCAGAGTTGCTATCGTGCTCCGGACGCTATTGACCATGCTACAGTTGTTTGTGCAACATCTACAGCAATAATGATGAGGCAATAGCCCCGCCTCTCCCCACCTCTGCTGCTCACCCCCACGTCAAAGTAAACTGCACCCTGAATTCAGATTATTTATTTTTCTCTCGCGAGTGAAGTCTAATCTGACAGGACGGAGACACGCAGCTCTGCTCACCTGCAGCTCCTCCCTCTGCAGCAAAACACACACTTCAAGTCAGATCATCACCCTTAGCTATTTTAATTACCTCTCAAACTCCCTAAACTAGTTATAAATATGTTTATTTTTACAGTCGGCCGGGTCACTGATTACTGGATGAGCTGCTGCATGAGACAGACACTGGCGCTGTCCGAAGAGAGGGAGGAAAAAGAGAGGCTCCGTGTATTTTATCATTATATTATATAGAGTCGTTATTCATTTGTTTTAAAGCTCAATAAATAACAAAGAAGACCTTTGACCGGCACTTTTATAATTTTGTCCGGAAGATTTCAACTTTAATACACGCTGACTGGCGAAAAACTCTGCCCGGTTCCCTCGGCCCCCACCGCGGAGAATAAACAGAAGGGCAACCATGACAATCTTCTTCTTCGCTGCTTTTGTGGAGGAAGTTACAGCGCCACCTACAGGCTCCTGCATGTGTACTGCAGCTTCTCCAGCGGTTGGAGCTAAACGGAGCGGTCTCGTGTGGGCAGACACTATCAGGATAATTATTGCATGTGGACGGAAGCCGTTTGCGATTGCGTTTGCGTTAATCCTATGCGTTTAGCCGTTTTCGTCCTCGTGGGGCCGCAGCCTAATAAACCCATAACATGGTTGTGAAAGAATACCAAAGCTGAGGCTGGACGATGATTGATTGTTAGTGTGCCATGTGTCACTGTGTGTCTTATTGGTTTTGTGGTATACTGTATTTTATTTTATTGTGTGCAAGACACATTTAAAACAAATAACCTTGAACCTTGAAGCCCCATCTCTCCCCACCTGCTCCTGCTTCCTACATCCCCTCCACACCACACCAAGTTGTTCTTCTTAATAATAATAATACATTTATGTTGGGGGGCCGCCTTTCATAACACCCAAGGACACCTTACAGGGGCATAGGGGCAATATAGGGAACAATTTAAACAGTGGATTTTGTGATATATCAGCCGGGGTGAGTCAAGACAAACCACAAATGGACTACAGAAGGACATATGGTACAGTTTATATTATTCTTGGTCTTTTTTCAATAACATATTTCAAAGGTTCTGGATTTGTTTACAAATCTACAAACTAAATACAAAACTAGGATGATATGAAGATCTCATGTCAAAAATAATTGTGATAAATTAGACAGAACTGGCCTGTCTGTGAGCACATTTTATGTTGGTTTGGTTCTTCTGATAAAGGTGTGAATATCTAAATAATATACCAACATATGCTATTGTCATTAGTTGTGTCCCTGTTCTTCAAGCTAAGGCATTGCTCAATTAACAACTCTTGGTTTACAGAGTGGTAACATGAGACCGATTTTTATATATAAAATATAAATGTATTTTAATTTTATAATTTATTTTAAATATTGACAATATAATAAAATAAATGGAAATATATACACCGGCAAATATTTAATATAAATACCTTGTGTGTGTGTATAGCTATTGCTTTATCTGATGTTATTTTCATATGAAAGTCCATGATTATAAGTATGCAGTATCATAACTACATCTTTGATGTTTATAAAAAACCAAACCGTTTGAAAATCGGTTGAAAATTGAGCAAGCTATGGTTATTTAAATAGTAAACCATAATGTTATGAATGAGAGCACTGCCTGTAGCTAGATGGCGGCCAAGTGGCAACGTCGGTCTCCATTGGCCAGCAGCGCGTGTGAGCCATCTAGTGTTTATATATATATCTATGCCTACACTAGCAGCTTTACGAACACATCGCGTTCAGCCATGCTCGTTAATTTTCCGGAAACTTTCTCGGAAACGTCGGGGTCACCAGTGTAGTGCCAGGAAAAGGGAGTCGGAGGCGGTGTATTCAGAAAAGAGTTCCAATCTTTATTATCCATTAATTATAGAGAGGTTAACACATCGACTGCTCTGCTTGACGAGCTAGCAGGAATGGGTGCTAACGCTACAGGTGTTCCCACTAAAGGGTCCGTGTGGCAACACAATAAGAGAGGTGAATTATGTCCAATAACGTGTCACCGCAGCATTTTATTATAAAGTTGTGTATATTTACAGACCGTTGCAAAAACTAAAAAGCTTATAAACATCAGGTTTAAAACTAAAAGAGCTTTGAAACACAATGAAAGATGTTTGGAGTTTTATTTGAGTTATTCATTTAAACTTTTTGTCTAAGAAATGCTGATTTGAAACCGTTGTTACATACAGTTACGGCATTTCCTCTTTCTGCCGGAGAGAGGGGAGGCCGTCCCAAAGCTTGCTGCTGTATTTACTCCCTCCATCTGACTGCGAGTGTGGCTACAGACGGAGTTCACTCCGTTACGGAGGGGTAGGGTCGAGGGGGTGATTTGGGATTGGGCCTGAGTAATCCTAAACCCAAGGAGGTATCAATTTGAAGATACGTCTGTTACTTCAATATATGAAGAGATAGACCTGCAGTGTAAATGTACAAAGTGAACACAAATACAGTGAAATCAAATTGAGGAGCACAATAAGTCACGTAGGAGGGATTGACATCTGGTGGCCAGTTTTGGTATTGCCTTTCCATTTAAGGATTTATAAACTGTTTCAAATCTTAATTATTTCTATAATAACTAATGCTAACTAACTGAATCAACAAGTACAAAATCTAAGTTGAAGTAAAACAACTTTGGTGATAAATCAATATTTGGAAACTCAAAAATGTAAATGTGCGTTGTATCACATTAAGTTGATTTTTACTATTACCGGATGAATTTGACAAGAAACACATACAATAAATGCATATCTAATGTAATCAGTCATTTTAAATTCCACACACTGCCGTGCTCAGGGTGTTTCACTTCATTTTGTCATAATGTGAGTAACATGATGTCTGTTTCATTCAGCTTACTTTTGGGATTTTTTCCTCCTCTGTGTAAATATTGTGAGTAGATTTTAAAGCTCTTTCAGATAAGCACTCATAATTTCTGCTCTACATTAGAGCTCAGCAGGTAAACCTCATGTGAAATAGTATAGTTATAACGTAGGACTGCAGTGCTTACAGTTGGCCTTCATAGAGATTACTAATGTAACTGTTGAAGTAATTTCACTTAGAGATTTTCACACATAAAACTTGAATACAACACATATTCATTATCATGGTAACAGAACCATAGTTCCTTAAAGTGGTGAGTACTGGGTGACTATGCAGAATCCCAGTTAACAATATGATGATTATGGTCATCACCAACTTATGGTTATACACAAATGTCCTGGACTATATTGGAATGATTTTAATATTTACTGCTGATATGTCCCTGCTGGCATCACAATAATTGGAATACATTATCTTCACTTCTGAGTTGTGTAAATAAAATAAACATCCATGTGCGACCGAGTTAAACTTCTGTTGAAGCGCCACCGAATGATGGGACTGGATTGAGGAAGCTAAGGAGAGGCCAATAGTCACTTTGCTCTCGATAAATCAGTCAAAGTGTCACTCAAACAAATCCTTCTTCATCCTAACAACTTCAAGAACAGCTGGGCACCAATGGCGTCCCAGTCCAGTCCCCTCAGACCATGTCCACCAGTCTAAACTTGCCCTCCTGTGGGACCGGCAGGACGCTGATGAAGGTCTTGTAGAGCACGGCTCCTTTGGGCAGCTTGGTGATGACCTGGGTGGCCTCTGCGCTGCGTGGGGGAGGGACAAACACCTCCTTAGTGAACTTGATGTAGCCATTCTCCAGAGCAAACAGCGTGTTGTTGGTTCCCATCCCCACCTGCGATGTAAAGAAGGAGGACAGGTGGAGAGGCTCAATGAGATGTGTACATTTCTACTACATCACAACATTGTTTGATATAGAAAGTGTAACTCACATGTGCTCCTGGGTGATACCTCAACAGCCTCTGTGTCGCAAGGATGTTACCCGCATGGACAAAATTACCTTGTGAGCAAATTAAAAAGAGATGATAGATCAACTTATTTCTGGTATTATTATAAATATGTATTTATGTCTGCATTATTTTGCAGAATAGGAAAGGAAAGTAACAAACACAACCCTATGTATCAAACAATACTGTTAAACAGCAGCCTCCACAATGACAGTTCAATCAAGGCCTTTTTAAACTGAACACCACAACCTTGAACAAGGAGGAAATGTTTGTGTAGATGAAACCTTAACCTGAAAAACTCTCATGGGAATGTAGAATCAGACCAAGGAATCTTGGTGTTATATTTGATCAGGATTTATCCTTTAACGCCCACATAAAATCAAGGACCGCCTACTTCCATCTACGTAACATTGCAAAAATCAGGCATATCTTGCCTCAAAACGATGCAGAGAAACTAGTCCATGCATTTGTTACTTCTAGGCTGGATTATTGTAACTCTTTATTATCAGGGAGTACCAAGAAGTCAGTCAAGTCGCTTCAGCTGATTCAAAATGCTGCGGCTCGTGTACTAACCAGAGTTAGGAAAAGGGACCACATTACTCCTGTTCTGGCTGCCTTACACTGGCTCCCTATAGAACACAGGATAGAATTTAAAACTCTTCTTCTCGCCTACAAAGCCCATAATGGGCAGGCGCCATCTTACCTTAAAGAACTCATTATACCCTACTGTCCAGTAGGGTATAATGGGCATTGCGTTCCAAGAATGCAGGGTTGTTGGTTGTTCCTAGAGTCTCTAAAAGTACAATGGGAGCCAGAGCCTTTTCTTATCAAGCTCCACATTTGTGGAATCAGCTTCCAGTTTGTGTTCGGGCGGCAGACACCCTATCCGTTTTTAAGAGTGCGCTTAAGACCTTCCTTTTTGATAAAGCTTATAGTTAGGGCTGATTAGATTCAGCCCCTAGTTTTGCTGATATAGGCTTAGTTTGTCTGGGGACATCTTACTTCTCTCTGTCTGTACCCGTGTACTCTCATGTTCCGATTAACCCAGCTTCCCCACATCTCTTTCTTTTTGGTGTCTATATACGCCGGGATCCGGAGTCATGGATGATCCTGCGGTCCTGTGTCCTGGATCGCGAGCGCTGGATCTTGAGTCGTGGCTGTGGTCCTGGATCATAGGTCCTGGATGGATATCCTTGTGGATTCATCTTCCTATTATACACGCATGCATTTCCAAACATCTGGACTACCTATGTTGCAAATGTATTATCTTTTCAATTTACACACGGCATCTATTGCACGTCTGTCCGTCCTGGGAGAGGGATCCCTCCTCTGCTGCTCTCCCTGAGGTTTCTCCCATGTTCCCTTTAAACTGTGGGGTTTCTCTGGAAGTTTTTCCTTGTACGATGTGAGGGTCTAAGGACAGAGGGTGTCGTATTGTCATACTGATATTCTGTACACACTGTGAAGACCACTGAGACAAATGTAACATTTGTGATATTGGGCTATATAAATAAACATTGATTGATTGATTGATAGTAGGGGTCGACCGATTATCGGGGCCGATATTCATCATTTGACCGATTATCGGTATCGGCCTTTTTTTTATAAAATTGCCGATAACACTTTGGCTCTGATGCGGCCGTTTCTCTGTCTGCAGTCACCACTCTCTGTACACGAGCAATGTCCCACCCACAGCGCTATCTGATAGGCTATTACTGAAGTGTCAATCAACACTGAAGATTTTCCATAGAGGCGGGACCTTCTCAGATTACAGGCAGGTGCGAAGAACGCAGACACAGACAGAGGCAAGCAGCAGCGCTGAGTGGCAGAGCCATACATGTGTTTCGAAGGTAAATCAGTTGAAAGCCAAAGTTCAATAAACATCCCAATCCCCTATGCTGAAGTTGCAAAAACAGCACGATCTATTGATCCAATTCTATCAGCTTCCCAGTTACACAGGGACGCGGGAAGTCAGTCAGAGTTGGGGGTGCGTGCAGCGTCTCGCAGCAGAGTAACTGTGGTGCGGAGGGGGGGCTGCGAGTGGAGCCTCGCAGTTTTTCAGGTTGATATGTGAAGCTCATTAGCTAATGTATTTAGCAAATGTTTAGCAAAATATTAGAAGTGAGGCTACTAGACTAACGTTAGGTCTACTGTAATAGCCTCACTTTTAATAGTTTGCAAAACATTAGCTAGCACTAGTGTTTTGCAGTTGCTAGCAGCTTATTGGGATTGTATGCTAGACAGACAGGCATTGGTTTGATATAATAAATTAAGCATTATTGTTAGTTAAGCATGTCAGCCGCACTTCTTGTCTCTCTCTAACTCATTGCAGATGGCTGCACTAAAGAAAAGGGCACAGAGAGGAAACCAGTTGTAAGATGTTTAAAAGTTCATTAAACATAATATATGCTTAAATGCATTTCAAAGAAGTTGTGTTGGAGTTTGTGTTATTCTACATTTTGACACCAAGATTTTCTGATTTTACTGCAAATGTATATCGGTTCCAAATATCGGTTATCGGTCTCCTTGATTACTAATAATCGGTATCGGCCTTGAAAAAGCCATATCGGTCGATCCCTAGAATGTACATTTCTTTTATTTCTTTTTAGTTTGTGTTGTTCACAAAGAAATATTGATTACTTTGCCAGGCCTCTCAAACATTAGGCATTTAAAGAGCCTGTGACACCATCCCAACAACTGTTGTGCAATGAAATATTGGGCTACTAGTAATCTCGAACCGTCAGTTTAAAAAAGAAAAAGCGATACCGTTTCGTTAAATATCAATAATTTCGAACATCGCGGGGAAATTCCTTCACTCATTTTGAAGTTTTGGGGGAAGCCGGAAGTGACGTCAATGCGGGAACGCTTCGAGAGCCAAACACGGACAAAGTGTGTTGTGTCATGCGTAGAAATGGTGAATTACTGAGTTTAGGCACGTTAATAACGTTTTAATGAAGTTGACTACAGTATATTCATATGTGTCAGTGCTTTCATGTCAATTCGGCGACATAAACATAAATGATCGTGGTGAAGATGATGATTACATTAGGATTAAAAATCGGGAGTGAGAGCTGCTGAATTTCCTCCCGTCGGATGTGATATAAAAACAAATTGATTATTTTTGTGGTTATAAACTCAAGTGGATGAAACTACATTTATTAGTGCTTTCATGTCAATTCGGCGAACATATGATACATTAAATGATGAGTGAGGATGATGATTAAAAATCGTTTGTTTGAGCCGGTCTGCATTTACTGATGAGAAAACAAACCGATGCTTTTTGTAGTTGTAGTAGTACACCAACGTGGATTAAACGTGTGGTTTTTTACCACAATGTTGGGGAAATTAATGGATAAAATGCACGGATTATTATTATTATTCCCACTCCGATCGGGACACTAGGTCCACCGTTTCCCCGCAGCGAGGCTCCCCCCGTTGACAGTTTACGTGGGCTGGGTGCAGTGGCGGACTGGCCATCGGGACGAATCCCGATGGGCCGGTACCGAAGTGGGCCGGTCGGATAAGTCACCAGCACATCCCCCATAGGCGGCGCGTGAGGCTCAGGTTTGAGAAGGCTAAATAACTTCTTTTACCTGACGCTGCCCGCCTCCGGCGTCTATAGAAAAGAGATCCACTCAGTGTGCGGAGTTTAAATCTCTCAAGTCATATTACAGGATAAAGAAAATACAGTTTAAACTGCCGTATGCAGAGAAGACGCCGACGTGTCGCACTTATCATTCATATTACATCATCAATCAGATCATCGATCATATAATATCATAATATATCATATATTTCCTTATCTGAGTCAGCTTCTCCAGCCTCATCTGGCCGTGCAACACTCACAGTGTCACAGACTGGATGCAGAAGTATTATTTAACACAGTATGTTGACGAAACACTCGAGACAAATGTAATTAAAGTCAGATCCACTCGTGTCTTAGATGTGAACGCGCTCTCAGCTGGAGAGAGAAACCCTGGCTTGATTTACCGAGTTGATAACCAGCATCGTAGGACCGCTTAGCGAGATCTCGTTTGTTAGTTTGTTGTTAGTTTGTTTGTTACTCATATCCAGGGTCTGTTGAACTGGCTTCGTAGTACAGGGCACAGGTGGCTAGCAGCGCTAAGGTCAAAGACACAGACATTATACATTATATTTGTATTTTACATCCCCCACTCCCCCCGTTGACAATTTACTAGCGGTACCGAAGTGGGCCGGTCGAGAGTCCCGGGATGATTTTTAGTCCCATTCCACCACTGGCTACATGACCATATGATCGCCCATATTGACGCACCTCATTCCTAAACTTCTAACAGATACAACATAAACCGATCCTTCAGCCTCATATGAGCTCTCAGACACGTTCAACATTAACCTGTCATCGCTGTCTGAGCTTGCTGCTGTGTGCACCATCGTGCGTTTACATCTGACTGTATATATATATATAAAGGTTTACATGCAGATGCTGGGATCCTGGACGGTGCAGCTGGAGCGCTGTGCCCGCAATGACGTCACCCATCATTTGGCGGGACTTGAAGAATCCGCGAGAAGATCCAGAAAATTGTCAACATTGAAGGCAGATTAATGGTTATCAAAGTACAAATATCCAAAATCAGTTCAGTAACGGTTTTCAAGGGGACAATATGTACTCAAATTGATGGGTTTGGATGATGGGGGAAAACCGTGTCACAGGCTCTTTAAATAAACATCAACATCCGCTCTTCTCTTCACTGTGTTTTTACATTCTCAATCCCTACAACAATAGCTATTGTAATTTGAAACAGAAGAGATTGCATTTACCAGGTGTATAAACACTTCGAAGTAACTTGAGGCTAGTGAAGAATAGGTAACAGAGAATTTGTATTTTACATATATGTATATTACCATCTTGTTTCTTGAATCCATATCTCTGCCCAGGGCTTTTTCCACCGACGTTCTTACTGCTGCCACCAGCCTTCTTAGAGGCAAACCTCAGCAGGTCCAGGAGAGCGGTCTGAGCCGGAACCAGAACTCCTGCCCAGGAGCACACAGGCATTCATGTGGGGTCAGCTTCCATATCTCATGAAGACAAATCATAAGCTTGTACTTTACCCCATCATTTTCATTTTATACTACTTTATACTTCAACCCTTCTACCTTTTGGAAGACAATGTTGTACTTTTTAATCCACTACATTTATTTTAGAGATTGATTTACTACTTTCTTTATACATTTTGATTTTGACACACAACAATTATTATTATTTGATATAGCTATCCAACGTTATATTTAGGTAACTAAATATACAATAAACCTTGAGTGGGTTATCTGAAAATGAATTGGCATCAATTCTGCAAAGACGTTTTTTGATCAAAAATATTTCAAAGATAAATGTGAAGATTTCCATGCAACATTTAAAAAAAATTATATTTTAGAAATATATTAAAGCAAAGCTTTAATATATTTCTAAAATATAATTTTTTTTTTAAATGTTGCTTTTTCTGCGATGAGTTATTTTACTACTCGTACTTTTGAGCACATTTTCTTAATCGTATTTTGACTTAAGTATCATTCTTGATGCAGTAGTTTTACTTGAAATGTAGTGTGTGTACAGTGTGTGCTATTAGTACTTTTACTCAAGTAAAGAATCTGACTACCAATATATTTCTCATTACGTCAGTACATCTCTACGAACGTTTAAAGTAATATTCTTGTTCAAAAATATATATCGATGTTTACGCTGGTATCAAGTATGCGTTAAATGACATGCAGTGCTAATGTACAGGCTGAACAGCTCGCTCAGCTTAGATAGCATGTAGCACATTTAAAACGTGTACAAATGTTAACAGAGTGACGGAGCGGCTGAGAATAAATGAATATTTTTCTCAAGCAATTTGTAAATATGCGGGAATGTAGAAATAACTAATTTAGATGTTTGATACCAACCGGTTCTGGACTTGAGCATCAAGGACGCAAGCGCTGCCATCTTGAATCTGACGTCACTTACGTCATACCGTCACATCCGGAAAGGGTGCTGCATTTAAGATCCCCAAGAAAGATGCAGTAGATCGCACAGCCTTCTGAAATACTGTTTAGTTGAAGCTGAAGCTAAAGCGAACGAAGTAACGTGAGCTTGCAAATACTAAAACATATATTTAAAATGCCTGGATTTATGTTGCATTATATTATTATATCATTAAAAATATTATTATTATTATTATTATTATATATAGGATTTACAAAATGCCATGTTTCAGTAACAATATATATTTAATTGAGGTTAATGAACAACTTTCCTTTTATAAAACAAACACAAATATATTACTCAAGCAATGCGCTTGTATTTAATGTGTAAATCCATACACTATTAGTTCTCTAACAGACAGGCTGGGGGGACCGGAAGTTTCGAAACGTTCCATAAACGCGAATGCAACATTACCGTGCAATCTGCAACCCGGGAAGTCTAAAGGCTCTGCAGACACAATTTAACGTTCCGTGTGTTGAATTTAATGAATCATTTCTGCTAGTAGCAAGTCTAGTCATTAGTACTTTACCTCATTAGTAAACACACGCCTGCAACAAGATATCGTTTCAAGTGAGTATACAAAGCACATACATCCGGTTACCCAAATATATGCTCTCTGTTTAAATCTTGGCAGTTAACTTTAGACACCGCGGTGAAGTATAGTTTTAAGTTGGATATTGGATATTTGACTGCCCCTGTTGTGCCGTAGATTGAAGCCTTGCGGTAGATTGAAGCCCTGTTCGCGGGAACGCGCAAACGTGACGTCATCGCCTGTATTGAGCGTTCGTCTAGTTTAATAAGCTTTTCTCTCTTTTGAATGATATATTTCCCATCAGATTAAACAGAAAACGGCTGAATAAATCATGTGCATACACGAGGAGGCTCGTTTTAAGGACACTTTTCAGATTGTCACAATCTTCGTATTGGAACAAACTTCCGTTTTTGAGTGCAGTCCCACTCTGCTATGTTCCTCCTTCCTACAGAACAGACAATGACAGGATAATATGTCATTTGTCAGTATAGTCCTATTTCTTAAAACCTTCTCTGTTGTTTAAGTGTCTGATAACCACGAATAGTAAGCAATTATATGACAGTAATGATCACATATATGATCATGTCAGACACTGTGTTATTTTCAATCAAGCCTAAAAGATAATGTGTTCAAACTGGCTTCACTCGCTTTAATTGCTCCTTTGGATGTAATTTTCCTCTGTGGTTTCCTACTCAACACATGTTTGTATTGTAATGCCACTCATATTTGATTTTTTATTGTATTTTAAGGTGACATTGAATGCTTTGAAAGGTGCCCTAAAATAAAGTGTATTATTGATCTTATATCTGTGCCTATATCACACTATTAATGTTCCTTATTTTAGTTCTGTACTGTTCTCTATAACATGTTCAGCAGAGCAGGTATTTCTCCTGCCAAATATAGCACCCCCCCCCTACAACTTTGTCCAGGACAGTCACAACTTCACCACAATCACACTGGTGTTTCCTGTTCCCCTCTAGTTTATCCTCACCAAAGCATTTTACTAAAGAGGGGCTTCAAAATCCAGCAGATCAGGTGTTGGTGCTGCCGGATTTGGAAGCCCCTCTTTAGTTTTGTACCTGCTAGGCCCAGAGTGAAATGCTTTGGTGAGCACAAACTAGAGGGGAACAGCAAGCACCAGTGTGATGTTGGTGACGTTGTGACTATCCTGGAGAAAGATATAGGGGGGGGTTCCAAATCCGGCAGGAGAAATACCTGCTCTGAACATGTTATGTAGAGAACAGTGCAGATCTTCCCTATTGACACCAGGATTAACCTAGTCTAAAATAAGGAACATTAATAGTGTGATAGAAAATGAAATGTAATGTAATAGAGGCACAGATATAAGATCAATAATACACTTTATTTTAGGGCACCTTTCAAAGCATTCAATGTCAATTAAAATACAATTTAAAATATGTGATCATTACTGTCATATAATGCTTACTATTCGTGGTTATCAGACACTTAAACAACAGAGAAGGTTTTAAGAAATAGGACTATACTGACAAATGACATCTTATCCTGTCATTGTCTGTTCTGTAGGAAGGAGGAATATAACAGAGTGGGACTGTACACTCAAAACGTAAGTTTATGATGTGCTGGAACTGAAACATGTCAACATGTGTCTGAAGGTTTAAACATAGTAGACAAAGTATTTGAGCTTAAAATATGTCCAATTTCTAGAAAACGGACCAACAATTGCTGAACCATACATTGAAACGTTGACCTTAACAACATTTAATGCAGATTTCCAATTCACAATGACATCTGTAAGTTTAAAGGTGGGGTAGGTAAGAGAAACCGGCTCGAGATACACTTTTTGTTATATTCCATGGAATGCTCTTAACATCCCGATAGCAATGAATATTTGAAGTGCTTTGACAAAAAATCCATGAGAAAATGTCATCTGTGGAAGCCGTAGTGCTGTAAAAAGCACGACCAATCATTTTAGCCGGCCGGCTAAAATAACTGGATGGCCTACCTGCCTGTCAGCCTTCCATCGGTGCGCAAACTTATCTCGTGCCCTCATTGGTCATGTGCGCGTTCGTGTGTGTTGGGGGAGGGGCTCTGTAAGGAAGTGGCAGATTTTTTCCGGCTGTGTATTTTCAAATTCTAGCGCACTCGAGCTGGTTTCTCCAAAATTACCTACCCCACCTTTAACTGGTTTATAAAGCATTCAATGAAAGGCCACATTATTATAGGTGTAAGAGCTCACATGAATACACTGTCAGTGTTAATAAACAAACTAAAAAAAGACAAGGCGATGTGCCTGCAAGACTACACTCAGGTAAACAAAACATATTACCCGTGCTCAGCAGCTAACCTGCCTGCGAGCCTTCGCTCAGGTCACATTTACACACGGCGCGGCTGAATCCCGCTAGCACTATTAGCGCTAGCAGTATCGCTAGCAGCCACATTGTTTAGGCTGTCAAATACGCTGCACCGTTTTAGATACAAAGAGTGTTTAGTTTGCAAATTGTGATCATTAAGTTGCTTGTGTTACCCCCTTTACAAGTAACTAAATGAGTACATAGATTGCACCTTGCACTATTGCCACCCAGACCTTCGATCGCTTCGCTCTGTCCGCCATGCCTGCGGGAGTCTCACAACAATAATTCTTTCACACACACATACGGGTATTGGGCCGAGGGCGACACCGTACTTCCGGTATCCGCTGTTTTACGCGAGGTGCAAGCAGGCCGATGGTTTAGCCGTACAACGTCTCGGTGTTGCTAAGCTTCCTGTACTGAATATCATAGTCTATTGCCTTAATCAATATCTAGTCAACTCTAAAATACCACATATATGCAATGGCATGATAATATTATTATGACAAGTGGGGTATTCGCCTGGTGTTTCCAGAAATTAGACGTAGATGCAGCCAAAATCGACGAAGGCCACTTTCGAGGGTCGTTTTTCCATACATCTACAGGCAGTCTGTAAGGGCAATCCGACAACCCACACAGGTCTAGTTTACCGCTGGTAACGACCTAAAGCACATGCCTCCAGTCCAGAGATGTAATCCGAAGACATGCAGCGATTTCTCGGTCGTTAATTCAGAAAAAAAACCTAGTGCGCTCTGCCTGGCTACGTTTAGCTAGCCTGTTTATATTTGCACCTCCAGGATATTTGCACCTCCAGGAAAATGGCATATTTATATATATATATGGCGCGTGTTGCATTGTGGGTAGCTCGTGACGTCACTGTGTGTGAAAGAATAAGAGTGCTGTTGAGAGAGATGACAAGTTGCATTTACAGTGGCCAATCAGAGGGGTCTCAAACCGGATACATCGCACGGGATGAGGGTTCCCAACCAACCAGAATGGTTTAAAGTTAAACTAAGGAAGTAGACGTAACAGATATACCGATAACAGCACCGTTTGTCCAGCGGCTTAACGGTATAACTGATACCGTCCAATCAGGTACCGGTATTGACTTAGTACCGGTTCTCGATACCCATCCCTAGCCATTGCTGGAAAAAAAAATGGTCCATTGGACGTGAACGGAGTTCACGCAACTCTCTCTTTAACGTCTCTGCACCAGCAGTTCACTTCAGTGAAATCTTCAGCCACTAGCCCGCCCTCTTATTGTGTATCGCTCACTGATTGGACGCTGCAGCGCATCACTGATCTGATGCTTCTTAACATCAGAGCAGTTAAACAGTAGACACAGATAACACATTAAAAGAAATCACTCCTCAGTTTTATACAGCGTTTTGTTTGTCAGATATATCACATATTTTTAATATGATACATGAATTCAAAGTGGACAACAATATTTGTATTCGTATATTGGAAACATTTCATGAATCTCCAATTCATTTTTATTATGCACACAATACAATTAAAAGAGACAGATTTAATGTCTGTGAGCAAGAACAGCTTTTTTTTGTTTTACATTTGTATTTATTGTCATCTCCATTCAGTCACAGCTAAGACATGAATTACATGATTTTGCTAAACGTGACGCTCAGAGGAAAGGACGTCCCCTAGAGAACCGCAGTGACGCGTCTAAAACCCGGAAGTAAACTCCTTCCGGTTCCTTTGTCAAAAACCAATGCAATTTCTCCATTGGATTTTTTTAAAAATAGCTCTAAATAAGGTCTGTGATTGACACACATTTAAGAGACGGATCAACATTTTGTTCAGCTGGATAATATCCACATGCCTACCCTACTTTTATAATTTTCTAATCATAAATCTAGTCGCCAGAAGCAAAATGCTAACGTTATGCTATGAACGAACTACAGCAGGGTCGCTGCTTCAACGTCACGCAACTTAAGATCCATATGCAAGAGCGCAGGTACTTGCTTTCAAGCAGAACAGGGCAAACAAACTTAGCAGGAGTGTTTACGTGTTCGGTGTAAGGATGTACAACGGCCTCGACAACTTCTGTAGTCCTATTCAGCCACATGTTAACACTCATCGTTTTTCAGACACGTAAATTCTTCACAAATCACCAGTGGGGTCACTGCTGATGTATGTAATGTCGTAGAACAAAACGTGATCTGTCTCTTCAATTTGTGTCAAACACAGACCTTATTTCGAGCTATTTTCCAAAATCCTATGGAGAAATTGCATTGCTTTTTGTTGAAGGAACCGGAAGTGGTAAAAATGCTAACTTACTTCCGGGTTTTAGGACTGTGGTTCTCTATAGCTCTTAAAACTAATTTCCTTGCCTCTAGTCCTCTCTCTTCTCGTAGTTTCTTTGCATCTCTCCATGCATCCCTGGTGGGAGGGACTAATGCCCCTTTCACACCAGCGCCTTTTCAGCTCCGGCTCGGAGCTAGAGCCTGAAAAGCGCCGGGTTTTCCAGTTCACACCGGAGCTGCGCCGGCTCTTAGCTCCGGAATCCGCTTCATTTCCAGCTCCAAAAAATTGTCGGTCCAGAGGCAAGAGCTTTGGAGCTAAGAGGTGACGTCGCTTACGTCTCTCTTACGTCGAGGCGTGCAGGAAACTAAACCCACCTCCCATGGGTCGACTGTTATGCCTGCCTACAAGCAGTAGTGCCTATAAACACACTTTATAAAGTCAGGCAACACTAACCAGGCTTCGTGTGATTCTGTTTATTTGTACCTTACTTTGACCATCCGTTCGCTGTTATCCATCATTGTGGAGAGAGGCAGACGTGTTGTTTTGTATTATTGCAGCTATCGGATGCAAGTAGTCAGTTTAGCTTCGGTTGCTATGCTAACATCACCCGTTTTATACCAGAGAAACTTTCATAACAGCGTTGTGATACCAAACGGTGTCAATTCAGACTGACACACATTCACTTAGGCTAAGGGGAACTGGGGATATGCATCAGCTGCTTGTGTGAGTCGGACAGTGACTACTTTAGAGCGGCCGCTGCAGTGTGAGCTAACCGGGAGCTAACGGGAGAATAAACTCCTGTGGAAGAGCAGCCAGCACTGCAGCGGTCGGTAAATGCTGCAGAAACACATTAATAAACAATGAACCACGGCACTCTGGAGAAAAGTATAAGGTTGGAGAAGTCGTTATTCAATTTATTCTGGCTTCGTGTGATTAAAAGCAACACGATCATCGACCCGACGCAGTTGTTGTTGTTGTTGTGAGCTGCCGTAATGGCTGCCCTTGGGGGGCAAATCAGCGATGTAAACGGTGACGTCATGACGCAGCAAGGGCAGCTCTGGGGCGCCAGTGGGCGGTGTGCACAGAGCGGGAGCTGAAAAGGGAAACCGGAGCTGAACCAGAAAAGCTCCCGCTCGGAGCTAGAAACTGAAAAGCGCTGGTGTGAAAGCCGCATAAGACGCAGGGAAAAGACGCAAGTTTTGGGAAGTGCGACGCAGCTATAGTCCCTATAGTGAACCCGTTTCTAAGTTTTATGTTAGAAATGTATAGTGCGGATCCCCAGCACATAAAAACTGCGGGATGCTAACTTGCATATGTTGGGCAATTTGCACAATTATCGTAAATTCGTTAATTAGCACAAGTTTAGTTAATTAGCAAGAATTACCAATAGGAGACAATAGTTCAACAATTGCTTTTCTGATTTTGACAATTTTGGATTAGTTTTGGGGTTTCTGAGTTTGCCGAGTTGATTGGGACTACAAATATGACCACTTTCTAGTCAAATTGTATATCCTGAAAATGTCAGAAATGGACTCGGCATCCTCAATTACCTCCACAATCACTGTAACATTTTCCAAATCGGCCAAGTCATTTTTTCATTATTGTTTACATAGGCCATAATGCCATTCATTTAAATTAACACAACTTGTGCTAATTGTGAAAATTGCCCAACATATGCAAATTAGCATCCGGCAGTTTCTATGTGCTGGGGACCCGCACTAGACATTTCGAACATAACACTTTGGGGTACAACATTTCGAGTTAGCTTTCAACGAGACTAAAATGTAGATTTGTTTAATTAAACTTGGTGGGATGTCTATAACAGAATTAAAAGCACTCCTGGAGCTTGGAATAGCCTGCTCATTGATGGTCCTGTAATACATGTGTCTCATTATATCCAGTTACTGTCGCTCGGGCATGAGGGAACATGGTGGCTGCAGTGACTCCAGCAGCGACCTGGATGAGGAGTTTCCGGTGTTTGACTTCCTGCAGTCGGGTCGACACCCCCACCCAGCTTCCCAGAGCAGCACAGATAACACATACTCAGGCAATGTGGGCACATATTCAGGAGCGGCTGATGTAATGATGATCAGCAGCGATTCTGATGACGATGCACCTTATGTCCCTTTGGCACAGAGACTCAAACAAAGACAGGAAACTGTGATTAGTGCCTCCTCGTCTGTCACTAATGGGAAAGATGCTCAACACTATTCGCCATCCAAACTGGGTGATCTACAGCTCTCTCGGCAGAATGGCTTGTCAGAGTCAGAGCAGCCGCTCAGCTTCCATCAGGTGAGAACAGTGAGCCCAGATGAGGCTGCAGTTTTCCCTCAGCAAGGGCTGCCACCCGCCGACACCAAGAAGAATGCTGCCAAGCACACGTTGGAGATCCAGAGCTCCAGGAAAGAGGTTCTGATGAAGAAGCAAAACAGGGAGGGCCATCAGAGTGCCAAGGAGGGGCACCGGCAGGAACAGGAGAGGCAGAGAGCCGAGAGGAAAGCTCTGGCTGAGGCTGCCAAGGCTCTGAGGCCGGAGGAGTGCATCAAGCACATGGTGGTGGCTGTCGACCCAGGTACAGAGAAACAATCAGCACAGTGCCTAAGTGGATCAACCAGCTCGTGCTTAAGAATTATTAAAGGTCATTTTGTGCTGAGAAGCATTCACAACATACACTATATTAGAGCTGTAGCGATACACTAATCTCACGATACGATACACGATATTCAGCCAACTATACGATATATATCACGATATTCAGCCAACGATACGATTCGATACACTTATATCATTTTCTGAAAGATTTTAAAGGGACAGTGTGATTTTGGTGACATCTTGTGAGTGTTCCATTGACTTGGATTGAATTAATTCAACTGAAAACTGAAAGCATCAATTATACAATATATGGCTCTGACAGAGAGTCTCCAGCTTGCAAATGCTGGACAAAATGAATCAAAAGATGTGGTGAGAAAATTAGTTTCATTTATTGAAACAGTGCAAACTGTAGCTTACAAGCCTTTGAAACGTAAGTACATAAAGTCACAATGGACAATGGACAATTAAAAGGTGCAGCAGGTGGCGGAACACGGGGGATTTGAATGGGACTTAAATTAAAAATAAATTAAAATCGATGTTTTGATGGCATAAAGTACCTTAAACATACCGTCAGTTTAAATGCTGTTTTATACTGAAAAACCAGAAGTTCTGTGCACAACCAGTTTTTAAGCTTTTATTCTGAAAATCCTTCATCTCCGGTTAGCATTTAGCATGTGGCTAATATACCATTTACTATAGAGGTGAATTTAGTAGCGATATGACACGGAGTGTTGCACACCGAAACCTACTGATTTCAACACTACAACTATAGACGTCGAGATATTATTATTGCTGAATATTAAATGAAGGTACAGTTTATTTGAATACGTTTGTTTACAGACGTGGTTAGCATGAGACAACATTCGGAACTACCGGAAATGATACCAGCCGTGAGGTATTTTTTGGAGTATTGATTACAGCGCTTAAAATGTATTAAATGAAAAGTCATGAAAGAGATAAGGAGGAGAAAAGGCGTGTTTAGTTATATATTTAATGTACAATGTCTGAATCCTCTGTAATGCGCAACAACGAACATTGGAGACGTGGAGGGCCAGCCCCCAGCAGCGCCAACCGGCCCACAGAGGATATTTAACAGCTGGAAAGGTGGAGCTCGCTCTCTTCTCTTCGCTCACGAGAGCCAGAACACAGCTGTTTTTCTGACTGAACCATCTTCTGCTTGTAACATTACCGCGCTTTTTATTAATTAAAGTATACATTTGAACCTTCTCAGAGACTCAATTAGTCTCCTTTTTAAAGCTTCTCTCCTGGACGCGAGAATAAGGAACACAGTTATCAGACTTAATGTATCGATACCCGCGGCTGAAAATATCGATACTTTCTCGGAAAACTAAATATCGATATATATCGCAGGATCGATTAAATTGCACAGCCCTACACGATATAGACAAAAGTATTCGGCCACCTACACCATAGCATTATCTCTCCTCCACCAAACGTTACAGTTGCACAATAGTCAGGCAGGTAACATTCTCCTGGCATTCGCCAAACTCAGACGCGTCCATCAGGACTCCACAGAACACGTTTTCCACTGCTCCAGAGTCCAGTGGCGGCGTGCTTTACACCCCTCCATCCGACTCTTGGCATTGTGCTTGGTGATGTAAGGCTCGATGCAGCTACTCGGCCATGAAAACCATGAAGCTCCCCACAGTTTTGGTGTTATATCAATGCCAGACCTGGAACTGGTGCATGTATTGAGTCAGCAAAGCCACTAGCAGTGGCCAGCGGCCACTTTTACATGTCCTGACATTTCGTGGCTGAGTTGCTGTGGTTCCTAAACATTTCCACTTTGCAATAATACCACTTAAAGTTGATCGTAGAATAGAATATTTGAGGAGAGAAGACATTTCAAGAACTGACTTGTTGCAACGGTGGCATCCTATTACAGTACACGTTCAAATTTAGTGCGCCCTTTAGAACGACCCATTATTTCATAAATGTTTGTAAAGGCAGACTGCATGGCTAGGTGCCTTGATTTTATACAAAATGTTATTTTAATCATTTATTTCGGAGGGACAATGCACTGTAATAAACACTTAAAACATTAAAATGTGTGGTAACAGTGGCCAGATTTAGCTTTCACCTAATTTCCATCCACAGTCCCTCACAAAAAAACATTTAAGAAATGTTACATTTTACAAAGAAAATACATGTTATAAAAAAGGTGCAAGAGAGCAAGAGCAGCATACACAAGTATGTTTGACATGGTAATACAATATAGCAGCAACGATATGTAAAGTGCAAGAGGAGATACCCCTGTATTAAAGTGCATTTAATTAGTGATTGCACGTCTGTTTGTTTCTCAACCATTCTTTGAGTTGACCTTTGAAACTATTGAGAGTGGGACAATCCCGTATCTCAGTTGGGAGGCTGTTCCACAATGAGCTGCCCTTAATTGAAAGTACATTTTGTCCAAAAGTGGTTCGTCTACGGTGGACCTCACAGTCTCCTCTGGTTTCTGACCTAGTGCAGCGTCCAGTGCATTTTTTGTGGATGAATTCCCCTAAGGGAGGGGGGCCAGTCCATGTAAACATTTATAAAAAATGCAAAAATACTTAAAATTGTCAAAACTCAAGAAATTATATTTCTCAAGGATGGTACAGTGGTGGTATGAAAATGGCTTTCTGTCAACACCTTAATAGCTCTCTTGTACAGCTGTTCTATCGGTTTAAGGTTTGTGGCACAAGCAAATGACCAGTTGTAAAACTATTCAATGTGGGATATAATCAGGTATGACTTTGCAGCATTGACAGTTAAGAAAGGTCTAATTTGTTTAACATTTGCAAGTTGATTTAATAGTATTGGATGCTTTCTTAATATGTTTTTAAAAGTCAAGTTCGAGTCCATTATGACTCCAATTTTAAAATTGACAATATAATAAAATAAATGGAAATATATACACCGGCAAATATTTAATATAAATACCTTGTGTGTGTGTATAGCTATTGCTTTATCTGATGTTATTTTCATATGAAAGTCCATGATTATAAGTATGCAGTATCATAACTACATCTTTGATGTTTATAAAAAACCAAACCGTTTGAAAATCGGTTGAAAATTGAGCAAGCTATGGTTATTTAAATAGTAAACCATAATGTTATGAATGAGAGCACTGCCTGTAGCTAGATGGCGGCCAAGTGGCAACGTCGGTCTCCATTGGCCAGCAGCGCGTGTGAGCCATCTAGTGTTTATATATATATCTATGCCTACACTAGCAGCTTTACGAACACATCGCGTTCAGCCATGCTCGTTAATTTTCCGGAAACTTTCTCGGAAACGTCGGGGTCACCAGTGTAGTGCCAGGAAAAGGGAGTCGGAGGCGGTGTATTCAGAAAAGAGTTCCAATCTTTATTATCCATTAATTATAGAGAGGTTAACACATCGACTGCTCTGCTTGACGAGCTAGCAGGAATGGGTGCTAACGCTACAGGTGTTCCCACTAAAGGGTCCGTGTGGCAACACAATAAGAGAGGTGAATTATGTCCAATAACGTGTCACCGCAGCATTTTATTATAAAGTTGTGTATATTTACAGACCGTTGCAAAAACTAAAAAGCTTATAAACATCAGGTTTAAAACTAAAAGAGCTTTGAAACACAATGAAAGATGTTTGGAGTTTTATTTGAGTTATTCATTTAAACTTTTTGTCTAAGAAATGCTGATTTGAAACCGTTGTTACATACAGTTACGGCATTTCCTCTTTCTGCCGGAGAGAGGGGAGGCCGTCCCAAAGCTTGCTGCTGTATTTACTCCCTCCATCTGACTGCGAGTGTGGCTACAGACGGAGTTCACTCCGTTACGGAGGGGTAGGGTCGAGGGGGTGATTTGGGATTGGGCCTGAGTAATCCTAAACCCAAGGAGGTATCAATTTGAAGATACGTCTGTTACTTCAATATATGAAGAGATAGACCTGCAGTGTAAATGTACAAAGTGAACACAAATACAGTGAAATCAAATTGAGGAGCACAATAAGTCACGTAGGAGGGATTGACATCTGGTGGCCAGTTTTGGTATTGCCTTTCCATTTAAGGATTTATAAACTGTTTCAAATCTTAATTATTTCTATAATAACTAATGCTAACTAACTGAATCAACAAGTACAAAATCTAAGTTGAAGTAAAACAACTTTGGTGATAAATCAATATTTGGAAACTCAAAAATGTAAATGTGCGTTGTATCACATTAAGTTGATTTTTACTATTACCGGATGAATTTGACAAGAAACACATACAATAAATGCATATCTAATGTAATCAGTCATTTTAAATTCCACACACTGCCGTGCTCAGGGTGTTTCACTTCATTTTGTCATAATGTGAGTAACATGATGTCTGTTTCATTCAGCTTACTTTTGGGATTTTTTCCTCCTCTGTGTAAATATTGTGAGTAGATTTTAAAGCTCTTTCAGATAAGCACTCATAATTTCTGCTCTACATTAGAGCTCAGCAGGTAAACCTCATGTGAAATAGTATAGTTATAACGTAGGACTGCAGTGCTTACAGTTGGCCTTCATAGAGATTACTAATGTAACTGTTGAAGTAATTTCACTTAGAGATTTTCACACATAAAACTTGAATACAACACATATTCATTATCATGGTAACAGAACCATAGTTCCTTAAAGTGGTGAGTACTGGGTGACTATGCAGAATCCCAGTTAACAATATGATGATTATGGTCATCACCAACTTATGGTTATACACAAATGTCCTGGACTATATTGGAATGATTTTAATATTTACTGCTGATATGTCCCTGCTGGCATCACAATAATTGGAATACATTATCTTCACTTCTGAGTTGTGTAAATAAAATAAACATCCATGTGCGACCGAGTTAAACTTCTGTTGAAGCGCCACCGAATGATGGGACTGGATTGAGGAAGCTAAGGAGAGGCCAATAGTCACTTTGCTCTCGATAAATCAGTCAAAGTGTCACTCAAACAAATCCTTCTTCATCCTAACAACTTCAAGAACAGCTGGGCACCAATGGCGTCCCAGTCCAGTCCCCTCAGACCATGTCCACCAGTCTAAACTTGCCCTCCTGTGGGACCGGCAGGACGCTGATGAAGGTCTTGTAGAGCACGGCTCCTTTGGGCAGCTTGGTGATGACCTGGGTGGCCTCTGCGCTGCGTGGGGGAGGGACAAACACCTCCTTAGTGAACTTGATGTAGCCATTCTCCAGAGCAAACAGCGTGTTGTTGGTTCCCATCCCCACCTGCGATGTAAAGAAGGAGGACAGGTGGAGAGGCTCAATGAGATGTGTACATTTCTACTACATCACAACATTGTTTGATATAGAAAGTGTAACTCACATGTGCTCCTGGGTGATACCTCAACAGCCTCTGTGTCGCAAGGATGTTACCCGCATGGACAAAATTACCTTGTGAGCAAATTAAAAAGAGATGATAGATCAACTTATTTCTGGTATTATTATAAATATGTATTTATGTCTGCATTATTTTGCAGAATAGGAAAGGAAAGTAACAAACACAACCCTATGTATCAAACAATACTGTTAAACAGCAGCCTCCACAATGACAGTTCAATCAAGGCCTTTTTAAACTGAACACCACAACCTTGAACAAGGAGGAAATGTTTGTGTAGATGAAACCTTAACCTGAAAAACTCTCATGGGAATGTAGAATCAGACCAAGGAATCTTGGTGTTATATTTGATCAGGATTTATCCTTTAACGCCCACATAAAATCAAGGACCGCCTACTTCCATCTACGTAACATTGCAAAAATCAGGCATATCTTGCCTCAAAACGATGCAGAGAAACTAGTCCATGCATTTGTTACTTCTAGGCTGGATTATTGTAACTCTTTATTATCAGGGAGTACCAAGAAGTCAGTCAAGTCGCTTCAGCTGATTCAAAATGCTGCGGCTCGTGTACTAACCAGAGTTAGGAAAAGGGACCACATTACTCCTGTTCTGGCTGCCTTACACTGGCTCCCTATAGAACACAGGATAGAATTTAAAACTCTTCTTCTCGCCTACAAAGCCCATAATGGGCAGGCGCCATCTTACCTTAAAGAACTCATTATACCCTACTGTCCAGTAGGGTATAATGGGCATTGCGTTCCAAGAATGCAGGGTTGTTGGTTGTTCCTAGAGTCTCTAAAAGTACAATGGGAGCCAGAGCCTTTTCTTATCAAGCTCCACATTTGTGGAATCAGCTTCCAGTTTGTGTTCGGGCGGCAGACACCCTATCCGTTTTTAAGAGTGCGCTTAAGACCTTCCTTTTTGATAAAGCTTATAGTTAGGGCTGATTAGATTCAGCCCCTAGTTTTGCTGATATAGGCTTAGTTTGTCTGGGGACATCTTACTTCTCTCTGTCTGTACCCGTGTACTCTCATGTTCCGATTAACCCAGCTTCCCCACATCTCTTTCTTTTTGGTGTCTATATACGCCGGGATCCGGAGTCATGGATGATCCTGCGGTCCTGTGTCCTGGATCGCGAGCGCTGGATCTTGAGTCGTGGCTGTGGTCCTGGATCATAGGTCCTGGATGGATATCCTTGTGGATTCATCTTCCTATTATACACGCATGCATTTCCAAACATCTGGACTACCTATGTTGCAAATGTATTATCTTTTCAATTTACACACGGCATCTATTGCACGTCTGTCCGTCCTGGGAGAGGGATCCCTCCTCTGCTGCTCTCCCTGAGGTTTCCCATGTTCCCTTTAAACTGTGGGGTTTCTCTGGAAGTTTTTCCTTGTACGATGTGAGGGTCTAAGGACAGAGGGTGTCGTATTGTCATACTGATATTCTGTACACACTGTGAAGACCACTGAGACAAATGTAACATTTGTGATATTGGGCTATATAAATAAACATTGATTGATTGATTGATAGTAGGGGTCGACCGATTATCGGGGCCGATATTCATCATTTGACCGATTATCGGTATCGGCCTTTTTTTTATAAAATTGCCGATAACACTTTGGCTCTGATGCGGCCGTTTCTCTGTCTGCAGTCACCACTCTCTGTACACGAGCAATGTCCCACCCACAGCGCTATCTGATAGGCTATTACTGAAGTGTCAATCAACACTGAAGATTTTCCATAGAGGCGGGACCTTCTCAGATTACAGGCAGGTGCGAAGAACGCAGACACAGACAGAGGCAAGCAGCAGCGCTGAGTGGCAGAGCCATACATGTGTTTCGAAGGTAAATCAGTTGAAAGCCAAAGTTCAATAAACATCCCAATCCCCTATGCTGAAGTTGCAAAAACAGCACGATCTATTGATCCAATTCTATCAGCTTCCCAGTTACACAGGGACGCGGGAAGTCAGTCAGAGTTGGGGGTGCGTGCAGCGTCTCGCAGCAGAGTAACTGTGGTGCGGAGGGGGGGCTGCGAGTGGAGCCTCGCAGTTTTTCAGGTTGATATGTGAAGCTCATTAGCTAATGTATTTAGCAAATGTTTAGCAAAATATTAGAAGTGAGGCTACTAGACTAACGTTAGGTCTACTGTAATAGCCTCACTTTTAATAGTTTGCAAAACATTAGCTAGCACTAGTGTTGCTAGCAGCTTATTGGGATTGTATGCTAGATAGACAGGCATTGTTTTGATATAATAAATTAAGCATTATTGTTAGTTAAGCATGTCAGCCGCACTTCTTGTCTCTCTCTAACTCATTGCAGATGGCTGCACTAAAGAAAAGGGCACAGAGAGGAAACCAGTTGTAAGATGTTTAAAAGTTCATTAATCATAATATATGCTTAAATGCATTTCAAAGGAGTTGTGTTGAGTTTGTGTTCTTCTACATGTTGACACCAAGATTTTCTGATTTTACTGCAAATGTATATCGGTTCCAAATATCGGTTATCGGTCTCCTTGATTACTAATAATCGGTATCGGCCTTGAAAAGACATATCGGTGGATCCCTAGAATGTACATTTCTTTTATTTCTTTTTAGTTTGTGTTGTTCACAAAGAAATATTGATTACTTTGCCAGGCCTCTCAAACATTAGGCATTTAAAGAGCCTGTGACACCATCCCAACAACTGTTGTGCAATGAAATATTGGGCTACTAGTAATCTCGAACCGTCAGTTTAAAAAAGAAAAAGCGATACCGTTTCGTTAAATATCAATAATTTCGAACATCGGGGGAAATTCCTTCACTCATTTTGAAGTTTTGGGGGAAGCCGGAAGTGACGTCAATGCGGGAACGCTTCGAGAGCCAAACACGGACAAAGTGTGTTGTGTCATGCGTAGAAATGGTGAATTACTGAGTTTAGGCACGTTAATAACGTTTTAATGAAGTTGACTACAGTATATTCATATAGTGCTTCATGTCAATTCGGCGACATAAACATAAATGATCGTGGTGAAGATGATGATTACATTAGGATTAAAAATCGGGAGTGAGAGCTGCTGAATTTCCTCCCGTCGGATGTGATATAAAAACAAATTGATTATTTTTGTGGTTATAAACTCAAGTGGATGAAACTACATTTATTAGTGCTTTCATGTCAATTCGGCGAACATATGATACATTAAATGATGAGTGAGGATGATGATTAAAAATCGTTTGTTTGAGCCGGTCTGCATTTACTGATGAGAAAACAAACCGATTGCTTTTTGTAGTTGTAGTAGTACACCAACGTGGATTAAACGTGTGGTTTTTTACCACAATGTTGGGGAAATTAATGGATAAAATGCACGGGATTATTATTATTATTCCCACTCCGATCGGGGACACTAGGTCCACCGTTTCCCCGCAGCGAGGCTCCCCCCGTTGACAGTTTACGTGGGCTGGGTGCAGTGGCGACTGGCCATCGTGACGAATCCCGAATGGGCCGGTACCGAAGTGGGCCGGTCGGATAAGTCACCAGCACATCCCCCATAGGCGGCGCGTGAGGCTCAGGTTTGAGAAGGCTAAATAACTTCTTTTACCTGACGCTGCCCGCCTCCGGCGTCTATATAAAAAAGATCCCACTCAGTGTGCGGAGTTTAAATCTCTCAATTCATATTACAGGATAAAGAAAATACAGTTTAAAAACTGCCGTATGCAGAGAAGACGCCGACGTGTCGCACTTATCATTCATATTAACATCATCAATCAGATCATCGAGCATATAATATCATAATATATCATATATTTCCTATCTGAGTCAGCTTCTCCAGCCTCATCTGGCCGTGCAACACTCACAGTGTCACAGGAACTGGATGCAGAAGTATTATTAACACAGTATGTTTGACGAAACACTCGAGACAATGTAATTAAAGTCAGATCCACTCGTGTCTTAGATGTGAAACGCGCTCTCAGCTGGAGAGAGAAACCCTGGCTTGATTTACCCGAGTTGATAACCAGCATCGTAGGACCGCTTAGCGAGATCTCGTTTTGTTAGTTTGTTGTTAGTTTGTTTGTTACTCATATCCAGGGTCTGTTGAACTGGCTTCGTAGTACAGGGCACAGGTGGCTAGCAGCGCTAAGGTCAAAGACACAGACATTATACATTATATTTGTATTTACATCCCCCACTCCCCCCGTTGACAATTTTACTAGCGGTACCGAAGTGGCCGGTCGAGAGTCCCGGATGATTTTTAGTCCCATTCCACCACTGGCTACATGACCATATGATCGCCCATATTGGACGCACCTCATTCCTAAACTTCTAACAGATACAACATAAACCGATCCTTCAGCCTCATATGAGCTCTCAGACACGTTCAACATTAACCTGTCATCGCTGTCTGAGCTTGCTTGCTGTGTGCACCATCAGTGCGTTTACATCTGACTGTATATATATATATAAAGGTTTACATGCAGATGCTGGGATCCTGGACGGTGCAGCTGGAGCGCTGTGCCCGCAATGACGTCACCCATCATTTGGCGGGACTTGAAGAATCCGCGAGAAGATCCAGAAAATTGTCAACATTGAAGGCAGATTAATGGTTATCAAAGTACAAATATCCAAAATCAGTTCAGTAACGGTTTTCAAGGGGACAATATGTACTCAAATTGATGGGTTTGGATGATGGGGGAAAACCGTGTCACATCTCTTTAAATAAACATCAACATCCGCTCTTCTCTTCACTGTGTTTTTACATTCTCAATCCCTACAACAATAGCTATTGTAATTTGAAACAGAAGAGATTGCATTTACCAGGTGTATAAACACTTCGAAGTAACTTGAGGCTAGTGAAGAATAGGTAACAGAGAATTTGTATTTTACATATATGTATATTACCATCTTGTTTCTTGAATCCATATCTCTGCCCAGGGCTTTTTCCACCGACGTTCTTACTGCTGCCCACCAGCCTTCTTAGAGGCAAAACCTCAGCAGGTCCAGGAGAGCGGTCTGAGCCGGAAACCAGAACTCCTGCCCAGGAGCACACAGGCATTCATGTGGGGTCAGCTTCCATATCTCATGAAGACAAATCATAAGCTTGTAACTTTACCCCATCATTTCATTTTATACTACTTTATACTTCAACCCTTCTACCTTTTGGAAGACAATGTTGTACTTTTTAATCCACTACATTTATTTAGAGATTGATTTACTACTTTCTTTATACATTTTGATTTTGACACACAACAATTATTATTATTTGATATAGCTATCCAACGTTATATTTAGGTAACTAAATATACAATAAACCTTGAGTGGGTTATCTGAAAATGAATTGGCATCAATTCTGCAAAGACGTTTTTTTGATCAAAAATATTTCAAAGATAAATGTGAAGATTTCCATGCAACATTTAAAAAAAATTATATTTTAGAAATATATTAAAGCAAAGCTTTAATATATTTCTAAAATATAATTTTTTTTTAAATGTTGCTTTTTCTGCGATGAGTTATTTTACTACTCGTACTTTTGAGCACATTTTCTTAATCGTATTTTGACTTAAGTATCATTCTTGATGCAGTAGTTTTACTTGAAATGTAGTGTGTGTACATGTGTGCTATTAGTACTTTTACTCAAGTAAAGAATCTGACTACCAATATATTTCTCATTACGTCAGTACATCTCTACGAACGTTTAAAGTAATATTCTTGTTCAAAAATATATATCGATGTTTACGCTGGTATCAAGTATGCGTTAAATGACATGCAGTGCTAATGTACAGGCTGAACAGCTCGCTCAGCTTAGATAGCATGTAGCACATTTAAAACGTGTACAAATGTTAACAGAGTGACGGAGCGGCTGAGAATAAATGAATATTTTTCTCAAGCAATTTGTAAATATGCGGGAATGTAGAAATAACTAATTTAGATGTTTGATACCAACCGGTTCTGGACTTGAGCATCAAGGACGCAAGCGCTGCCATCTTGAATCTGACGTCACTTACGTCATACCGTCACATCCGGAAAGGGTGCTGCATTTAAGATCCCCAAGAAAGATGCAGTAGATCGCACAGCCTTCTGAAATACTGTTTAGTTGAAGCTGAAGCTAAAAGCGAACGAAGTAACGTGAGCTTGCAAATACTAAAACATATATTTAAAATGCCTGGATTTATGTTGCATTATATTATTATATCATTAAAAATATTATTATTATTATTATTATTATATATAGGATTTACAAAATGCCATGTTTCAGTAACAATATATATTTAATTGAGGTTAATGAACAACTTTCCTTTTTATAAAACAAACACAAATATATTACTCAAGCAATGCGCTTGTATTTAATGTGTAAATCCATACACTATTAGTTCTCTAACAGACAGGCTGGGGGGACCGGAAGTTTCGAAACGTTCCATAAACGCGAATGCAACATTACCGTGCAATCTGCAACCCGGGAAGTCTAAAGGCTCTGCAGACACAATTTAACGTTCCGTGTGTTGAATTTAATGAATCATTTCTGCTAGTAGCAAGTCTAGTCATTAGTACTTTACCTCATTAGTAAACACACGCCTGCAACAAGATATCGTTTCAAGTGAGTATACAAAGCACATACATCCGGTTACCCAAATATATGCTCTCTGTTTAAATCTTGGCAGTTAACTTTAGACACCGCGGTGAAGTATAGTTTTAAGTTGGATATTGGATATTTGACTGCCCCTGTTGTGCCGTAGATTGAAGCCTTGCGGTAGATTGAAGCCCTGTTCGCGGGAACGCGCAAACGTGACGTCATCGCCTGTATTGAGCGTTCGTCTAGTTTAATAAGCTTTTCTCTCTTTTGAATGATATATTTCCCATCAGATTAAACAGAAAACGGCTGAATAAATCATGTGCATACAATTGCGAGGAGGCTCGTTTTAAGGACACTTTTCAGATTGTCACAATCTTCGTATTGGAACAAACTTCCGTTTTTGAGTGCAGTCCCACTCTGCTATGTTCCTCCTTCCTACAGAACAGACAATGACAGGATAATATGTCATTTGTCAGTATAGTCCTATTTCTTAAAACCTTCTCTGTTGTTTAAGTGTCTGATAACCACGAATAGTAAGCAATTATATGACAGTAATGATCACATATATGATCATGTCAGACACTGTGTTATTTTCAATCAAGCCTAAAAGATAATGTGTTCAAACTGGCTTCACTCGCTTTAATTGCTCCTTTGGATGTAATTTTCCTCTGTGGTTTCCTACTCAACACATGTTTGTATTGTAATGCCACTCATATTTGATTTTTATTGTATTTTAAGGTGACATTGAATGCTTTGAAAGGTGCCCTAAAATAAAGTGTATTATTGATCTTATATCTGTGCCTATATCACACTATTAATGTTCCTTATTTTAGTTCTGTACTGTTCTCTATAACATGTTCAGCAGAGCAGGTATTTCTCCTGCCAAATATAGCACCCCCCCCCTACAACTTTGTCCAGGACAGTCACAACTTCACCACAATCACACTGGTGTTTCCTGTTCCCCTCTAGTTTATCCTCACCAAAGCATTTTACTAAAGAGGGGCTTCAAAATCCAGCAGATCAGGTGTTGGTGCTGCCGGATTTGGAAGCCCCTCTTTAGTTTTGTACCTGCTAGGCCCAGAGTGAAATGCTTTGGTGAGCACAAACTAGAGGGGAACAGCAAGCACCAGTGTGATGTTGGTGACGTTGTGACTATCCTGGAGAAAGATATAGGGGGGGTTCCAAATCCGGCAGGAGAAATACCTGCTCTGAACATGTTATGTAGAGAACAGTGCAGATCTTCCCTATTGACACCAGGATTAACCTAGTCTAAAATAAGGAACATTAATAGTGTGATAGAAAATGAAATGTAATGTAATAGAGGCACAGATATAAGATCAATAATACACTTTATTTTAGGGCACCTTTCAAAGCATTCAATGTCAATTTAAAATACAATTTAAAATATGTGATCATTACTGTCATATAATTGCTTACTATTCGTGGTTATCAGACACTTAAACAACAGAGAAGGTTTTAAGAAATAGGACTATACTGACAAATGACATATTATCCTGTCATTGTCTGTTCTGTAGGAAGGAGGAATATAACAGAGTGGGACTGTACACTCAAAAACGTAAGTTTATGATGTGCTGAACTGAAACATGTCAACATGTGTCTGAAGGTTTAAACATAGAACAAAGTATTTGAGCTTAAAATATGTCAATTTCTAGAAAACGACCAACAATTGCTGAACCATACATTGAAACGTTGACCTTTAACAACATTTAAATGCAGATTTCCAATTCACAATGACATCTGTAAGTTTAAAGGTGGGGTAGGTAAGAGAAACCGGCTCGAGATACACTTTTTGTTATATTCCATGGAATGCTCTTAACATCCCGATAGCAATGAATATTTGAAGTGCTTTGACAAAAAATCCATGAGAAAATGTCATCTGTGGAAGCCGTAGTGCTGTAAAAAGCACGACCAATCATTTTAGCCGGCCCGGCTAAAATAACTGGATGGCCTACCTGCCTGTCAGCCTTCCATCGGTGCGCAAACTTATCTCGTGCCCTCATTGGTCATGTGCGCGTTCGTGTGTGTTGGGGGAGGGGCTCTGTAAGGAAGTGGCAGATTTTTTCCGGCTGTGTATTTTCAAATTCTAGCGCACTCGAGCTGGTTTCTCCAAAATTACCTACCCCACCTTTAACTGGTTTATAAAGCATTCAATGAAAGGCCACATTATTATAGGTGTAAGAGCTCACATGAATACACTGTCAGTGTTAATAAACAAACTAAAAAAAGACAAGGCGATGTGCCTGCAAGACTACACTCAGGTAAACAAAACATATTACCCGTGCTCAGCAGCTAACCTGCCTGCGAGCCTTCGCTCAGGTCACATTTACACACGGCGCGGCTGAATCCCGCTAGCACTATTAGCGCTAGCAGTATCGCTAGCAGCCACATTGTTTAGGCTGTCAAATACGCTGCACCGTTTTAGATACAAAGAGTGTTTAGTTTGCAAATTGTGATCATTAAGTTGCTTGTGTTACCTACCCCCTTTACAAGTAACTAAATGAGTACATAGATTGCACCTTGCACTATTGCCACCCAGACCTTCGAATCGCTTCGCTCTGTCCGCCATGCCTGCGGGAGTCTCACAACAATAATTCTTTCACACACACATACGGGTATTGGGCCGAGGGCGACACCGTACTTCCGGTATCCGCTGTTTTACGCGAGGTGCAAGCAGGCCGATGGTTTAGCCGTACAACGTCTCGGTGTTGCTAAGCTTCCTGTACTGAATATCATAGTCTATTGCCTTAATCAATATCTAGTCAACTCTAAAATACCACATATATGCAATGGCATGATAATATTATTATGACAAGTGGGGTATTCGCCTGGTGTTTCCAGAAATTAGACGTAGATGCAGCCAAAATCGACGAAGGCCACTTTCGAGGGTCGTTTTTTCCATACATCTACAGGCAGTCTGTAAGGGCAATCCGACAACCCACACAGGTCTAGTTTACGCTGGTAACGACCTAAAGCACATGCCTCCAGTCCAGAGATGTAATCCGAAGACATGCAGCGATTTCTTCGGTCGTTAATTCAGAAAAAAAACCTAGTGCGCTCTGCCTGGCTACGTTAGCTAGCTGTTTATATTTGCACCTCCAGGATATTTGCACCTCCAGGAAAATGGCATATTTATATATATATATATGGCGCGTGTTGCATTGTGGGTAGCTCGTGACGTCACTGTGTGTGAAAGAATAAGAGTGCTGTTGAGAGAGATGACAAGTTGCATTTACAGTGGCCAATCAGAGGGGTCTCAAACCGGATACATCGCACGGGATGAGGGTTCCCAACCAACCAGAATGGTTTAAAGTTAAACTAAGGAAGTAGACGTAACAGATATACCGATAACAGCACCGTTTGTCCAGCGGCTTAACGGTATACTGATACCGTCCAATCAGGTACCGGTATTGACTTAGTACCGGTTCTCGATACCCATCCCTAGCCATTGCTGGAAAAAAAATGGTCCATTGGAGTGAACGGAGTTCACGCAACTCTCTCTTTATACGTCTCTGCACCAGCAGTTCACTTCAGTGAAATCTTCAGCCACTAGCCCCGCCCTCTTATTGTGTATCGCTCACTGATTGGACGCTGCAGCGCATCACTGATCTGATGCTTCTTAACATCAGAGCAGTTAAACAGTGGACACAGATAACACATTAAAAGAAATCACTCCTCAGTTTTATACAGCGTTTTGTTTGTCAGATATATCACATATTTTTAATATGATACATGAATTCAAAGTGGACAACAATATTTGTATTCGTATATTGGAAACATTTCATGATCTCCAATTCATTTTTATTATGCACACAATACAATTAAAAGAGACAGATTTAATGTCTGTGAGCAAGAACAGCTTTTTTTTGTTTTACATTTGTATTTATTGTCATCTCCATTCAGTCACAGCTAAGACATGAATTACATGATTTTGCTAAACGTGACGCTCAGAGGAAAGGACGTCCCCTAGAGAACCGCAGTGACGCGTCCTAAAACCCGGAAGTAAACTCCTTCCGGTTCCTTTGTCAAAAACCAATGCAATTTCTCCATTGGATTTTTTAAAATAGCTCTAAATAAGGTCTGTGATTGACACACATTTAAGAGACGGATCACATTTTGTTCAGCTGGATAATATCCACATGCCTACCCTACTTTTATAATTTTCTAGTCATAAATCTAGTCGCCAGAAGCAAAATGCTAACGTTATGCTATGAACGAACTACAGCAGGGTCGCTGCTTCAACGTCACGCAACTTAAGATCCATATGCAAGAGCGCAGGTACTTGCTTTCAAGCAGAACAGGGCAAACAACTTAGCAGGAGTGTTTACGTGTTCGGTGTAAGGATGTACAACGGCCTCGACAACTTCTGTAGTCCTATTCAGCCACATGTTAACACTCATCGTTTTTCAGACACGTAAATTCTTCACAAATCACCAGTGGGGTCACTGCTGATGTATGTAATGTCGTAGAACAAAACGTGATCTGTCTCTTCAATTTGTGTCAAACACAGACCTTATTTCGAGCTATTTTCCAAAATCCTATGGAGAAATTGCATTGCTTTTTGTTGAAGGAACCGGAAGTGGTAAAAATGCTAACTTACTTCCGGGTTTTAGGACTGTGGTTCTCTATAGCTCTTAAAACTAATTTCCTTGCCTCTAGTCCTCTCTCTTCTCGTAGTTTCTTTGCATCTCTCCATGCATCCCTGGTGGGAGGGACTAATGCCCCTTTCACACCAGCGCCTTTTCAGCTCCGGCTCGGAGCTAGAGCCTGAAAAGCGCCGGGTTTTCCAGTTCACACCGGAGCTGCGCCGGCTCTTAGCTCCGGAATCCGCTTCATTTCCAGCTCCAAAAAATTGTCGGTCCAGAGGCAAGAGCTTTGGAGCTAAGAGGTGACGTCGCTTACGTCTCTCTTACGTCGAGGCGTGCAGGAAACTAAACCCACCTCCCATGGGTCGACTGTTATGCCTGCCTACAAGCAGTAGTGCCTATAAACACACTTATAAGTCAGGCAACACTAACCAGGCTTCGTGTGATTCTGTTTATTTGTACCTTACTTTGACCATCCGTTCGCTGTTATCCATCATTGTGGAGAGAGGCAGACGGTTGTTTTGTATTATTGCAGCTATCGGATGCAAGTAGTCAGTTTAGCTTCGGTTGCTATGCTAACATCACCCGTTTTATACCAGAGAAACTTTCATAACAGCGTTGTGATACCAAACGGTGTCAATTCAGACTGACACACATTCACTTAGGCTAAGGGGAACTGGGGATATGCATCAGCTGCTTGTGTGAGTCGGACAGTGACTACTTTAGAGCGGCCGCTGCAGTGTGAGCTAACCGGGAGCTAACGGGAGAATAAACTCCTGTGGAAGAGCAGCCAGCACTGCAGCGGTCGGTAAATGCTGCAGAAACACATTAATAAACAATGAACCACGGCACTCTGGAGAAAAGTATAAGGTTGGAGAAGTCGTTATTCAATTTATTCTGGCTTCGTGTGATTAAAAGCAACACGATCATCGACCCGACGCAGTTGTTGTTGTTGTTGTGAGCTGCCGTAATGGCTGCCCTTGGGGGGCAAATCAGCGATGTAAACGGTGACGTCATGACGCAGCAAGGGCAGCTCTGGGGCGCCAGTGGGCGGTGTGCACAGAGCGGGAGCTGAAAAGGGAAACCGGAGCTGAACCAGAAAAGCTCCCGCTCGGAGCTAGAAACTGAAAAGCGCTGGTGTGAAAGCCGCATAAGACGCAGGGAAAAGACGCAAGTTTTGGGAAGTGCGACGCAGCTATAGTCCCTATAGTGAACCCGTTTCTAAGTTTTATGTTAGAAATGTATAGTGCGGATCCCCAGCACATAAAAACTGCGGGATGCTAACTTGCATATGTTGGGCAATTTGCACAATTATCGTAAAATTCGTTAATTAGCACAAGTTTAGTTAATTAGCAAGAATTACCAATAGGAGACAATAGTTCAACAATTGCTTTTCTGATTTTGACAATTTTGGATTAGTTTTGGGGTTTCTGAGTTTGCCGAGTTGATTGGGACTACAAATATGACCACTTTCTAGTCAAATTGTATATCCTGAAAATGTCAGAAATGGACTCGGCATCCTCAATTACCTCCACAATCACTGTAACATTTTCCAAATCGGCCAAGTCATTTTTTCATTATTGTTTACATAGGCCATAATGCCATTCATTTAAATTAACACAACTTGTGCTAATTGTGAAAATTGCCCAACATATGCAAATTAGCATCCGGCAGTTTCTATGTGCTGGGGACCCGCACTAGACATTTCGAACATAACACTTTGGGGTACAACATTTCGAGTTAGCTTTCAACGAGACTAAAATGTAGATTTGTTTAATTAAACTTGGTGGGATGTCTATAACAGAATTAAAAGCACTCCTGGAGCTTGGAATAGCCTGCTCATTGATGGTCCTGTAATACATGTGTCTCATTATATCCAGTTACTGTCGCTCGGGCATGAGGGAACATGGTGGCTGCAGTGACTCCAGCAGCGACCTGGATGAGGAGTTTCCGGTGTTTGACTTCCTGCAGTCGGGTCGACACCCCCACCCAGCTTCCCAGAGCAGCACAGATAACACATACTCAGGCAATGTGGGCACATATTCAGGAGCGGCTGATGTAATGATGATCAGCAGCGATTCTGATGACGATGCACCTTATGTCCCTTTGGCACAGAGACTCAAACAAAGACAGGAAACTGTGATTAGTGCCTCCTCGTCTGTCACTAATGGGAAAGATGCTCAACACTATTCGCCATCCAAACTGGGTGATCTACAGCTCTCTCGGCAGAATGGCTTGTCAGAGTCAGAGCAGCCGCTCAGCTTCCATCAGGTGAGAACAGTGAGCCCAGATGAGGCTGCAGTTTTCCCTCAGCAGGGCTGCCACCCGCCGACACCAAGAAGAATGCTGCCAAGCACACGTTGGAGATCCAGAGCTCCAGGAAAGAGGTTCTGATGAAGAAGCAAAACAGGGAGGGCCATCAGAGTGCCAAGGAGGGGCACCGGCAGGAACAGGAGAGGCAGAGAGCCGAGAGGAAAGCTCTGGCTGAGGCTGCCAAGGCTCTGAGGCCGGAGGAGTGCATCAAGCACATGGTGGTGGCTGTCGACCCAGGTACAGAGAAACAATCAGCACAGTGCCTAAGTGGATCAACCAGCTCGTGCTTAAGAATTATTAAAGGTCATTTTGTGCTGAGAAGCATTCACAACATACACTATATTAGAGCTGTAGCGATACACTAATCTCACGATACGATACACGATATTCAGCCAACTATACGATATATATCACGATATTCAGCCAACGATACGATTCGATACACTTATATCATTTTCTGAAAGATTTTAAAGGGACAGTGTGATTTTGGTGACATCTTGTGAGTGTTCCATTGACTTGGATTGAATTAATTCAACTGAAAACTGAAAGCATCAATTATACAATATATGGCTCTGACAGAGAGTCTCCAGCTTGCAAATGCTGGACAAAATGAATCAAAAGATGTGGTGAGAAAATTAGTTTCATTTATTGAAACAGTGCAAACTGTAGCTTACAAGCCTTTGAAACGTAAGTACATAAAGTCACAATGGACAATGGACAATTAAAAGGTGCAGCAGGTGGCGGAACACGGGGGATTTGAATGGGACTTAAATTAAAAATAAATTAAAATCGATGTTTTGATGGCATAAAGTACCTTAAACATACCGTCAGTTTAAATGCTGTTTTATACTGAAAAACCAGAAGTTCTTGTGCACAACCAGTTTTTAAGCTTTTATTCTGAAAATCCTTCATCTCCGGTTAGCATTTAGCATGTGGCTAATATACCATTTACTATAGAGGTGAATTTAGTAGCGATATGACACGGAGTGTTGCACACCGAAACCTACTGATTTCAACACTACAACTATAGACGTCGAGATATTATTATTGCTGAATATTAAATGAAGGTACAGTTTATTTGAATACGTTTGTTTACAGACGTGGTTAGCATGAGACAACATTCGGAACTACCGGAAATGATACCAGCCGTGAGGTATTTTTGGAGTATTGATTACAGCGCTTAAAATGTATTAAATGAAAAGTCATGAAAGAGATAAGGAGGAGAAAAGGCGTGTTTAGTTATATATTTAATGTACAATGTCTGAATCCTCTGTAATGCGCAACAACGAACATTGGAGACGTGGAGGGCCAGCCCCCAGCAGCGCCAACCGGCCCACAGAGGATATTTAACAGCTGGAAAGGTGGAGCTCGCTCTCTTCCCTTCGCTCACGAGAGCCAGAACACAGCTGTTTTTCTGACTGAACCATCTTCTGCTTGTAACATTACCGCGCTTTTTATTAATTAAAGTATACATTTGAACCTTCTCAGAGACTCAATTAGTCTCCTTTTTAAAGCTTCTCTCCTGGACGCGAGAATAAGGAACACAGTTATCAGACTTAATGTATCGATACCCGCGGCTGAAATATCGATACTTTCTCGGAAAACTAAATATCGATATATATCGCAGGATCGATTAAATTGCACAGCCCTACACTATATAGACAAAAGTATTCGGCCACCTACACATAGCATTATCTCTCCTCCACCAAACGTTACAGTTGCACAATAGTCAGGCAGGTAACATTCTCCTGGCATTCGCCAAACTCAGACTCGTCCATCAGACTCCACAGAACACGTTTCCACTGCTCCAGAGTCCAGTGGCGGCGTGCTTTACACCCCTCCATCCGACTCTTGGCATTGTGCTTGGTGATGTAAGGCTCGATGCAGCTACTCGGCCATGAAAACCATGAAGCTCCCACAGTTTTGGTGTTTATATCAATGCCAGACCTGGAACTGTGCATGTATTGAGTCAGCAAAGCCACTAGCAGTGGCCAGCGGCCACTTTTACATGGTCTGACATTTCGTGGCTGAGTTGCTGTGGTTCCTAAACATTTCCACTTTGCAATAATACCACTTAAAGTTGATCGTAGAATATTTAGGAGAGAAGACATTTCAAGAACTGACTTGTTGCAACGGTGGCATCCTATTACAGTACCACGTTCAAATTTAGTGCGCCCTTTAGAACGACCCATTATTTCATAAATGTTTGTAAAGGCAGACTGCATGGCTAGGTGCTTGATTTTATACAAATGTTATTTTAATCATTTATTTCGGAGGGACAATGCACTGTAATAAACACTTAAAACATTAAAATGTGTGGTAACAGTGCCAGATTTAGCTTTCACCTAATTTCCATCCACAGTCCCTCACAAAAAAACATTTAAGAAATGTACATTTTACAAAGAAAATACATGTTATAAAAAAGGTGCAAGAGAGCAAGAGCAGCATACACAAGTATGTTTGACATGGTAATACAATATAGCAGCAACGATATGTAAAGTGCAAGAGGAGATACCCCTGTATTAAAGTGCATTTAATTAGTGATTGCACGTCTGTTTGTTTCTCAACCATTCTTTGAGTTGACCTTTGAAACTATTGAGAGTGGGACAATCCCGTATCTCAGTTGGGAGGCTGTTCCACAATGAGCTGCCCTTAATTGAAAGTACATTTTGTCCAAAAGTGGTTCGTCTACGGTGGACCTCACAGTCTCCTCTGGTTTCTGACCTAGTGCAGCGTCCAGTGCATTTTTTGTGGATGAATTCCCCTAAGGGAGGGGGGCCAGTCCATGTAAACATTTATAAATAAAATGCAAAAATACTTAAAATTGTCAAAACTCAAGAAATTATATTTCTCAAGGATGGTACAGTGGTGGTATGAAAATGGCTTTCTGTCAAACACCTTAATAGCTCTCTTGTACAGCTGTTCTATCGGTTTAAGGTTTGTGGCACAAGCAAATGACCAGTTTGTAAAACACTATTCAATGTGGGATATAATCAGGTATGACTTTGCAGCATTGACAGTTAAGAAAGGTCTAATTTGTTTAACATTTTGCAAGTTGAATTTAATAGTATTGGATGCTTTCTTAATATGTTTTTTAAAAGTCAAGTTCGAGTCCATTATGACTCCAAGATACTTGAACTGGGAGACTAGTTATATTTTTGCTCCGTTTAAAAACACATTAGATCCTTTGATTTTTACTGGTCGTTTACTGAACATCATGCATACTGTTTTTTTTACATTTAACTGGAAGCAAATGTTGTTCAGCCAGTGTTGAACCTTGTCCAAAGCATTTGAGAGACAGGATGAGATTATTTCAGTCTTTTTTCCCGTGTACAAAGATGACCGCATCATCGGCATACATTTTCACATTCAACTCAGAACATACATTAGGCAAGTCATTAATGTACAGTGAAAACAGTAATGGTCCAAGAATGGAACCTTTTGGAACCCCAACAAAGTAGGGCAATTTGGCACCGCTGACCTATACACACTGTTTTCTGTTCGATAAGTAAGACTTTAACCAATGTATTAAATCTGCCGAAAAATTGAAATGAGCTTTGTAAGGAGCTCATTTAACAGTGTCAAAAGCCTTCCTGAGATCAAGGAAGACAGCACCTACATATGGGCTCGTGTCCAACATACATTTAACCTTTTCCACAAAGACACAGTTAGCTGTCTCAGTGGAGTGGTGAGCATGAAAGCCAAACTGCATTGGGTGGAGTCGAGCGAAACCTTTATCTAAATGTTTGGTGATTAGTTTTGACACCCATTTCTCAGCTATCTTAGAGACACAGGGGAGGATGCGGATAGGTCTGTAATTGGACATCATTGCCTTATCCCCAGATAAAAAAATCGGTGTCACCGTGGCCACTTTCCAGGACCACTTTACTACTAGCATAGTAATTGGTTTTATTAGACTGTCGATATGTGTCTTTATAAAATTGGTGTCGAAATCATATGCATCCCTAGCCTTAGGACAGGGGTGTCAAACTCACATTTGCAAAAAGGTTGCACTCAAAGGGCCGGTTATAAATATATAATATATATATAAAATAATGTATTATATTACATTATTGCCTCTGAATTGGATTATTATCGGATAGGATAATAACTTAGTAAATAACTACGTCTGAAAGCAGAAGTCTAGGGCAAATAATTGCAAGTCTCTTCAGTGCGCAAGTCACAAAACGAGATGCATTGTGGGACATGTAGTTTATGGGCAACCTGCTTCTATAAAGTGGCATGTAACCGTATAATAAACATATTATATTCTTTGCAAGCTCTTGCGGGGCCACATAAAATGAAGTCGCGGGCCGGATTTGGCCCCCGGGCCTTGAGTTTGAGACCCCTGCCTTAGAACCTCTTAACCCTAAGATTATATTTTGTACCTCAACACCTGTGATTTCCTCCAGGTCAAAATGGGGGGTGTATCCACAGTCGGGCTAGGTGAGACCTCAGATGGCGAGAAGAGCTTTGTAATGTCCAGAGCACTATTTATGAAATACTCATTGAGTGAGCTGGCCAATACAGCAGGGCATCATTGATTTTTAATTCTAGAGCATTAAGCGTTAAATATTTTAACGCAATTAATTAAAAAAATTAATTGCCGCCGTCAACGCGATAATTTTGACAGCACTAGTTTTAAATTTGAGTGTTTCCTATCCCCTAAACCTCCAGGGATGTACACAGTTTAATACTGGCAACTTCTTATTATGGGAAATACGAAAACGTCTTTTAAAACTACAACTCCCAGTAGAGACGTGCCATAGATAGAGAACATGTTGCGAAACACAATAGCCAGCATGTGTAGTTCTGGGGACGGCGTGGGGGAGGGGGGGGACGCGGTGGACCCGTTCAAATCCAGTTTTGGACAGTCTGCCGTGGTTCCATCCCATTTCAAGTGCTGTTCGACGCTCGGCGTAACCCTCGGAGCACACTCTCCAATCCCAGTTTGAGGACTATCACGGGGTTTGTCAAGCGAAGCGGAGAGAATACTTACTTCCCGGTGTAATATTCTGTAAAGCAAATGAGCTGCTCCAACCCTCGGTCCTGAGGGACTCCAACTTGTGTTCATTAATCAAACAAATAAATAAACACAAGGATAATAATGTGTTATTGTTGAGTAAATGGAGAATTGCACAGAGGAAAATAACATAGGCCATCTATGCCACAATTTTAGATGCGGATTTTGTTAAACTAATACGTTTGCGTTGTGGACCAACACTATACATTGACGGGGAAGGGGGTAGCACTAAAGATAACACCATTAAACAGTTACACAACATACCAGAAATAATATCGATAGCAGCGTCCCAGCAACCACCTTGGTAACAATGAAAACGTTCTATGGACGCAATTTCCTGAAGTAATCTTCGTAATAACTAGCAAACTAAAGATCATGTACATCCACTGCACACACAATCTGAAATAGCAACTCATATTTCTCGCATCAAATGACATCAAAACGCATTTTAATGGCCAAACTAACTTTAAAATAGGCATTTTCCACCGAGAATAAAACGAAGTTCGGCCATGTTTTTTTTTTTCTGCAGGAAGAAATTTGAAGATCATATGACATAGACTCCAGCCATTGGAATGAATGGTGAAAAAAACGGAGTTTGTCAAACAGAGCACATGGTGTAGTCCTAAATTATGGCTGGGGATTCTGGGTAGTGCAGTGTAGTCCTTTTTTTTAGTAGTCCTTTACTCCGAAAAAACATTTGTTTCTCTAAATCGAAGGGGAAAAATACAAAAGCATTGCACACAATTTAAACCAATCAATGTTGTGTAATTAACAAGGATAATCTGGTGTTTTTTAGTCGATGAGTAGTGCAGATATCAATCGACAGTAAGGGGAATACTTACTTCCGGGTGTACAATTCTCCGTTATCAAATGGGAATGGACGCTCACATTGCCTTTAAGAGCAGCCGACACAAACGAATGCCGTGCTTCCATGAGCGTCAAATCCCGACGCAGATGGGAATACATTGCAATCAGTTGAAAGCTATTTGCGTCCCTTTATGACGCTGAAGGAGCCTAGGAGCGTCACAACTGGACGCCACGGACACTGACCAAACGTCGCTCCTGGACGATTATGGAGTGAGAGTGTGTTGGGTTAGAATATCACACGTAGCTATTTTAATTACCTCTCAAACTACCGTAACTAGTTATAGATAAGTTTAGTTTTACTGTCGGGTCACTCATTACTGATCCGCGAGCTGCATGATACTGACGGGCAGTCTGACGGGTATTATTCCCGTGTTGTTGTAAATTACTGTTCACTTTTGAATAATGTAGTTAATCTACTATAATTAGTTTAATATTGAATCATATCAATTTGTTTTAAATCTCAATAAATAACAAAGAAGATCTTTGACCGGCACTTTTCTCATTTTGTCCGGAAGATTTAAACTTTAACGGACATGTTGACCGGCCGAAAAATATTCTAACGGGAACTCTGATGTTTGTTCTTCAGCAGTGAAAATGCTGCTGTTTTTTTTATTTCCCTCTTTTTCCATCGGTGAAACTCTGTTCGAACGTCAAAATATTCATAACTTTCATAATTCCAAATATTTTAACAATAATTCATTATCATTTTATCATAGAGATCTTCACCTTTTTATGACACAACTAAGCCAGGATTGCTGTTTTGTGTCATCTTTTCAGCATTCATATACTTGTATGCATTGCAGCCATTATTTGAGCAATGTGAGGGTTTGCTGAGGACATGCTTCAGTGTTTCTGTTTGCAGCTCTCTTACAGCTGGAAGGAGGCGGGACTCTGCTGGCGGCGCTGCAGGCTCTGGGCTGTAATTGCGCCATCGAGAAACAAGGCATCCCACGCAGTGTGAGCTGGATGAGGAGGGCCCCCTGTGCACAGGTGACACACACACACACACACACACACACACACACACACACACACACACACACACACACACACTCTCAATCATTCTATTGAAGGGTGAATATTACAGGCATGCCTCTCAACTAAACGCCTCATTCTAATGAAAAGGAAAGTCAGAAAGCCCATGCTTCGACTTAAATAAATGGCTGAAGGAACATGTAAAGTATGGAAGAAGCGGCCTCCTTATCAGATTTTTTATATGGTAGATAATAGACTATGGGTCACGATAAGGTCAATCCTGGATCCGGGCCACTCCCCTTTGTAAAAAAAATCGAAGTATATCTATGTTATGGCGTATATCATGTACTCATACAAGACCTTTTGCATGCAGAAAATACAATTGACACTGTAACCCCCCACCCCTTATGTTATTCTTCCGTTTGGTTTTTTATGTGTGCAAGCATTGTCCTTGTATTTTATTATTGTATTTCCTGTTATGCATGTCTTTGTAAATTACATAATAAAGTAAAGGGAAAAAAAACGTGCAAGGTGAAAAATGTCTTGTGACACCCTGTATGTGTCCAGCCAGAGGATGCAGAGTGTGTACGAGAGGCACTTGTTGTGATGCAGATGACCGTTGATGACTTCATCACTCTGACCCACAGCTACATTCAGGTCAGCTGCTATTTTACACTTGAACAATTACATTAACAGAGTGATAGACCCCTTTGCTTAATGAAACCAGATGCAACTGTAATAAACCTTATGGGGAAATATCAAACATTCTAATAACAAGCAGCAACAAGATGGAGCCATGATAAATATATATAGAGGTTAGTGTAAGTATAATTATTATATTAATTCAAGTGTAACCCAATAGAAAATGACATCAGATTTAGTTATAGAATAATAAGTAGAAGTATGTTGTCTGTATGTTATGTACTGCTATAATAATAATAATAAGCCTGGATCATCAAGTCAGAATTGTGTGTGTGTGTGTGTGTGTGTGTGTGTGTGTGTGTGTGTGTGTGTGTGTGTGTGTGTGTGTGTGTGTGGTGTGTGTGTGTGTGTGTGGTGTGTGTGTGTGTGTGTGTGTGTGTGTGTGTGTGTGTGTGTGTGTGTGTGTGTGTGTGTGTGTGTGTGTGTGTGTGTGTGTGTGGTGTGTGTGTGTGTGTGTGTGTGTGTGTGTGTGTGTGTGTGTGTGTGTGTGTGTGTGTGTGTGTGTGTGTGTGTGTGTGTGTGTCAGGAGCAGAGGCATGGCGCAGGCTCCGGTCCCACGCTGAGCTCCTGGGTGCAGCAGCATCAGACACGTCACCCTGCTAAGACCCTCAGCCTGGTGGTCCTCGACCTGGAGAAATACTTCAGGTAGTTACACACAGTGTCAGCAGAAAATAATAAAAACTGCCCAACATGATTTCCCAGAGCCTAAGGGGATATCTTGATACTGCACTGTTCATTTTTTCCAACAATATGAAACTCAAAGATTTTCACATGTATCACAGACAAAAGCAGAACATCCTCAAAGTAGAGATCCAGGAGGCAGACATAATACAGTATACAAATATGATTTACCCGAGTGACAACATGTGAAACTTTTTATCCTCAGATCGCAGAAGTCACAAACAAAGAAACAGAATGGAGGTGAGGAGGGGGGAGTGAAGAAAAGGAGGAAAAACGGAGGAGCCCAGATTCTCCCTGAGGTGTCCCGGGTCGACATGGAGGAGGTGGGTGGTTCAGTGAAGGAAGGACAAATGCATTTTTATATTCTGTGAAATTAATCAATAATTATATAATTGTTTTAAATATATTATTCATGTATCCCTTAAAGGTCACCTATTATGCAAATGCACTTCTTTTATACATAAATATGTGTCCCCGGTGTATAAGGAAACCCTCTCTCTTTTCTTCCTTACCCACATCTCTAAAAACAGAGGTACAACGGAGCTGATCCAGATTTGCTGCGTCATGACAACATTACTTAAATGTGTGCTTTACGCCCACGGCCCTATCAGAAACGTTGCTATCAGAAACAATGCACGACGTGTTATGAAGTAACATGGTCTGTGTTTACATTAGCAAGCATCGCTAACACTCAGAGCTAACGCTGTACTGGAGAGAGCATGTGTAAGAAGCCGGATATAAAAAGGGCTCCTTGTGGTAAACCGGCAAGAGAAAAAGCGTTTGAGCTCCATACTGTTTCAGAAATAATCCTTGATGTGGTTTTGAACAAGAATGGGCGTTTCATCGCAGCATTTGGACAGTATCTGCCAGGTCCTGCATAAGCAGGCATACGGTCCGTCCCCTCTTTATTCTCTTTTTTTTCAATTGTTTACAAAAAAAAGAAGCTTTACACCCCAGCACTTTAGTGACAGGGTTGAAATATAGGGATGAGGCATGGCTAGAATGGTTGATCTGTTTGGTATTTTGAGCAAAACACTTCATAGACATGTTTTTTACATATCTGAGACCTATGCCTAAAAATAGCATGATAGGTGTGGTGGCCAAAATCCAACAGTTTGTCTTATAACTCCATATTTCAAAGGTTATTTTTCTTGGCCACATGTAGAGCTTGGGGCTGGGAGGCAGTATCAGACTCGCAGTAAAAAATCCACTGGACGTTTTGGTTGCCCTTGAACGTTTTATTTCCAGAAAATACAAAAACAATATCCCCTTGCAACGTAAACTTAAAATGCATATCTTAATAATATGTTTTACTCAAAATAAGTCTGTGTGTCAATGACGGTTTTGCTGCTTCCTGCTGCCACACACCGCACTTCCAACTTAAGGTTTTAGCCTCACCTGAGCAAAGCGCACCTCTCACTGAAACAGAAACATTTATTAATAAAGGTTCCAAATAAATCAAAGCAAAATAAGCTTAAATGCGTCTCCTACACAACGACCCATAAGTGTTCTCTAGAATCAATTATTTAAATTAGCCAAAAATGGGACTAAAGGGGAATTATGCCCCTTTCACACCAGTGCCTTTTCAGCTCCGGCTCGGAGCTAGAGCCTGAAAAGCGCCGGGTTTTCCAGTTCACACCGGAGCTGCGCCGGCTCTTAGCTCTGGAATCCGCTTCATTTCCAGCTCCAAAAAATTGTCGGTCCAGAGGCAAGAGCTTTGGAGCTAAGAGGTGACGTCGCTTACGTCGAGGCGTGCTGGAAACTAAACCCACCTCCCCTGAACATGGGTCGACTGTCGACTGTCGCCTGCCTACAAGCAGTAGTGCCTATAAACACACTTTATAAAGTCAGGCAACACTAACCAGGCTTCGTGTGATTCTGTTTATTTGTGCCTTACTTTGACCATCCGTTCACTGTTATCGATCATTGTGGAGAGAGGCAGACGTGTTGTTTTGTATTATTGCAGCTATCGGATGCAAGTAGTCAGTTTAGCTTCGGTTGCTATGCCAACATCACCCGTTTTATACCAGAGAAACTTTCATAACAGCGTTGTGATACCAAACAGTGTCAATTCAGACTGACACACATTCACTTAGGCTAAGGGGAGCTGGGGATATGCATCAGCTGCTTGTGTGAGTCGGACAGTGAATACTTTAGAGCGGCCGCTGCAGTGTGAGCTAACCGGGAGCTAACGGGAGAATAAACTCCCGTGGAAGAGCAGCCAGCACTGCAGCGGTCGGTAAATGCTGCAGAAACACATTAATAAACAATGAACCACGGCACTCTGGAGAAAAGTATAAGGTTGGAGAAGTCGTTATTCAATTTATTCTGGCTTCGTGTGATTAAAAGCAACACGATCATCGACCCGACGCAGTTGTTGTTGTGAGCGCCGTAATGGCTGCCGTTGGGGGGCAAATCAGCGATGTAAACGGTGACGTCATGCCGCAGCAAGGGCAGCTCTGGGGCGCCAGTGGGCGGTGTGTACAGAGCGGGAGCTGAAAAGTGAAACCGGAGCTGAACCAGAAAAGCTCCCGCTCGGAGCTAGAAACTGAAAAGCGCTGGTGTGAAAGCCGCATAAGTGAGGGACGCAGGGATGCAAGCTAAGCGACTTGGCATGCAGGGAGGGATTCACTCTGTTCTGTCCTCCTACATCCTTTCAGGCAGTGGTGCATCTCCAGCTCCACAATGGTGTCTCTGTCTGCTTCCTGTCAACCTGGAAGGACTTCTCAGAACACATCACCATGACAACCAAAGCTGTTGCAGAAGCCCCGTTCAAGTGAGTGCTTTTAGTTTCGCCTGTTTTAGTTTGACACACATTTTTTGATCAAAACTAATTTCTTTCTGTTCCTCTGTGTTTCCAGGCAAGAGAGGGAGAAGACAGGCTTCTCCTTCTATCTCGAGAGTGAGTGGGCGGGGGGGCAGCGAGTGGATAAGGCTGGGAAGGGGCTGCTGCAGGTGTGGAGGAGACAGATCCAGCAGCTAAACAGAGTTAGTCCGGACATGGCCTCCGCCCTCCTGGCAGCGTATCCCTCCCCACAGCTGCTCCACAAGGTACACAGGACTACATAGCTTTTCTCTTAATATCAGCCCATCTGGTAAAATCACAGAACTACCATAAAACCGTCCTCAATCAATGGATCAGTTTACAGAAGAAGTAAGAAATCTTACATAGACTGTAGAGCTTATGGGATTTCGTTCGTCCATTCTTTCTCTGTTCCTGCACTTTTTACATTTCCTGCATTTTCTTTTCTTTTCTTTTCTTTGTTATGTTTTTATTTACTGATTGTCCTGCAAGGATCCTAACAGTTTTTATGAAGCAGCTTCTGATCTTACTCCAAATGTATATTTTATGAAAAAAGGGAACACTTCTAGGTCACATTTAAAGAAACACATCTGAACATATTGTACATTTTCTTTTTCGTATATATTAAATAATTATCTGTCTCCTGCAGGCCTACAGTCAATGTCAGAGTGAGCGTGAGAGTGTTTCTCTGCTGTCTGAGCTGCTGATCCGCAGAGGAGAAGGCGTTACCTCCACGACCCGCCACGTCGGCCCTGAGCTGTCCAGACGCCTCTTCCTGCTTATGACCTCCTGTGACCCCGAGAACACCCTGGACTCCACTGTCTGACCTTTGCCTTACATTTGTATCAACATCGGACTTATCGCCCTCTCAGTTCACAAGATGGAGTTTCATACTATGCAGTTAGAATTCTGTTTTAATTACATTTCTGTTTTATTTTTCCATAAAGTTATTTTAATTAAAAAATCTAATTTCTCTTATCAGATTCCGCTCATGTTCATGCCAAATGTACACTCGCCATGCCCGCTCTAGAGATGGTGGGAAACATAAATATACATAGCCTTCAGTTTAATAAATAATGATGATGAAGTAGAAAGTAAAGACAGGAGTCCCAAGGATAATTCTCTAGCTTCAGTCGGCTAGCTTACATGTGAGGCTGTGCTACGCTGTTGATATTGGGGGAAGAGAAGTAGCAAATGACAGGTTTGTTTGCGTTGTTACTTAGGAGATATTTAAAATACGTGGGTATTATAGATAGCAGTAGCTCCCTGTAAAAGCTACTGTAGCAAACGGCATAGGGATCTTCTTCCATATCTGCAGATAAAGGCATCCTTATCATGGCTATGTTCTTTAGAGCTTTCTTTAATCCACTCATTCGGTAGGCAGCTGGCTCTGGCATAGGTGGGCCGTGGACTTTCACTGCTCCGGTACCGCATCCGCCGCCGTAAACACCCGCTGTTGCGAGGCAGCGGCGCTGTGAAAGTCCACCGCCGTTGCGGGTCTCCGGCTTTAACAGTACACTACCGCCCGCGAGGACCGAGGTTCGATTCCGGCCTGAGGTCCAAAAAATGTATTTTAAAAAATATATATATATTCTCGCCTCCATTCGCGACCCACCTATCACATATCTGCGCCCCACCAGTGCGGAACGCCCCACACTTTGAGAAACACTGGTGTAGACCAGTCTATGGTGTAGACTGAGGGCGATCTACTGTATTATTTAGTAATTCACATCCCTGTCCAGTTGGGGCGAGTGTGCATATTAAATATGGTCTAGTCTTGTATTTGGCCTTGTTGATTACCTCAAGCAAGTGGCAGCAAGGAGTACAAGCGGGAGTACTGGGTTCAGTGGGAGCAAGAGTTTAAGTGGCTGAGGAGGGAAGATGGCAAAATGTTCTGCGACATCTGTCCGAGGGTGCACGACGATGCAGAAATCAGCGTTGAATGATCACAAAAATAGCCATAGCCACATCGAAGCTTCAAGGGTGGTCAACCAGAGCATGTCAATGGTAAAGCATGTGGAGAAATCGCAGGTATTAAAAACACAACTTAAATACAACACAATCGCAGGCATTAAAAACACAACTTAAGGTTTAGTTTAGTTTATTTATTTATAGTGTCGTGGACAGTCCCCATCGATGAACTGTCACAAAAACAGTAAATGGAGCAGCTTTAGCCGACATGGCTAATTTCCAGCCGTTGTCCCTGGCCAGATGGTAATAGACACCCTTAAAATTACAATATATCAACAGCATTAGTTATAAGAAAATATATAAAAAAGGAGGAAAGAGGATAAAAGAGAACAATAAACAACACACGTTACTATGTACAGTACATGTCACATATAGCACATCACAGAAACGAGGGGCAACATCCATGATCACAACATGTAAGACTCACGCCATACTTAACACAGTGTGTGCAGGTGTAGTTCTCAGTGAACCATGTTTTTAAGTGAGCTGTGAAGGTGGTATGTGTATGTATGTCTTTGATTTGAGTGGGTAGAGAGGTTGTGTTGCATATGGCAAATACAAACAACCCGAGCCACCAATATCCTAACCTAATAAACCTATTACAATCTGCTGGGTGTCCAGACCTAAACAGTGTGCATGTACACCCACCATGAGACAGTCAGTCAGATGGAGGAGGCGATAGCAATGACCATAACCAGCACTATCGATGACCGCATCACCAACAGTAAATATGTTGGGGTAATAGTAGATGAAAAGACTAATATCACGGTTGAGAAAATGCTGATCACATACCTGACACTTCAGCTTAAAGGGGAGCCTGAAACCTTGTGTATTGGCAATTATGTAATAACCTCTGGCACTGCAGAATGCATCACAACAAAAATAAAAGATGTGCTATCGGGCCGTGGTGTAGCTATGGCTCGGGTCGTCGGTCTGGGAAGTGATGGAGTGAATGTGATGGTGGGTCGAAAGACCGGAGTTGCACAAAATATGCTTCTGAATGACTGTCCCTACCTCGTAAACATTCACTGTGGTGCGCACAGAACGGCACTGGCTGCGCGTGATGCCTCCAAGGCTGTGCGTGAAATAAGTGCATATGTCACGACTATTAATAACATATACACATTACACACGACAATAATTCCCCCATTCGAACACACCGACTAAATGAACTCCAAAACGAAATGGAGGAACACGACCTGCTGAGCCTAAAACAACCATCGGCTACACACTGGCTGTCGCTGGAGAGGGCAGTTAGGGGCATATGTGCCGACTGGGTTGCTCTGGAGTTGGAGGAGGAGGAAGCTGCCAGAGACTGTCCAGTCAACCAACACACTCTCACTCCCTAAGCGTCCAATAGCGACGTTTGGTCAGTGTCCGTGGCGTCCAATTGTGACGCTCCTAGGCTCCTTCAGCTTCATAAAGGGACGCAAATAGCTTTCAACTGATTGCAATGTATTCCCATCTGTGTTGGGATTTGACGCTCATGGAAGCACGACATTCGTTTGTGTTGGCTGCCCTTAAAGGTAATGTGAGCGTCCATTCCCATTGGATAACGGAAAATGGTACACCCGGATGTAAGTATTCCTCTTACTGTCGATTGATTTTACAGTGATATCTGCACTACTCATCGACTAAAAAACACCAGATTATCCTTGTTAATTACACAACATTGATTGGCTTAAATTGTGTGCAATGCTTTTGTATTTTTCCCCTTCGATTCGGAGAAACAAATCTTTTTTTCGGAGTAAAGGATGGCAGAAGACACTACACTACCCAGAATCCCCAGCTATCGTTTGGACTACACCATGTGCTCTGTTTGACAAACCCCGTTTTTTTCACCATTTATTCCAATAGAGAGGCGAAGTCACGCCCATCTACTTCCGGCCCATGGGACCCCGGAAGCGAAACATTTACATTGAATTCAATGGAGAGAGAAAACTTGTCTTTTGATCCCGTTTGAATTGTGCCACGAACTACACATATGATGTTTGTCAATCTTAAACAATAAGTTCCATGTCAAAAAAGTCACATTTTGTCGTAAAACTGTTGAAATATAAGACTATGAAAAATACGTGACTACAAAGACTACAAATCCCAAATCTCATTCTGGCTTGCGTAAGTGATGTCACAGGCGATAATGCTCCAAGTGGTTGCGACTCGTAATTAAAGCGAAGAAGAAGAAGAAGATCTCATAACTGATTTATTCCCTCCAATAAATAAGAGATTGCTAAAAATAAATTCACTTTTACAAGATGCCTGTGTGCTTTGTACCAGGTTGTAATCACATAAGTGATCTACCACTTTGCTCGTTCTATCGCTTCCCGTCTGATGAAAGGACCAGGAGTCGTTGGATCAGACATATCAGGTAATACACATGTTTTGCATGGAACATAGTCAAGTTAGCTACATAGCTAGTAGCGAGCACGTTAGTTAGCATCACATTACTTAGCCTTGTCATTTGTATTAGCCTTAACATGAAGTAAACCCAAATGTTAAACAGTAAGAGTAGTCATGATGGTAAGTATTTTGTGAAACATTTGAAGAGGAGCCTATCGCCCCCTCCACCAGGTGCTAAGGGGGCGGGAGGTAGGCTAACGGCACATTAGCATCTGCGATCTTTTCTACTTAATGCTATATGCTCAAATGGTTAACATTGAACATTAAAAGATCAGGCAGTTCAGGGAGAGTCGAAGGAAGGCAGGCAGGCAGCTTTGCATGACATTTATTTATTTATTTATAGAAGGACCATGCATACAAAAACATTAATCTCAGCAAAGAGAAGAGATGCAATATGCCAGATTATAGCTAATAGCTAATTTCCATCTGTGGTCCATTCTTCTGGACGTGTTTCATTGTGATGATAGTGAGTCAATCTGTGTGTTGGAAAGTGTCATAGTCTGCTCCATCATTCACCAGTAGTTTTCCATTCACCTGTCTCACCTGTTTTCCACACCCACTCGTTAACTCACTCTCTTTCTCTTCTGCACCCATTAGCTTCTGCCAGTATTTAAACTCGCACCTGACACACACTCTTTGCCAGATTGTACTTTGCCTCATGCTTGTCTCTCCCGCGTTCAACACTAGATTGCCTACCCGGTTCCGACCCTGCCTGTCCCCGACCTGCCTGCTCTGCCTGTTTCCTGATCCTGCCTGTCCCTCGACTATCCTGCCTGGCCTGTTATCCGACCCTGCCTGTATCTACGCTGACCGCCTCGCTTACTCCCTGACCCTCTGCCTGTCCCTGACTCACCTTCTGCCCGCTGTCCTCCGGTGCGCAGGGACGGGTGGCGCAGTGGTCTGTGCATCCGATCATCAGATCAAGGGGGAGTGCTGGGGAACTCCAGTTCGAAACCCGCTCCTGCCGCCACTGCGTCAGGCCGTTGTGTCCTTGGGCAAGACACTTCACCCGGATTTGCTCCTGTGGGTATTGTCCACAGTACATGTATAATACCAATGTATACTTGTAAAAGCGCCTCGATGACCTCGAGGCGTGAAGATGGATGGTGTGGCGCAGTGCGCTGTGCAATGATCATCAGATCAAGGGGTGAAACCCGCCGCTGCTGCGTCTGTAAAGCCGGTGGGTCCTTGGGCAAGACCCTTCACCTGAACTTGCTCCTGTGGGTATTGTCCACAGTTTCTGACCATTGCATGTATGATGTGCAATGTGTGTATATGTAAAGCGCTTTGAGTCATTGATAATGCGCTATAATAAATGTAAGGAATTATTATTATTATTATACTGCCCGGTTGGTATTCCTCCGATCCAGTGGAATCTCCAATAAAGGATATTACCAATTCTCCTTGGTTTCTCGAGTGCTGCATTTGGGTTCTCCTTAAGACTGTGACAGAAAGACAGTAGTTGAGTGATTACTGATAGAACATTATTAAAAGAGATAATTATTCAAAGTGGTGTTACTAAAGTAACACCACCAAGTGTTGTTACTGACCTTTTTCTCTTTTATTTCCTTTCCCTCACCTGTAACTGCTGAGACCCTGAGAAACATGCACACTGGACTGACCTGCTCTGGCAACCTGATTTCCACTGTACGTAATAGTATTTGGTTATGGTATATTATTTATATACATCAAAGGCACAATGCACCCCCCAGAGACACACATGTATTGAGTGTGATATTTTGCATAGGTCATGTGAAATCATCTTTACATACTAGAAAACTGTAGGAGCGGCAACTTGTTTTGAAATAGAATTTTTAATATCCGATAATAAAGTTGATCTGTTTTCTTTATTCTTCTCTCTTCCCAGCTCCATCCATCACCATGCTCTGTTCCTGCAGGTCCTGCTTGCTAATCAATGCTCATATTTTTTTACACAATTACAAATAAAGTCAATGTATTGTATGACATGAAGTTCTGTTTCATTCGGAGTCAATAATAAATTCATTCTGCCTTCATCCATTCTGCCTTCAACTGCACAATGACTGTGGACTGCAGCGACATCCATGTAGCTGCCCCCCAGTAAGATGAACCAAGCAAAGAGGGTCACCATCATGCCTAAGGACATCCAGCTAGCCCGCTGCATCTGCGAGAGAGGGCTTAAACTGACCTGAGACCAGCACACCCAAACACAACGGCTCTTTTAAGAGCCACCTACAGTTTCAAAGAGTTGCAATCCTACGTTATTATAATTATTAAAATGGTTCATGTATCACTTAGTTTACTGAACTGTGATGAATGAAAGAAATTAGTGAGGTAGTGGTTTACTGAAGTTACAAAGACATTAATATATGAGTAACAGGTCAGTGTAAACACAAGCTTCTGTCAAGTATGGATCATTCAAACTATTTATATAAAAATATGTAATAAAGTTCTAAAACAAGTATTCGGTATATTCCTTGATAGCTTTTGGAGAAGGTTGTTTTTAAGTTTACTAAAATCGTTTCAACTGTTTCACTTTATAAAAAGGGAACAGGTGCGTAGAGCATCATTGAGTTTCTTATTCTGTCAGTAAATTATCCAAATTAAATGTTTATCATTATTTTATTCAACCCTAAACAAATTGATTGTACCTTTTTAATAATGACCTTACATGGTCGGAAAAGTTAAATTAACTTCAGAAAATAAAATCTGTTGAGAAAAAACTAATAAATGTTTAAAGATAGGAACTTGCCATCCCACTGAAGAACAGTCCGTAGAGATTTAAAGGCGTAGTTGTAGCTCAGTCCAACGTTTAATTTGGATTCATTTCGCCAACAGACAACTATTTTCATAAAGAATATATATATTTTTCAAAGTCAACTTTATTGTCAATCTTACTCAGTTTGTGTTTATAGACAGAGAGATCAAAAAGACGTTTAAATAAAATTATACAATTTACAGATATGTATACAAATATATATATATCCTATATACACCATCATGTATAATGATGGTGTATGATGTAGAAGGGAGTGTGGTAGATAACATGTAAATATAGAGTTACATACAGATCCATGTTACAGCAAAAGATGGAATAACTAAGAAGCACGCAGTATAATAATAATTACGTGCAACAATTAAATAACTGCTCAGCATCTCCACCACAATCCCAATCTGCTGTGTCCTGTTTTCCTCCCATCTGCATAACACCCCATCACACATACGAAACACAACGCAGAGTCTGAGGGTGTTAAGAGTATGTTTATTTAAATGTCCTCCTCTCTACTGGCCAACACAGGGAGCATATGCTGGGTGTAGAATTTTTCCAGGAGGAGGAGATTTCCATGCCATGCAGGGTCTTTGGGGATGAGGATGATGATCACCTCCTTCGTGGTCCACACAACAAAGTAGCAGAGACTCCGGTCTGTGATGTGCAGCTGCCCTTGGACTGGTGCCAGTATGGGTGATATATGACCCACCCTCCTCACGGAGACAGAAGGATGGTAACTGGACTGCCTCCGCGATGGTCATGTTCATGTCACCAAAATCCTTGAATCTACACACAGCAAATAAACTCAAATGACACAACGAGATGTAAAAGGAGATCACACATACAGTATAGACTATACTGTATAGTCGATATAAAACTGGCCGCTTCAATCTGAAGAGCAACTAAAACAAAACACGGGAGTGTACCTTGTTCTTGTGAACACTAATGTAATCCACAGCATACACAGAGACCACGAAGTTCTTAAGGAGAAAACTAGTTACTAAAACAAAACACGTTAGTGTACCTTGTTAGCTAATGTTACACATTGCACTCATATTACTCACCGAAACCATGTAAAGCCGGTCCCGCATGCTGGCTCTCACAGAACCGACTAACTCCCCTTTTGTGTATGTACAGCTCTCAACGTGTCCAGACTTGTAGTGATGTTCACCTCGTTTTATACTTTTATTCTCATTCTGAAAGAAACAGGTGAAATTTGCTAACGTGACGGCCGTCTTTGTGATGGTGACGCGTATTGTGCGAGACCAGAGACCTGTAGTTCACTGAGCGGTTTCACACAAAAAAAATTGTAACTTCGCAGTTTTACGACACATTTACATTTTTTTGACTTGCAAAATATTCTTTAAAATTGACAAACATCATATGTGTCATTTGTGGCACAATTCAAACGGGATCAAGATATAACCTTTCTCTCTCCATTGACTTCAATGTATACTTTTACGCTTCCGGGGTCCCATGGAGGCTCCCGGAAAGGGAGGGACTTCGCCTCTCTATGGCTGGCGTCTATGTCACGTGATCTTCAAATTTCTCCCTGCAGAAAAAGAAAACATGGCCGAACTTAGTTTTATTCTCGGTGGAAAATGTCTATTTTAAAGTTAGTTTGGCCATTAAAATGCGTTTTGATGTCATTTGATGCGAGAAATATTAGTTGTTATTTCAGATTATGTGTGCAGTGGATGTACATGATCTTTAGTTTGCTAGTTATTATGAAGATTACTTCAGGAAATCGCAACGTTTTCATTGTTACCAAGGTGGTTGCTAGGGACGCTGCTATCGATATTATTTCTGTTATGTTGTGTAACTGTTTAATGGTGTTATCTCTATTGCTACCCCCTTCCCCGTCAATGTATAGTGTTGGTCCACAGCGCAAACATATTAGTTTAACAAAATCTGCATCTAAAGATAGCCTACGTTATTTCCCCCTGTGCAATTCCAGTCTCACATCTCACAGCACATCGTCATAAACAAATACCGGAAACAGACCGAAAACATTTAAAAAAATAATAATAATACTTTATTCCGAGTGTGCTTGCTTTTCTCTTTGAAAGTCATCACATAACGGCATTGTAATACACGGTTCGGCTGCATTAAATATTACATATCTGCCGTAGTTCTGTATTTATAGAGCCCTGATGAGAAGACTTCTGGACAAACATGAGGAACTGAATACGTGACGTGGATCATAAATATATCAGCCATTAAACAACATCTTACATTTCTTTTCACACAATGCGTCTCCTTGCAGTATCAACACTAATTCGGCTCACTTTTATATTTGATCCGATTGGTAGATAGGCTGTATTTACACCATAAAGGGGCACAGCTGATATAAAGGGACACCTGGTGGTTAAAGCATGTTATTGAATTTAATTATTTTTATTATTAGATATTAATACGATCCCTATAAAGTATATTCATTACTCGTTATTCTCTACTAATAGTTCATTAAAGACTGTATATAATGACTATTTTGCACATCCCTTTCAAGATTTCAAGATTTGCTAAGGTTTATTGACATATCATATAGGCCTACACAACTATGGTGTAGTTCTGCACTGAATGAAAAACTTGGGTCGCAGGTTCCTCAATAGTGCATTACAAGACATCTATCAATATGTGTGCATACCTCCAGCAATGTTAACTATGTTGAAGCACTTATTTTAACTGATATTATACGTAGTGTATTATACTCTTATAAGATGTATGTAGATATTTCATCTCCGGCCTAGTCAGGTATTGAACAATCAATAAATAAAGAACACAGAATTGTTGAATATAAAACACAGAATTTGTGTGATTATACTAAATTATTTTCAAATAAACACCACTGCATATTTAACTGTTAAACATGCTGATGTAACGCAAATGTTCCAACTTGGGATCAATAAAGTATATCTTATCTTAAGCTGATCGATGGCTACTGCCATATTTGCAAAATGTGCCTCTGAACCTTGACAAGTGCATGTTTCAGGCTTATCAATTAATGTAATGTTATCAATGAACAACAGGAGGGGTCACAAACATAAGACCAGCTGTTAAATAAAGCTCTTCTGACCTTAGCTGGCACGTGTGTATATATATATTAATACTGCCCATTATGGGCACAAGCAATTTTCACCCATTTATTAATTATATGTTTTAAATGTGAGTGTTTCCTATCCCATAAACCTCCAGGGATGTACACAGTTTAATACTGGCAACTTCTTATTATGGGAAATACGAAAACGTCTTTTAAAACTACAACTCACAGTAGAGACGTGCCATAGAGAACATGTTGCGAAACACAATAGCCAGCATGTGTAGTGTAGACGGGGTGGGGGAGGGGGGGGCGCGGTGGACCCGTTAAAATCCAGTTTTGGACAGTCTGCCGTGGTTCCATTCCATTTCAAGTGCTGTTCGAGAATATGCTTAATCCTCGGAGCACACTCTCAAATCACAGAGCTTGAGGAATATCACTGGGTTTGTCAAACAGAGCACATGGTGTAGTCCAAACGATAGCTGGGGATTCTGGGTAGTGTAGTGTCTTCTGCCATCCTTTACTCAGAAAAAATATTTGTTTCTCCGAATCGAAGGGGAAAAATACAAAAGCATTGCACACAATTTAAACCAATCAATGTTGTGTAATTAACAAGGATAATCTGGTGTTTTTTAGTCGATGAGTAGTGCAGATATCACTGTAAAATCAATCGACAGTAAGAGGAATACTTACATCCGGGTGTACAATTCCCCGTTATCCAATGGGAATGGACGCTCACATTGCCTTTAAGGGCAGCCGACTCAAACGAATGCCGTGCTTCCATGAGCGTCAAATCCCGACGCAGATGGGAATACATTGCAATCAGTTGAAAGCTATTTGTGTCCCTTTATGACGCTGAAGGAGCCTAGGAGCGTCACAATTGGACGTCACGGACACTGACCAAACGTCACTCCTGGACGCTTAGGGAGTGAGAGTGTGTTGGTCCGGTAGCTAAGGGTATTAGAAAGTGCCTCCAAACGTACATGTTCCCTGCCGTGACTCACCTGCTGACTGACGTCTTGTCCGTGGTGAACCGCATGAACCTCTCATTCCAGAAAGAAGATTTGAACATCACCTCCACCCAGCCCGTCGTGAACATGACCAGTGGCGGCTGGTGGAACATATTTTTGGTGGGGCTATTGATAGAGTGAGTAAAAAAATTTTTTTGAGAGAAATGACCCCTTAAATTAGGACTTCAGTGCAGCGCGGAGCTCGCTTTAATGCTGCGTTCAGACCGGACGCGATGCGAATATTCGCTTCGCTCTAAACGCTCCTATCGCATGCTCTAGTCGCTCGAGTTTCACCGCAGCTGTCAGCTGTGTTTACTCGCATCATTCAAACAAGATGCCAGGGCTCGAGCTTAAGGGCGTCCCGTCGTCCCGGGGCCGAAAAAAATAGTGTCGGGGAGGATAAAAAATAATTTTGGGACGAATTTGGGACGAGAGTTAAAATAAAAATATCCTGCTAACTCTACTACAAACGGCGATGAAAATGAAACCGACTGCACGTTTTGTGTAGCACACAGTTATTAAACCTCCTTGTCAACATAAACACACACGCACAAAACATTTAGCAACCCGCGAAATACACACACATGTAGCCACTGCTGTGCCGCTGGCTGTCAGCCAGCCGCCCAGCTGGCTGTGCCCGCAAATTCCTGGTCCGCAAATTCGCGCTCTCTATGGTCTAGCCAGATTAATATAATATGGCTCTGGGTCTAGCTATGTACTGAGTGTGTGTATTTCGCGGGTTGAGTGTTGTACAATGACAATGGCATCCCGTGGAGGAATTCTGAAATGTTTTACCGTTATATCACAAAAACGCACAGCAGAACCAGACCCTGGAGCGCCGGCCTCTTTATTTACTTACTCCTCTTCATCCCCTATGAGTAATAAGGCTGAGAAGAGAACCCTCCATCGTATTTAGTCCTTAGCAATATGCTGCGCCTCTCCCCATGTAGGGATGGGTACCGAGCCCCGGTATTAAACGGGCCCCGGGCCGGAATTAATAAAGACAGTGGTAACGTTAAACTCCGACGTTATCAGACTTTTTATCAGTACAGGAGACATTTAAAAAATATATGTCATATGTATTATTGCTACATACACATTATATCGCAGTTTTAGTTTCACCAACTCCGTTTCTAATATGCAATAAGACTAAAACATGCGTCTATGATGTATTTTCGAGTTTTCCAATCCAGATGAGATCTCTCTGTCCCGTCTATGTGCGAGGGGGCGGGGCCGTTTGTAAAGGTCTCCTGACTGTGTTACAGACTGTCATCCTGGTTAGTGGTTACTCTGGGTTCTGTCTTCAGGACACAGTGTTAGATTTTTTTTGATAATTGGATGGGACTTGATTGGATTCAATATTAGAGTAATTTTCTCGTTTGTGTGTTTGTTTAAATATAGTTGGCCTTTGTTTATGTGATTAAATGATTTACTAAAATAAAAAGGTTGATGAATTATCATCTAATGATTTGTATGATGTTTTATTTATGTTAAAGGTCACTTTGAATGATTGTAACTAATGATAATGTAGGAAAAAAAAATCGGGACGGTCCACATTAATTTCGGGACGGCTTGGATTGTATTTCGGGACGGTTCCGGGAGGATGGGGAAAAAAATTAGTCGAGAGCCCTGCAAGACGCGTTGGCTCGGGAGCTACAGCTACAACAACATGAACATATTTTACCGTGATTAAATTGTAATACACGTTTCTAAATGATGCCGACGTAACAACATACTGATACCGGTTAGTAAAAACCATGAATTAATGCTTTGACAAGTCTGCAGACAGACGGCAGGCGAAAAACCTTTTAGAATGCTTGTTCCCTGAATGGAGCTTGGCTAAGCTAACGCTATATATGCTCCGACCGTCCACACTCACAACAACGGCCTACAGACATAAATAAACCAGCGACTGTATTCTCCATGACACAGACAGTCTCTGGTTTGTACTTGTTTAACTTTTGTCTAGTTTCTGAACAGATCGTATCTGTCCCCGGCTGTTTGAAGAGCAAGCATGTGAAACAAAAGATAGCATTTACCTGATACTGCGTCACCTTGGTCACTCACGAGTCTAAAAAACAACTTCTCACGTCAACGCACTTAAGCAACATGGGCGCCAACGTGAGCGCCCACGTGACCAAAATATTTGACGGCGCTGATTGGCTGAAATTATGTTTTGGCGGCACAGTTTACTATTGACAAGAGGTGGGGCGGCGCCCTTAGCGCCCCTATGGGCCGGCCGCCACTGAACATGACCCTTGCCAAGTTGCCAGCCTCGAGGACTTGATGAATGGGCCAGGTGAGGCGGCATCACGCTCACGCAGGCAAACGCGCAGACCTTTTCAATTGTGCACACAGACTACATCGCGGAGATAACAGTTGAGTAAAGTTAGAACGATATTGGCAGATTCAGATTTCACGGATCAATAACTCATGAACAAAATGTTATTCACACACAAATGACGTCTCCTATGTACCGTGGTAAGGTTGACAACGAACTACAATCACATGTTGATAAAAAAAAAACAATATGCGCCGTCCTCCGAGCTGGACACATTAAATTGGTCTCTTTCAGCAGCCGGAGAAGAAACAAGTGCTCAGGGACCGTCTGCAAAGTGCAACTCCGAAAAAAGAAAATACAATAATATTCAATAACGTCACTATTATACAGTATATTTCTACCAAACTCACTACACACATCAATAGTCTCCTGGTGGTCAGACTACAGCAGAGAGTTTGGAAGAATGTGCTTTTGAATACTTTTAGTGAATATTTATAGTGTAAAATCTTCAATAAATATGGTATAATCTTCAATAGCATCACTATTATACAGTGGAGTGCTTCCAAACTCACTACACACATCAATAGTCTCGTGATGGTTGGACTACAGCAGAGAGTTTGGAAGAATTTGCTTTTGAATAATTGTTGTGAATATTTATAGTGTAAAATCTTGAAACAACTTTTTCATTAGCTATGAAACAGTAAAATGGTCACAATCTTATGAAGGACCCAAATGCAGCACTCGAGAAACCAAACCAAGGAGTATTGGTAATGAACTTTATTTGTAATAATACCAGAGCAGAGGGATAACAGAACAGTATCAGCCGGATGATGGGCAGGTAAACGAACCAGAGGACAGCGGGCAGAAGGTGAGTCAGGGCCGGGCAGAAGGTCAGGGAGCAGGCGAGGCGGTCAACGGAGGTACAGGCAGGATCAGGGATCAGGCAGAGCAGGCAGGTCGGGGACAGGCAGGGTCGGAACCGGGTAGGCAATCTAGTAACACACGCGTGAAAGACTAGCATGAAGGCAAAGTACGATCTGGCAACCACCTGGTGAGGGTTTAAATACTGGTAGTAAAGCTAATGGGTGCAGAAGAGAAAGACAGTGAGCAAAAACGTGGGTGTGGTTAACAGGTTAGACAGGTGAATGGAAAACTACTGGTGAATGATGGAACAGACTGTGACAAAATAAAGTTAACATTGAAAAATAAAACATTTCAGGCTTTTCACCTGTACTGTACAATATTAATGAAGAAATCCACAATCTAATGTCAGACATGGAAAACATCATGAACATCTGTGACTACTTTAATCTGTAATTGAAAATATATTTAACATCTTAATTAAGAATATAACAATTTAAAACTATGGACAGGTGATTATTAAGTCACGATCTGTCTTTATGGTGTTTTGTCTTGTCTAGATCTGTCTTTGGTTCTATTTCGTCCCTACTGACCGCCAGAGGCGGTGCTTTAGCACTGGATATGTCCATCGCGCGCATGCGCAGCTCGAGTACCAATAACAACAAAGTCACCTGTGACCCACGTGACACCGGCTATATCAGCCGGTATTGTCAGAGGATCTGTTCCTTTCATCTTCTCGCTGCGCGAGGGTACCGTGGCTACGTTTTTGTAGCCTACAGCGTTCAGGTTTGAACGTTTGATCTGAGGGATTTCTCTGCAAACAGCTGGCCGCGTGCAGCTTCGCGACTGACAGTCCAGGAGCTGTGCCCGGCTGTGCGCTGTGCAGAGCCTCGACAGACAGGTTTGTGTCAGCTTGTTGCTGGTGATGGCTGTGTTTCCGCACCCTCTCCCAGACAAGTTGTCCTGATTACCGTCTTATTGTTTGTGGCTTAGACTTTCTGGTGACGACAGTGTTCCCGCTTCCTCTCCCATAAAGTTGCCCTTATGCTCTTTTGAAAGTTCTGCTTGTGGCGTTGTGCCCGAGCTATCACAACCCAGTCTCACGGCATTTCGTGTTCACCAACACGATTTTTAATCTATTGTTTCGTGTTCACCATCACGATTTGCCCCTTTTTTTCGTGTTGCACAGCACGATTTTAAAAGCAATGTATTTCTACTGGTAACATGTTTCGTGCCTGCAGGCTGCAGCACGTCTTTTTCTCCGGTCGGGTCGTGGAAGACCGGAAGCTGTGTGGTTCATAAAAACATGTTCTTACTCAAAATCAAGCCACAATTATTGCTTTTATTTTAAATCGTATAATTTCGGACTTTTGTTGTCTGTGAGGAAAATAAATGGGGCTCAGAGCCAGGATACTGAAATCTGTATTTTTAAATCTTTTTTTCCTTCTAATTTGTTATTCTTTTCAAAATAACACACTGTTATTTACTCACCAATAACACACAATTATCCTTGCTTTTATTTATTGGTTTAATTTCATAATCTCTGGCTTTTTTGGTGTCCGTCAGGAACTGAATTTCAAAATAAAAATAACCGGAAACAGACGTAGGCCTATAAGGGACATTTCGAGCATCATTGCGATTGTCAACATTTCTGAGTTTAGGATGGCCGAAGACACTACACTACCCATAATCCCCAGCTATCGTTTAGGACTACAGTTCCCGTAAGGTTACGCAGAGCGTCAAACAGCTGTGTGAAATGGAACGAAACCACGCCAGACTATCCAAAACTGGAATCGAACACCCCTCCAGAACTACACATCCTGGCTATTGTGTTTCGCAAAATGTTCTATGGGACGTCTCTACTGAACGTTTTCGTTTTTCCCACAATTAGAAGTTGCCATTATTAAACACATTGGTGTTATCAAATGTAAAACATATAATTAATAAATGGGTGAAAATCACTTGTGTCCATAATGCGCAGCATTATATTAATTCCGTATACCCATATGACAGCTTATTGCTACTTTGTAATTCTACTCCACTACAATTCAGAGGTTAACCTGGTATTTTTACTCCACTGCATTTATTTGAGTTACTTTGCAGATTCTGATTAATTATGTGAAATATAAACAACCCTTAAATTAGACTTTAGTTACACCTGAGTAAAATGCAGGTAAGGTGATTGTCATGTGCCAACAATCAGGAGAGATATTTGATAGTTGGTGCTTGAGAAGACTAAACATGTATCTGCAATTGACATGAATGGAAACAAGTAATAAAGTATATTCATTACTCGTTATTCTCTACTAATAGTTAATTAAAGACTGTATATTATGGCTATTTTGCACATACCTTTCAAGATTTTCAAAGGTTTATTGACATATCATACACAACTACGGTGTAGTTATGCAATGAATGAAAAACTTGGGTCACAGGTTCCTCAACAGTGCATTACAAGACATCTATCAATATGTTTGTACCTCCACCATTAAACTGTCATATTCTGCACATTTCTTATTCTATCTACATACATAAGAGTATAATTAATGTGTATAATATCAGTTAAAATAAGTGCTTCAACATAGTTAACATTGCAGGAAAGCAATATATTAGACGTTAATTACTTTGTCAGGCTTAATATTTAATATTTAATGTTTAAATAAAGGTTAATCCGTTTTTCTGTTTTGCACCTCCTCCTATTAATATCTGTGTACATCCTGCACTAAACTGTTTTATTGTTGAGATCACTTATAGTATCTTCTTGATTTTTTATATTCTATATTTCTATATTTATACTTTCCCCCTATGAAAGTATGTACTCTTAATATTTTTTTAATCAAATATAACACATAAAAACAATAATTCAATAACGTGCTTTAAATACACAACATTGATTGGTTTAAATTGTGTGCAATGCTTTTGTATTTTTGCCCTTCGATTCGATTCGAGTAAAGGATGGCAGAAGACACTACACTACCCAGAATCCCCAGCTATCGTTTGGACTACACCATGTGCTCTGTTTGACAAACCCCGTGATAGTCCTCAAGCTCTGTGATTGGAGAGTGTGCTCCGAGGGTTACCGAGCCTCGAACAGCACTTGAAATGGGATGGAACCATGGCAGACTGTCCAAAACTGGATTTGAACGGGTCCACTGCGTTTATTTAACAGCTGGTCTTATGTGTGTGACCCCTCCTGTTGTTCATTGATAACATTACATTACATTACATTAATTGATAAGCCTGAAACATGCACTTGTCAAGGTTCAGAGGCATATTTTGCAAATATGGCAGTAGCCATCGATCAGCTTAAGATAAGATATACTTTATTGATCCCAAGTTGGAACATTTGCGTTACATCAGCATGTTTAACAGTTAAATATGCAGTGGTGTTTTATTTGTTTTATATTCAACAATTCTGTGTTCTTTATTTATTGATTGTTCAATACCTGACTAGGCCGGAGATGAAATATCTACATACATCTTATAAGAGTATAATACACTACGTATAATATCAGTTAAAATAAGTGCTTCAACATAGTTAACATTGCTGGAGGTATGCACAAATATTGATAGATGTCTTGTAATGCACTATTGAGGAACCTGCGACCCAAGTTTTTCATTCAATGCATAACAACATTGAATGCCCATAATGCCCATAATGGGCAGCATTAATATATATACCCACATGCCAGCTAAGGTCAGAAGAGCTTTATTTAACAGCTGGTCTTATGTGTGTGACCCCTCCTGTTGTTCATTGATAACATTACATTACATTACATGAATTGATACGCCTGAAACATGCACTTGTCAAGGTTCAGAGGCATATTTTGCAAATATGGCAGTAGCCATCAATCAGCTTAAGATAAGATATACTTTATTGATCCCAAGTTGGAAACATTTGCGTTACATCAGCATGTGTAACAGTTAAATATGCAGTGGTGTTTATTTGTAAATCATTTAGTATAATCACACAAATTCTGTGTTTTATATTCAACAATTCTTTATTTATTGATTGCTCAATACCTGACAAGGCCGGAGATTAAATATCTACATACATCTTATAAGAGTATAATACATTATGTATAATATCAGTTAAAATAAGTGCTTCAACATAGTTAACATTGCTGGAGGTATGCACAAATATTGATAGATGTCTTGTAATGCACTATTGAGGAACCTGCGACCCAAGTTTTTCATTCAATGCATAACTACACCATAGTTGTGTAGGCCTATATGATATGTCAATAAACCTTAGAAATCTTGAAATCTTGAAAGGGATGTGCAAAATAGTCATTATATACAGTCTTTAATGAACTATTAGTAGAGAATAACGAGTAATGAATATATTTTATAGGGATCCTATTAATATCTAATAATAAAAATAATGAAATTCAATAACATGCTTTAACCACTAGGTGTCCCTTTATATCAGCTGTGCACCTTTATGGTGTAAATATAGCCTATCTACCAATTGGATAAAATATAAAAGTCACCCGAATTAGTGTTGATACTGCAAGGAGACGTATTGTGTGAAAAGAAATGTAAGATGTTGTTTAATGGCTGATATGTTTATGATCCACGTCACGTTTTCAGTTCCTCATGTTTGTCTAGAAGTCTTCTCATCAGGGCTCTATAAATACAGAACTGTTAGAGAATATTTTTAATGATATCTGTGCAGGGGAGAATTTTAGTGTTTTCCTATGTGTCTTGCCTGCAACTTAGAGCAGGGCACAGGTCAAAGGTCCTGCTTTCCTGTGGGGGAGTGTGGCCAACTGCGCAGATGACTTTTACAGACTTTCTTTGTCTCTAAACATGTGTGTGATCGATTAGGATGAAAAGAGCGCGAATATAGGCCCCTCCTATATTCTCTGTGTAGATTTGCGCTGTGTTTCTGTGTAACCTTTACTGTTGACTTGGGATTCACATGATGCAAGTTGTGTGAATATCTTGTGAATGCTCCCGGCCGTTGGATCTCTCAATAAATCCCAGTGTTTGACATTCAGAATTCCTGCTCCTCCCGTGTCTCTCTGAGTCCTGATGTCCATTGCAACAGAAGTTTCCCTTACATGAAGTACTCTGTTTGAGTAGATTTTGTCAAGCATCTGACTCTTAATGGCAGTTTGTGATGTTGAGGCTATTTCAGTGAAACAAGGCTGTTTTGAACATTTGACATATTTATGCTTAATTCTCTCAAAACATTACTGAAAGATACACTTTTGTGTTTAAAAGCTGACCACTACCAATAAGTACTCTGTTTGAGTAGATTTCGTCAAGCATCTGACTCTAATGGCAGTTTGTGATGTTGAGGCTATTTCAGTGAAACAAGGCTGTTTTGAACATTTGACATATTTATGCTTAATTCTCTCAAAAAGTTACTGAAAGATACACTTTTGTGTTTAAAAGCTGACCACTACCATGAAGTACTCTGTTTGAGTAGATTTCTTCAATCATCTGACTCTTAACGGCAGTTTGTGATTTTGAGGCTATTTTAGTGAAACAAGGCTGTTTTGAACATTTGACATATTTATGCTTACTTCTCTCAAAAGTTACTGAAAGATACACTTTTGTGTTTAAAAGCTGACCACTACCATGAAGTACTCTGTTTGAGTAGATTTCGTCAAGCATCTGACTCTTAATGGCAGTTTGTGATCTTGAGGCTATTTCAGTGAAAAAAGACTGTTTTGAACATTTGACATATTTATGCTTAATTCTCTCAAAACATTACTGAAAGATACACTTTTGTGTTTAAAAGCTGACCACTACCAAGAAGTACTCTGTTTGAGTAGATTTCGTCAAGCATCTGACTCTTATTGGCAGTTTGTGATTTTGAGGCTATTTCAGTGAAACAATGCCGTTTTCAACATTTGACATATTTATGCTTAATTATCTCAAAAAGTTACTGAAAGATATACTTTTGTGTTTAAAAGCTTACCACTACCATGAAAGTACTCTGTTTTAGTAGATTTCGTCAAGCATCTGACGCATATGCTTAATTCTCTCAAAAAGTTACTGAAAGATACACGTTTGTGTTTAAAAGCTTACCACTACCATGAAAGTACTCTGTTTTAGTAGATTTCATCAAGCATCTGACTCTCAATGGCAGTTTTTGATTCTGAGGCTATTTCAGTGAAACAAGGCTGTTTTGAACATTTTACATATTTATGCTTAATTATCTCAAAAAGTTACTGAAAGATACACTTTTGTGTTTAAAAGTTGACCACTACCATGAAGTACTCTGTTTGAGTAGATTTGGTTGGAATCTGACTCTTAATGGCAGTTTGTGATTTTGATACTATTTCAGTGAAACAATGCCATTTTGAACATTTGACAGATTAATGCTTAATTCTCTCAGAAAGTTACTGAAAGATACACTTGTGTGGATAAAAGCTGATTACTAGATAAATAAGTACTTTAATCCGGTAGATTTCGTTAAGAATGTGACTCTTAATGGCAGTTTGTGATTTTGAGGCTATTTCAGTGAAACAAGGCCGTTTTGAACATTTGACATATTTATGCTTAATTCTCTCAACAAAAAAAACTGAAAGATACACTTTTGTGTATAAAAGATGAAAAGTAGATAATGAAGTACTTTGTTTTAGTAGATTTAGTAAAAAATCTGACTCTTAATGGCAGTTTGTGATTTTGAGGCTATTTCAGTGAAACAATGCCGTTTTCAACATTTGACATATTTATGCTTAATTCTCTCAAAAGGTTACTGAAAGATACACGTTTGTGTTTAAAAGCTTACCACTACCATGAAAGTACTCTGTTTTAGTAGATTTCGTCAAGCACCTGACTCTCAATGGCAGTTTGTGATTTTGAGGCTATTTCAGTGAAACAAGGCTGTTTTGAACATTTTAAATATTTATGCTTAATTCTCTCAAAAAGTTACTGAAAGATACACTTTTGTGTTTAAAAACGTACCACTACCATGAAAGTACTCTGTTTTAGTAGATTTCGTTAAGCATCTGACTCTTAATGGCAGTCTGTGATTTTGAGGCTATTTCAGTGAAACAAGGCTGTTTTGAACATTTTACATATTGTTGAGAGTTTCATAGTATGAAGTAAATACTTAAAACCAAAGTTAGTTATAAATCATATATGATCAATCATATTCTTGTATGAACCCATAATGAGAATGCTTCTTGATGGTTTTTGAATATGTATGTATGCTTACAATTTTAGTTGTTGCTGTTTGATAACTTTGCGTTTTAAAAAGAGGGTGTTGAGAGCTTCATAGTATGTTGAATACTTAAAACGAAAGTTAGTTATAATCAAATATAATCAATTATATTCTTGTATAACCCACAATGAAAATGCTTCATATTTTAGGTTTTTCTATATTTACAGTATAAACAAAACAAAGTGGTTTGTTAAGTTGAGTGTAAGGCCTATGATTTAGGTTCTTTCCTCTCCTCTCACAGCAGGGAGGGGGGCTCCGGACTTAAGGTGAAACACATTGAGGCCTCAAAAAGGTGGTTATGTCATAGTCATAGAATATGTCTAGTCATGTTTTGTTTTACACAAACTTGGGAAGGTGTGTCTTATGCCAGAGCCAATAGAATATGTTGGTTGGGTATAGAGGAGGTGTTTGTGGGTTTTCTATCCGTTTTTTTTAGCATAAAAAGACTGGCTTTTTTGGATTTTGGGGGGGAGAGAGGGGGAAACCCCTGGTATACTCTCTCCCGGTAAGCTCTGGCCCTCAGAGCTGGATTAGATGGCTCTCGGTAAGTGATTGCTGGAAGACGTTGTTAGAACGTACCAGAATACATGATTTAGACTTTTGCTGGAAGACGTTGTTAGAACGTACCAGAATACATGATTTGAACTTTTGCTGGAAGACGTTGTTAGAACTTACCAGAATACATGATTTGGACTTTTGCTGGAAGACGTTGTTAGAACGTACCAGAATACATGATTTAGACTTTTGCTGGAAGACGTTGTTAGAACGTACCAGAATACATGATTTGGACTTTTGCTGGAAGACGTTGTTAGAACGTACCAGAATACATGATTTATACTTTTGCTGGAAGACGTTGTTAGAACGTACCAGAATACATGATTTGGACTTTTGCTGGAAGACGTTGTTAGAACGTACCAGAATACATGATTTGGACTTTTGCTGGAAGACGTTGTTAGAACGTACCAGAATACATGATTTGGACTTTTGCTGGAAGACGTTGTTAGAACGTACCAGAATACATGATTTGGACTTTTGCTGGAAGACGTTGTTAGAACGTACCAGAATACATGATTTGGACTTTTGCTGGAAGACGTTGTTAGAACGTACCAGAATACATGATTTGATGATTTGAATGAATATGAATTAAGGTTTTAGATAAAAAATATAACCCCAGCATGATATGTTTTGTATGATTATAATGTGTTAAACGGTAAAGACTCTGTATTGGTTTGGAGCTACTTTTTCTTCAAATAAACTGATCTCACCTTTTGGATTGGGATAATAAAAGGGAAAATCTGTGCTCTCCTCTCCTGCTTCAAAGGTAAGACTGCACCCTGCCACACACATGTTTAGGTAGGAACACACCCCATTTACTGATATCAAAATCCTTCGGGATCGCTTAAACAGATTAAAAAGAGTTGTCTGAATAGAAACAGCAGTTAATTGAACCTGGTTCTTCGGGGAGTTAATAGAGGTGAGATATGAGCCAAGCAGTAAACTTACATAGACGCAGTAAATTCGGTCAGGTCAATTAGTAGGGTCAGAGTAATTTACCGGAATAAATTATCAGGACCTCACCTATACTCTAAACAATATTTATGCTTGATTCTCTCAAAAAGTTACTTCAAGATACACTTTTGTGTTTAAAAGCTTACCACTACCATGAAAGTACTCTGTTTTAGTAGATTTCGTCAAGCATCTGACGCAAATGTTTAATTCTCTCAAAAAGTTACTGAAAGATACACTTTTGTGTTTAAAAGCTTACCATTACCATGAAAGTACTCTGTTTTAGTAGATTTCGTCAAGCATCTGACTTGCAATCGCAGTTTGTGATTTTGAGGCTATTTCAGTGAAACAAGGCTGTTTTCAACATTTGACATATTTATGCTTAATTCTCTCAAAAGGTTACTGAAAGATACACTTTTGTGTTGAAAAACGTACCACTACCATACCCTAGGGACCAGAGGGTACACTGGTTGGACATTTACTACCGGCCGCGGTCTGCCTAGTGTACAGGGTCCATATAACGGACTTAATGCATAGCGGGAAGTCGGTTATATAGACATCAACAAAATAAGTGTTTAACGGTGATTTAAACTAGTTTATGCGGGGAAAAGAGTGCTCAAAATCGGATTAAACAGGCCACCCACACCTCACGACTCCCATTAAAAGTGATTGAAATGTACAGGAATCTGTCCATTTCAATCACATTTGACGACCCGACCAGGGTGACTTTCTTCCCCAGGAATTAGTGTCTTAAAGCTGGCTAAGATTACTTTAAATGCATGGTGCACATGGCTGTATTACCCATGAATTAGTGTGTGAAAGCTGGGTAAGTTTGCTGTGAATTTAAGGGAGGTATGGCCCTTTCAAACAGGGAGATGTACAGGCCTTTATTACCCACGAATTAGTGTCTGAAAGCTGGCTAAGATTACTTTAAATGCATGGTGCACATGGCTCTATTACCCAGCAATCAGTGTGTCAAAGCTGGGTAACTTTGCTGTGAATTTAAGGAAGATATGGCCATTTCATCCACACCTCACGACTCCCATTAAAAGTGATTGAAATGTACAGCACTCTGTACATTTCAATCACATTTGACGACCCGACCAGGGTGACTTTCTTCCCCAGGAATTAGTGTCTTAAAGCTGGCTAAGATTACTTTAAATGCATGGTGCACATGGCTGTATTACCCATGAATTAGTGTGTGAAAGCTGGGTAAGTTTGCTGTGAATTTAAGGGAGATATGGCCCTTTCAAACAGGGAGATGTACAGGCCTTTATTACCCACGAATTAGTGTCTGAAAGCTGGCTAAGATTACTTTAAATGCATGGTGCACATGGCTCTATTACCCAGCAATCAGTGTGTCAAAGCTGGGTAACTTTGCTGTGAATTTAAGGGAGATATGGCCATTTCATCCACACCTCACGACTCCCATTAAAAGTGATTGAAATGTACAGCACTCTGTACATTTCAATCACATTTGACGACCCGACCAGGGTGACTTTCTTCCCCAGGAATTAGTGTCTTAAAGCTGGCTAAGATTACTTTAAATGCATGGTGCACATGGCTGTATTACCCATGAATTAGTGTGTGAACGCTGGGTAAGTTTGCTGTGAATTTAAGGGAGATATGGCCCTTTCAAACAGGGAGATGTACAGGCCTTTATTACCCACGAATTAGTGTCTGAAAGCTGGCTAAGATTACTTTAAATGCATGGTGCACATGGCTCTATTACCCAGCAATCAGTGTGTCAAAGCTGGGTAACTTTGCTGTGAATTTAAGGGAGATATGGCCATTTCATCCACACCTCTGGACTCCCATTAAAAGTGATTGAAATGTACAGCACTCTGTACATTTCAATCACATTTGACGACCCGACCAGGGTGACTTTCTTCCCCAGGAATTAGTGTCTTAAAGCTGGCTAAGATTACTTTAAATGCATGGTGCACATGGCTGTATTACCCATGAATTAGTGTGTGAAAGCTGGGTAAGTTTGCTGTGAATTTAAGGGAGATATGGCCCTTTCAAACAGGGAGATGTACAGGCCTTTATTACCCACGAATTAGTGTCTGAAAGCTGGCTAAGATTACTTTAAATGCATGGTGCACATGGCTCTATTACCCAGCAATCAGTGTGTCAAAGCTGGGTAACTTTGCTGTGAATTTAAGGGAGATATGGCCATTTCATCCACACCTCACGACTCCCATTAAAAGTGATTGAAATGTACAGCACTCTGTACATTTCAATCACATTTGACGACCCGACCAGGGTGACTTTCTTCTCCAGGAATTAGTGTCTTAAAGCTGGCTAAGACTACTTTAAATGCATGGTGCACATGGCTGTATTACCCATGAATTAGTGTGTGAAAGCTGGGTAAGTTTGCTGTGAATTTAAGGGAGATATGGCCCTTTCAAACAGGGAGATGTACAGGCCTTTATTACCCACGAATTAGTGTCTGAAAGCTGGCTAAGATTACTTTAAATGCATGGTGCACATGGCTCTATTACCCAGCAATCAGTGTGTCAAAGCTGGGTAACCTTGCTGTGAATTTAAGGGAGATATGGCCATTTCATCCACACCTCACGACTCCCATTAAAAGTGATTGAAATGTACAGCACTCTGTACATTTCAATCACATTTGACGACCTGTGTAGAGTGGCTTTCTCACCCATTAGGTACACCGACAAAGGCACCTCTTCGGGGCCGCTCCAAGACCCCCAAAACACGGACTGAGGAGCTCCAGGATCCCTCCCATGTACCTCCAGAACCTCGAGCACCTTGGGTCCCCGGGCCCCCGAACTTAAGCACTCCCCCACGGACTAAACCAAGATGATCACACCCTCAAGAATCTCGTGCCCCTGGGAATCTTAAAGGGGGGTGTATTTTGCGGTGCTTAATCGTCCGCCCATCGGCACCCATAGTCGGCCTTCTTCACAGCAGCAGCACCCAACCTCCATGGAGGATTTTGCTCGTGCCCCTGGCAACACTTAAAGGAGGTCTACTTTGCGGTGCTTTGCCGTCCGCCCATCGGCACCCATAGTCGGCCTTCTTCACAGCAGCAGCACCCAACCTCCATGGAGGATTTTGCTCGTGCCCCTGGCAACACTTAAAGGGGGTCTACTTTGCGGTGCTTTGCCGTCCGCCCATCGGCACCCATAGTCGGCCTTCTTCACAGCAGCAGCACCCAACCTCCATGGAGGATTTTGCTCGTGCCCCTGGCAACACTTAAAGGGGGTCTACTTTGCGGTGCTTTGCCGTCCGCCCATCGGCACCCATAGTCGGCCTTCTTCACAGCAGCAGCACCCAACCTCCATGGAGGATTTTGCTCGTGCCGCTGGCAACACTTAAAGGGGGTCTACTTTGCGGTGCTTTGCCGTCCGCCCATCGGCACCCATAGTCGGCCTTCTTCACAGCAGCAGCACCCAACCTCCATGGAGGATTTTGCTCGTGCCCCTGGCAACACTTAAAGGGGGTCTACTTTGCGGTGCTTTGCCGTCCGCCCATCGGCACCCATAGTCGGCCTTCTTCACAACAGCAGCACCCAACCTCCATGGAGGATTTTGCTCGTGCCCCTGGCAACACTTAAAGGGGGTCTACTTTGCGGTGCTTTGCCGTCCGCCCATCGGCACCCATAGTCGGCCTTCTTCACAGCAGCAGCACCCAACCTCCATGGAGGATTTTGCTCGTGCCCCTGGCAACACTTAAAGGGGGTCTACTTTGCGGTGCTTTGCCGTCCGCCCATCGGCACCCATAGTCGGCCTTCTTCACAGCACCACCTGCCCTGCTGGAGGTTCACACTTTAACTTTTTTTACCCTCTTCTACCTTACAAATCATCCCACACTTGAGCACTCCTCACTCGGACTAAACACCTCCATGCTACCACCAGAACCAGAATATCGTGCCCCTGGGGATCTTAAAGGAAGAAAACCCATAGTGGGATTTAAAAACAGAAGACTTAGTAATTTTAACAAACTTTATTTACAGTAATATTGACAGTAATAAATACATTCAAACAGGATATAACGTATTTACAAGGGGACTGATTACAACAACACACTGCATATTTACAAGTTGATCACTGGCAACAGTGGGTGAAGTTGGGGCAGAGTATGGCACCCTCTCTTCACCCATGTCTGAGGGGCTGTGTTCGGCCAGTGACTGGTCCCTCTTCGGGACATGTCTTGGTAGGGAGTCTTGGTAGGGAGCCGGGCTGTGCTCCTCTTCAGAGCTGTCACTGTCGATGTCAATACCCGCAAAAGTGTCTTCATTTCCCGCTGCTGCTGCTGTCGATGCCGCCGCCGCTGCTTGCAGTGACTCTGTGAAGAGCAACCGAATGTCCGCAGCCTCCTTCAAAGAAGGATTATTCGCGTAAAATGTGTCCGCAGTTGCAGTGTTGTGACACATGAAATCACTCACTCTTTGGCGGTTGCCTTTGTCTTGAAACCTCTTCGCATTATCGGCGTGGACTGTGCGGAGGTCGGTGAAGTTAATGGGACTGTGGAGCCCCACATCAGCCCATGCCAACCTCAGGGAGTAGGCAAGCTTCCTGAACGGGTTCTTCCCCTCTGTGTATAGAAAGTAACGGCTCTGGGTGCAGGTCAGCGTACCCTTAATTTCCAGCCACCTCTTCATCCATCCAAATTCTTCTACGGTGAGGTACAGCTGCGCTTCCCCGAACGCGTTGGCCGTCTTGTGGTTGCTTACCTGTTATGACAGAGTTAGAGAGTGTCAATACAATGTCAATCATGCATATAACTGCCAGAATAAATACATTGATTAATAGCACTCACATGAACCAGGTAGCCGAAGGCAGTGCCAGTTGTATCCGCCTTTCGGACCTCGGCGTTGGTCATGTTGGAGTAGACCCCCGGACGGTGGCCGTAAATGCAGCTCCAATGAAGAGTCATATACCCATAGAGCAGGGTCCGGGTTGCGGTAGTCGGATTGCTGGCCATCACAACCGGGAGCTGAGGGATGCGAGTGGTGGTCGAAGTCAAGCATGTCATTAGGTCGTTGTGGCTCGGCAGACCTTCCATCTTGTCACGCTTCACTTGCATCTGGTGGATAAGTACTTTTCTCTTCAGGGACTTCAGGATGGCAACTACTTCCCGTTTGATTAAAATCATGTCAGTTTGGCTGAGCCTGCTCCCCTTGCACGGTGTGTCGGCCATGTACTTGAGAAAGTGTGATATATTCTTGATGTAGAAGTCGGAGGTCGTGACCTGAAGGCTTGACTTCATCAGGCTCCGGGACCACCCGCGTATCCTCTTGAGATCCCTCAAAAAGAGCCAGTCAGACAGGCGATTGAAACCGTGTGCCATGAAACTGAGGAACGACTTCACTCTGCTTAGTTTGGAGACTGTGTTTTCCTGGAGCCTCACTGGTGGGTCGATACCTGCATAATGCTCCCGGTATCCTTGCAGATAATCCTCTGTGAAATATAAACAGTACTTTAATGACAACACATGATGTGTTACAGAAACTGCATGTGTCACATAGCCAAAACACTTACCCATGATCCGTGGGAATGTGATGTCCCGCATTATATTTCCCCGGCCCCTGCCCCGGAACCAGGGGGAATTTATGGGAGGGGAGGTTGACGAGGCCTCGGTATGGATGGATGCAGGCTCTGAGGAGCTGGATGAATGGGTGTGAGAGCCAGTGGGGGACTTGCTGCAGGCGGGAATGGGAGACGTGCTGCAGGCGGGAATGGGAGACGTGCTGCAGGCGGGAATGGGAGACTTGCTGCAGGAGGGACCTTTCGACTTGGACAGCCTCGTTGGTGTCGACTCTGGTCGGGGTCGTTTCTTCAGAATGACCCGCTCTCGTTCCTCCCCATCGAACGCGGGCATGTCCCCGGCCCGCTGATCCATCCTCTGTCGCTTGTCCTTTATCCTCTGCTGCAACTTGCAGCGCAGGGATTTCACCTCAGCAGCATATATGTCCCGCTGAGCCCTCACTGCGTTAGCCTCCAGCCTCCATTCTTTGCAGTCCGGGTTGTCACATTCATTCACCGGGGACAAGGGTGGAGGTTGTGACAGTATATCGTCGTCTGCCACCGTGTCAACAGCCCAAGCGGTAATCATTTCTATGGTGGGGTTTGTCATTCGGAGTTCATAAAGCTCCTTCTTGGCCACTGTCATTTTCATTTTATTTTGAACCACATGTAGTTCCTCCCGGGCCAGCTCAACATGGTCTCTGGCCAAGTGGCGATCCAGCCTTGTGCCGCGGTAATCGCATCCCAGAATGGTACAGGGATGGAGCCTAATGTTGGTCCGTCCGTTGGCCAACAACAGCAGAATTTTTCTTTCATCCAAGTTACGCACACCATGGTGCCTCTGTAGGTGCTTGCTCAGGGCACGGTAGGAACTATTACAGATCGGACAACGGACCGCCATCCGACCTGTATTCTTGAGCATTTCGGTACCGGGAAATGTCACCAGAATCGTGGGTAAAAAAGAAGGAAGCGTGAAAAGACTCACGAAAGACGCACTCAGCTTATTTTCAAATCAGTGTTTGTTTTCATTTGCATCATGGTGCGGTGTCCCATTTAGGCACTCGTTAGGCGGGCAGAGATCCCTGTAATCTCCCCTCACGTTCCTCCAGAGTCTGATTCTCCCAAAGGATACCCGACAGTTTCGGGTACGACCCAGAGGGCGCATGGTGGACGGCCAGGGCGAGGCCGCCACACCGCGCTGGAGTCAGGGTCCCGGTGAGGCGCAGGACGGAGCACCCGGCAGTAGCCTCCAGCAGACCCCCGCGCGGTTCCCTCGTCCCTCGGAAGAGGTGGAGAGGCGGAGGGGTGGGTCTTTTCATCTGCTGGCGGGTTGCCGGGATAACAGTATCCTCCGGGGAGGCATTGAACCCCTCTCAACTGCCCCCCGGAGGAGGCAGGGGAGTCAGGTACCCAGAGGGTGGACGGCCAGGGCGAGGCCGCCACACCGCGCTGGAGTCAGGGTCCCGGTGAGGCGCAGGACGGAGCACCCGGCAGTAGCCTCCAGCAGACCCCCGCGCGGTTCCCTCGTCCCTCGGAAGAGGTGGAGAGGCGGAGGGGTGGGTCTTTCATCTGCTGGCGGGTTGCCGGGATAACAGTATCCTCCGGGGAGGCATTGAACCCCTCTCAACTGCCCCCCGGAGGAGGCAGGGGAGTCAGGTACCCAGAGGGTGGACGGCCAGGGCGAGGCCGCCACAACCAGAGAACCAGAGAAAAGGGTGAAAATGGATATATTGTATCCGAAAATAGTGTTCCATAAGGCGGGTAGAGTCCCCTGACAACTCCCCATACCTTTCTCCAGGGTGGGAAAAAGTTTAAGTCAACTTTTGGAAGAACCAGAGAAAAGGGTGAAAATGGATAAATTGTATCCGAAAATAGTGTTCCAAAAGGCGGGTAGAGTCCCCTGACAACTCCCCATACCTTTCTCCAGGGTGGGAAAAGTTTAAGTCAACTTTTGGAAGAACCAGAGAAAAGGGTGAAAATGGATCAAATGTATCCCAAAATAGTGCCTCTTGAGGCGGGTAGAGTCCCCTGACAACTCCCCTTGCATTCATCCAGAGACCAGTTTGAAAACTTAAAGTTTTGTGAGAACCATGATTGGGGGTCCTCCAGGCAACAATTTCATCCGATCCATTCCTCCATGATTTCCCCATCATGAGATTATAGCTCGTTTTTTTCTAAGTGCTCTCAAAAACCGGGTTTCCGATTTCGTGCAGATGGTAGCTTGGAAAAGATGAATGAATTTTTTGGACGGAGGAGGGGAGGTCTCGTTTCCCCTCTCCGTTGTAAATTGCAACGGGGGAGTGCAAAAGTCTCCGGGGCTTCGTTCCGAAGCGCCGAAGACTTGACCCCCTCCCCCGGTGGCACTTAGCCGTTTTTCCAGAATTTTCAAAAACTTCATTTTTGATTATTTTAACATATAATTGACCGTTTTCTTTACTTTTTTTTGCTTTCCACGGGTGGAGGCGCATGGCAGGCCGCATATGAGCTTCCAAATTCGGCCTGGAACGTCCGGAATTATGGGTTAAGCTCCATATACTGACGACTCCCATTAAAAGTGATTGAAATGTACAGGAATCTGTCCATTTCAATCACATTCGACGACCCCATTAAAAATGCATGAAATGTACAGGAATCTGTCCATTTCAATCACATTTGACGACCCCATTAAAAGTGATTGAAATGTACAGGAATCTGTCCATTTCAATCACATTCGACGACCCCATTAGAAATGCATGAAATGGACAGGCCGAAGACTTGACCCCCTCCCCCGTTGGCACTTAGCCGTTTTTCGGCACCCATAGTCGGCCTTCTTCACAGCAGCGGCACCCAACCTCCAGTGGAGGATATTCTCGTGCCCCTGGCAACACTTGAAGGGGGTGTATTTTGCGGTGCTTTCTCGTCCGCCCATCGGCACCCATAGTCGGCCTTCTTCACAGCAGCGGCACCCAACCTCCAGTGGAGGATATTCTCGTGCCCCTGGCAACACTTGAAGGGGGTGTATTTTGCGGTGCTTTCTCGTCCGCCCATCGGCACCCATAGTCGGCCTTCTTCACAGCAGCGGCACCCAACCTCCAGTGGAGGATATTCTCGTGCCCCTGGCAACACTTGAAGGGGGTGTATTTTGCGGTGCTTTCTCGTCCGCCCATCGGCACCCATAGTCGGCCTTCTTCACAGCAGCGGCACCCAACCTCCAGTGGAGGATATTCTCGTGCCCCTGGCAACACTTGAAGGGGGTGTATTTTGCGGTGCTTTCTCGTCCGCCCATCGGCACCCATAGTCGGCCTTCTTCACAGCAGCGGCACCCAACCGCCAGTGGAGGATATTATCGTGCCCCTGGCAACACTGGTAAACACTGGTAACATTTGTCTAGCCGCTGGCAGGAACTTGACATCGGAAGTTGACATCGCATTTCCATTGAGCGGACACGCGTACATTTGAAGGGCAAGTTCCATGGTACCTCCGTCCATAAGGCTGACATGTGCCTTACATGAAAGTACTCTGTTTTAGTAGATTTCGTTAAGAATGTGACTCTTAATGGCAGTTTGTGATTTTGAGGATATTTCAGTGAAACAAGGCCGTTTTGAACATTTGATGGATTTAAGCTTAATTATCTCAAAAAGTGACTGAAAGGTACACTTTTGTGTATAAAAGCTGAACACTAGATAATGAAGTACTTTGTTTAAGTATATTTCTTGAAGAATGTGACTCTTAATGGCAGTTTGTGATTTTGAGGCTATTTCAGTGAAACAAGGCTGTTTTGATAATTTGACATATTTATGCTTAATTCTCTCAAAAAGTTACTGAAAGATAACTTTTTGTGTATAAAAGCTGAACAATAGATAATGAAGTACTTTGTTTTAGTAGATTTCGTTAAGAAGGTGACTCTTAATGGCAGTTTGTGATTTTGAGGCTATTTCAGTGAAACAATGCCGTTTTCAACATTTGACAGATTTATGCTTAATTCTCTCAAAGATTTACTGAAAGATAAACTTTTGTGGATAAAATCTGAACACTAGATAATGAAGTACTTTGTTTTAGTAGATTTCGTTAAGAAGGTGACTCTTAATGGAAGTTTGTGATTTTGAGGCTATTTCAGTGAATCAAGGCTGTTTTGAACATTTGACATTTTATGCTTAATTCTCTCAAAAAGTGACTGAAAGCTACACTTTTGTGTATAAAAGCTGAACACTAGGTAATGAAGTACTTTGTTTTAGTAGATTTTGTCAAGAAGGTGACTCTTAGTGGCAGTTTGTGATTTTGAGGCTATTTCAGTGAAACAAGGCCGTTTTGGACATTGACAGATTTATGCTTAATTCTCTCCAAAAGTCATCTGAATGATAGTTTGTCATTTTGAGGCTATTTCAGTGAAACAAGGCTGTTTTGGACATTTGACAGATTTATGCTTAATTCTCTCCAAAAGTCATCTGAATGATAGTTTGTCATTTTGAGGCTATTTCAGTGAAACAAGGCTGTTTTGAACATTTGACAGATTTATGCTTAATTCTCTCCAAAAGTCATCTGAATGGCAATTTGTGATTTTGAGGTTATTTCAGTGAAACAAGGCTGTTTTGGACATTTGACAGATTTATGCTTAATTCTCTCCAAAAGTCATCTGAATGATAGTTTGTCATTTTGAGGCTAATTCAGTGAAACAAGGCTGTTTTGGACATTTGACAGATTTATGCTTAATTCTCTCCAAAAGTCATCTGAATGATAGTTTGTCATTTTGAGGCTATTTCAGTGAAACAAGGCTGTTTTGGACATTTGACAGATTTATGCTTAATTCTCTCCAAAAGTCATCTGAATAATAGTTTGTCATTTTGAGGCTATTTCAGTGAAACAAGGCTGTTTTGAACATTTGACAGATTTATGCTTAATTCTCTCCAAAAGTCACCTGAATGGCAATTTGTGATTTTGAGGCTATTTCAGTGAAACAAGGCCGTTTTGAACATTTGACAATTTATGCTTAATTCTCTCAACAAAAAAAAATTGAAAGATACCCTTTTGTGTATAAAAGATGAAAAGTAGATAATGAAGTACTTTATTTTAGTAGATTTAGTTACAAATCTGACTCTTAATGGCAGTTTGTGATTTTGAGGCTATTTCAGTGAAACAATGCCGTTTTCAACATTTGACATATTTATGCTTAATTCTCTCAAAAGGTTACTGAAAGATACACGTTTGTGTTTAAAAGCTTACCACTACCATGAAAGTACTCTGTTTTAGTAGATTTCGTCAAGCACCTGACTCTCAATGGCAGTTTGTGATTTTGAGGCTATTTCAGTGAAACAAGGCTGTTTTGAACATTTTAAATATTTATGCTTAATTCTCTCAAAAAGTTACTGAAGGATACACTTTTGTGTATAAAAGATGAAAAGTAGATAATGAAGTACTTTGTTTTAGTAGATTTAGTCAAACATCTGACTCTTAATGGCAGTTTGTGATTTTGAGGCTATTTCAGTGAAACAATGCCGTTTTCAACATTTGACAGATTTATGCTTAATTCTCTCCAAAAATCATCTGAATGATAGTTTGTCATTTTGAGGCTATTTCAGTGAAACAAGGCTGTTTGGACATTTGACAGATTTATGCTTAATTCTCTGCAAAAGTCATCTGAATGATAGTTTGTCATTTTGAGGCTATTTCAGTGAAACAAGGCTGTTTTGAACATTTTACATATTGTTGAGAGTTTCATAGTATGAAGTAAATACTTAAAACCAAAGTTAGTTATAAATCATATATGATCAATCATATTCTTGTATGAACCCATAATGAGAATGCTTCTTGATGGTTTTTGAATATGTATGTATGCTTACAATTTTAGTTGTTGCCGTTTGATAACTTTGCGTTTTAAAAAGAGGGTGTTGAGAGCTTCATAGTATGTTGAATACTTAAAACGAAAGTTAGTTAATCAAATATAATCAATTATATTCTTGTATAACCCACAATGAAAATGCTTCATATTTTAGGTTTTTCTATATTTACAGCATAAACAAAACAAAGTGGTTTGTTAAGTTGAGTGTAAGGCCTATGATTTAGGTTCTTTCCTCTCCTCTCACAGCAGGGAGGGGGGCTCCGGACTTAAGGAGAACACATTGAGGCCTCAAAAAGGTGGTTATGTCATAGTCATAGAATATGTCTAGTCATGTTTTGTTTTACACAAACTTGGGAAGGTGTGTCTTATGCCAGAGCCAATAGAATATGTTGGTTGGGGAGAGGTGTTTGTGGGTTTCTATCCGGTTTTTTTTTAGCTTAAAAAGACTGGCTTTTTGGGATTTCGAGGGGAGAGAGGGGGAAACCCCTGGTATACTCTCTCCCGGTAAACTCTGTCCTTCAGAGCTGGGTTAGACGGCTCTCGGTAAGTCTTTTGCTGGAAGAAGTTATTAGAACTACCAGAATACATGATTTGGGTTTTCTGCTGGAAGACGTTATTAGAACGACCAGAATACATGATTTGGGTTTTCTGCTGGAAGACGTTATTAGAACGACCAGAATACATGATTTGACTTTTGCTGGAAGACGTTGTTAGAACGTACCAGAATACATGATTTGACTTTTGCTGGAAGACGTTGTTAGAACGTACCAGAATACATGATTTGACTTTTCTGGAAGACGTTGTTAGAACGTACCAGAATACATGATTTGACTTTTGCTGGAAGACGTTGTTAGAACGTACCAGAATACATGATTTGACTTTTGCTGGAAGACGTTGTTAGAACGTACCAGAATACATGATTTGATGATTTGAATGAATATGAATTAAGGTTTTAGATAAAAAATAACCCCAGCATGATATGTTTTGTATGATTATAATGTGATAAAAGGTAAAGACTCTGTATTGGTTTGGACCTACTTTTTCTTCAAATAAACTGATCTCACCTTTTGGATTGGGACAATAAAAGGGAAAATCTGTGCTCTCCTCCCCTGCTTCAAAGGTAAGACTGCACCCTGCCACACACATGTTTAGGTAGGAACACACCCCATTTACTGATACCAAAATCCTTCGGGATCGCTTAAACAGATTAAAAAGAGTTGTCTGAATAGAAACAGCAGTTAATTGAACCTGGTTCTTCGGGGAGTTAATAGAGGTGAGATATGAGCCAAGCAGTAAACTTACATAGACTCAGTAACTTCGGTCAGGTCAATTAGTAGGTCAGAGTAATTTACCGGAATAAATTATCAGGACCTCACCTATACTCTAAA